>NW_020897714.1:25141640-25559274 GCF_003984885.1 Neopelma chrysocephalum
TTATTATTATTATTATTATTATTATTATTATTATTATTATTATTATTTGTTTTGAGAGTTGTTGTGTTTGGGGGTGGTGGTGTTTTTGTTTGTTTGTTTTTGCTCGTTTTGTTGTTGTTGTTGTTTTTTGTTTGTTGGTTTGGTTTTTGTTTTTGGCGGGGCCGTGGGCACCGTGTATATTTTTACTGGTGTGGAAAAAAAACCCTGTTCACTTTCTCCCTCTGCCACACAACATCTCCTGCTCCCCGTGCCCCGGCAGCGTCCGCGCTGGCAGCCAAGCGCCCGCGGCACTGGGGCACCTCGGGGGCAGGAGGGCGACTCCGCAGCGAGGGCCGGGACACGGGGGTGGGGGTGTGAAAACACTTTTCCTCGGGATTTGTGGTTTTTTTGGTTGTTTGTCCCTTCCAATTGCGGCCGGGCGCCGCCGCGGAACGCCGGGGCCGCGGGAGCCGTTTCCAGCCGAGCCGGGCCGGGCGGCGGCAGCGGCGGCGCATCCCGAGGGCGGGATGGCGAAAGTGGTGGCGGCCCTCAGGAACCACTGGAAGAAATCCACGGTCGGCGCCTGCCTGCTGGGCTGGGGCGGGCACTGGCTCTATGGGAGGCACTGGTAATGCCGGCTGGGGCCGGGCAGGGAGGCGGGAGGGAGGGGGAGCTCCTAAAATGGGGGTGTCCCCTCGGAGGGCCCCGGCACCCTCAGGGCTGGGTCTCCATCCCGCTCCAGCAGCCGTGGGGAGGCTCAGTGGCTTCTGTCCTTCCCACCTTGGCCGTGTTGTGCGCCTGGCGCTGGTTCAGGCGGGAGGTTTAAACACGGGGGATGTCTGGGTGGCTTGAGCGATTTTGGGGCCTCTTCGAGAGCAGAGAGTTTTCTTTCTTCTGACTTAAAAAAATGCCCTCGTCCGTGTGCGTGCCATCAGCCTGCTTGCTTTTAGCCCGTGCTGCAAGGATGAATGGAACCGGGCTGGCAGGGTGCCACCTCCGTGTGCCAAGGACAACCATCCCAGCGTGGTGGTCGTGTGCCCGTGGGTTTTCCCAGCTCCTTTTTACTTTCAGTAGAGCCATACACCACATGAGGGATGCCAGGCTGTTGTTGCAGGAGCCCCTGTTCCTTTCTGGAGGCCGGGCGTGGGCAGCAGCCCTGTGCTGTCCTTGCTGGTGTTGCCCACCCAGCTGCAAGGAGCCCATCACTGCTGCTCACATAATTTGTACCTAATGGTGTCATTCCCACTGTTTACCTGTGGAGCAAATGTCCCTTATGGTAAGCAAAATCCTCATTTGTGATTTTTAAGTAGCTGTGTTTGTATTTTAGTCCCTGTCCATTAAGATGACCATAAATGCATCTGACTAAAATGGAAGTGTAGCCAAATTATTTTTAAAAATTGTTACTTTTGGTGCTGCTGTTTATCCTGTCCCTGTCTGGATGCCTTTTTAGTTGTTAAGTCAGGATTTTAGCAGTGTTCTTTTCTGCTTGCATTGAAATGCTGCCAAAGCCTCGAGGGAAAAGTTAGGAAAATAAATCTGTTTATCTTGTTTGTTATACCTTCCTTCTTCACATCCTTTTGCCTCGGGACTTTTGCATTAAATCAGTCTTTGTTTTGCATGGTATATCTGCTTTAGTTGCTTGCTTCTTACCTGAAGCAACTAAGGCTCAGTTGACTTTCAGAGAAGTATCTGGGGGTCCTGGTGGACAACAAACTGTCCATGAGCCAGCAGTGTATCCTTGTGGCTAGGAAGGCCAATGGTATCCTGGGATGCCTTCGGAAGAGCATTGCCAGGAGGTCGAGGGAGGTGATCCTGTCCCTTTACTCAGCACCATGGGGAGGCACATGTGGAGTGCCGTGTCCAGCTCGGGGCTCCTCAGTACTAGAGAGATGTGGAGCTCCTGGAACGGGTTCAGTGGAGGGCAAGAAGGATGATGAGGAGACTGGAGCATCTCTCTTAAGAGGAAGGGCTGAGAGAGCTGGGCCAGTTCAGCCTTGAGAAGAGACAACTGAGGTGGAACCTCGTCAATGTCTGTAAGTATCTGAAGGGGGGGGTGTCAAGAGGATGGACCAGGCTCTTCTCAGTGGTGCCAAGCAATAGGACAAGAGGCAATGGGCAGAAACTAATGCACAGGGAGTTTCACCTGAACATGCACACCTTCACTGTGCAGGTGACTGTGCACTGGAACAGGTTGCCCAGGAGGATTGTGGAGTCTCCCTTGCTGGAGATACTCAAGAACTGTCTGGACACAATCCTGTGCCGTGTGCTCTGGGATGACCCTGCTCGAGCAGGGAGGTTGGACCAGATACACATAGCTTACCCTGTTGTGAGCAGAAGTATTTGTACTAAATAGGTTGGGTTTTTTGATGCCTCCATGTAATGTCAGTGACCTTTCATTCAACTTTCTTTTCTGACGACACGAACTTTGAATTTTGATGAAATAACAAAATGTAAAAGAGCAATTATTTGAAGTTCTATCATTCTAAATACTTCTTAGCCAAAAGAATAAACTTAATGTACAAAATGAGGAGGAAGAAATTGCTCAGTGGCATTCCTGTGAGGGGCTGGCTGGTGGGGCAGAGCAGCCTGTGACCTTCACAGGTACCCAGTTTATGTAAGTGGCCTCTTCACCAGTCTTCTGGTGCCACAGATACTAATGACAGCAGAGTGCACACTACAGAGAGCTACTGGAGCAGACGTTAAGGAAAAGACTTTGCTCCTTGTGCATATGGAGAGTGGGCACTTGAGAAGGCCTGAGAAAGGTGACAGGCACAACCAGTCTCCCCTTTGTGTCTCTTGTTTCCAGGAGCTCGTGTGCCTGTTCACGTGCTGTTGGTTTCAGCTGTATTGATTTCCTGTGTGGTAACTGTGAAATCACATTCTGATCACAGAGAACGTGAATAAAGAGGAAAATATGAAAGGCAAACAAACAAAAAGGGAACCTTTGGTATCTAAATTTCAGTGCTTGGAGGTTATTTGCACTAAGTGTAGGCATGGTGCTTTAACCCAGATGATATATTGGGGGGGAAAAAATATGTTCACGTATCCCATTCTTCAGTCTTCCCTTTTGTCTATAAAGGAAAGTAAAAAGAAAAATTTCCTTACCAGACACTGGAAATGTAAGGTAGGAAGTCCTGTGATGACAAGCAGCTGTGTGAGACTGATGCAGGCTGAAGCACAGCTGTGAAGTACAGCTTTCAGAGATTTAAACACTGTTTGGAAACAGTGACAACCGTTTAGCCATTTCTGTGGAGGATTGTTTTAGCCAGGGAACAGAAAAATGAGGAGTGACAGAAGAACCTGATGGCAAGAGTGTAAAAAAAGTATACAAAGGTGGTCTCAGCAGCCCTTTCATAGTACTCTGTGCACAGTGAGTGCCTTACCTTGGTGCTGCTGGACAGCAGGGAATAGGCCAGTATCCCTTTCTGCAGCTTGTTTTGCTTTCGAATGCGATGGCTTTTGGTGTCTTTTTGTACATTCCCTCTTCCCAGTGTCTTTGTCTATGTACCAGTTACGCTGGGGAGCACAAGAGCTGCCTTTTGCCCCACGCACAGACTGCCACAGGCAGCACTGGGAGAGGTTAGTGAAGGATCCGTGTATGGGCTGTGTTGGCCCCGAGGCTTGCTGTTACCAGCATCAGAGGCTAAATTGCTATGCATGAGGCATACCTGACTAGACTTAGATTTGCCCTTTTAGAACAGATTAAAGGTTTAGTGAAGTCTCGTGCTTCAGTTTCTGGCATCACGAGTTTCTGATGACGGGGTGTTTTGCTTTAGCACAGGATCAGTTCAGATTAGCCTCTGACTTCTTGGAAGGAGCTCTCTGAGATGTTGCTCATTTGTTTGCAGCTGAAGAAAATTTTCGTTTCCCATCCTGCATCCCTCTTTCCGTCCTTGTGGATTTTCTAAAATATTTCTCTTGCAAGGAGACTTCTCAAGGTTCATTGCTCTTTTAGATGCAGTGGTTATGATGCCTGCATTAAGTGGAGCTATTGTAAATAACAATCTATCCTGCAAATAAATGGCAACTCTTCTGTAGTCAATCTTTACATGCTCACAGGGACAGAAGAGCTCTGGAGTATTTCCTTAAGATTTTGGAGGGTGCTACATGGACAAATCTGGACAAAAAGAATGTTACCTTTTCCAGACTTGTTCCCAGTGCCACTTCCCTGCCTGGAAGTGGACATGGGTGTCCCCCTCCTGCACCCTGAAGACTGTGCTGTGGGTCTGATGTGGATGCCATTGTGCTCCCTAGGGTGTAAAGGAAAGAGGGGCACTGGAGCGTGATGGATCATTGCTGAGTTAGTCTAAAGGCTGTGGATGACAATAACTGTAAAGGTCGAGGAGCTGCTTAGTCTGACCTTGTGTGGTACTTTGTTCATGCAGGGTTTAGTTTCTGGATCAGAGTATTGGCCTTCCGACTTTGGGGCCTTTGTTCAAATACTGACTGATTTAAAAGTAATGAGTTTTTGGGTGAACGGGAAGAGCAAAGAGGAAACCTTGTGCTGATTCCTCCTCCCCTATTTGTGATTCAGCCCTTCTGAGTGTGTGATATAACAGAAGGTACCTCTTCAGCAGAGGCATTGATCGGGAGGTGGCAAGGGTTTTTCATGTGTAAAATGATAGGTATTATGTCTGGTTGAACTGATGTTAACTAAAACCCTGTTGCCATTTTTACAAAACCTTAGTGAGTCTTAAAACTTCTTTTGTTCTCATAAAAGGATATTTTTTAAAAATCCATTGTCTTGCATTTAGGATAGTAAATACTCTTACAGTGTTGGAGATTTAAGAAGATAACTCAGTGTTGCTACATGTGAGGTTGTCTTTAATTTCTCTGGATTGCATAAATTTACATATTACGCTCATTTTAATCTATAGCATATCATGCTGCAGGTACAAGGGACAATGAATTTAGTATCCTAGATCAAATCTTAGAGGGTATTCAGATTGTCAGGTTTGTGCTCATGCACAGTAACATACTTCTCTTTAATGTATACACATGAGATTGATTACAAACAAAGATACCATATGATTGTTTTAAAATGTCCACCAAATTTGGAAGCCCTTCTCACCTTTATGTCCTGGGTCACCTTTCCTGAGTTGAGCTGCTGCTGTTCTTTGTACGTCCAGGTGGTGCAGTGAGTCACCAGCTATGCCAAATCAGCAGAAATTTAATCTCTGGCATGATGGACATCAGTTTAACTGATTGTCAGATTTGACCAGACTGTTACAGTGATGTCCCTGCATAAGTGATCATCACTTGGTCAGGATGGGGGCCCTCGATGTTGTACTGAGGCAGTGGACTCATCAGACTCTTGGTTTTACTCTGTATATGTCAAAGTATTGACTTTCTCCTTAGAAAATGCTGGCAAAGCACCTGAGCCTTTGACTGCCTGCCAGTAATCTTCAGTGTTATTGTTATCTACAATTTGAATGTTAGTCTCTGTGTGTTTGCCAACTGATAACTCACTTTGTCACCTTTCTGCATATACTTCCTGAGTGGCTGACTTTATTTCATCAGAACTTAGTCAAAAAAACAGAGTATAAATTCTGAGTCTTGGGTAAAGCTGATGAAAACTGAGATTGTCTTTCATGCCCTTCCAAAGCCAAGATGGAAGTAAATGCTAATATCCAGCAGAGAGGATGCTGTGCTCTTGCCGTATTAGAAGCAGCCAAAAAAGCTCTCTTCTAAGATAAAATCTCTTTTAGGAGTTCTCTTATAACTCCTGAGGAGTAATCCTATATGCACAGCTTTGGTCAAGTTTCTCCTCACAAAACTCTTGTGTTTTAATGCAGACACTGAACTGGAGAGTTTTTAGGTTTCTTCTTTCTTGGGTATACTTAATAGTCTTAGATTTAATACCGATAACCCTTTTGGAAATGGGATCTCACGCCTGAGCTTCTTTATACATTTGTAGTTTGGTCACTTCTAAGGGAGTTGCTTTGCTTGGCTCTCAGACAAAGGCTTACCCTTGCTGCAGCTGTGGGCCTCAAACAACCTTGGTTTGACTTTGTTGTTCTGCTCATTGCCTTCATTGCTGCCCTGCCTGACCCTTCATCATGGGAACTGTCCTTTTGCGCCCTGGCCTCTGCTGGAGGAGCATCCATATTACATTGTGTGGATCTGTGTGCTTATGTGTAAGAGTGCTAATTCCCTACTCTAGCTGCAAACACTTGGGACAGGAGCAGTGGCTCCCAGTCCTGCATTGGGGATGTTGCCAACAAGTCAGAACAGCCCAAGGTTCAAGGGGGTTGTATGGATGTTGTGCTCTCCCAGCGCTGGTGTGTGGGGAGCTCTTGTGTTCTCTCTGCCTTGGTTCCTTCCTTTGGTGTAAACCCTCTGTGCCCTCCAAAGAGTCTGCGCTGCAGTGGCTGCTGGCCTTGAGGGTTGACTGGGAATGTTCTGTTCGTGGGTTCAGCTTAGGACATCCTCTCTCTTCCATACCCCACTGCCTCTGTTTGTTCCTCTCCGTCTCCCAATTTTTTACTGCTTAAGCAAGTTGGCCCAGCTGTAAGCTGTGTGGTGCTTAATTCTCACAGCGGGAAGGCAGCCCTGAGTTGGCCAGCAGATGCAACACTGCTTGTCTCTTTCGCTTTAAGCTCGAATTGTGTAGATAAGCCCTTAGGGGAAATGTAAAGTAAAAATTGATTTTCGGTTTGCTGTGGATATGGTGCAAGTCAGAAGAAATCTCTGCATGTTCTTTAAGGCAGTGCAGCAATTTCCCTCAGCCTCCACCTGCTCGTGTTCGAGGGTTGTTGAAAAGGCTTTGTTACTGCCTAATAGTGGATGATAAAGTATAAAAAAATCAACAAAATCTCGTGTGTGTTGTTAAAGTCTCTTTTTCTCTAGACATATTTTGAGAATTAATACGTACGGAGATACAAGACTTCAAGAAATTACCTTTCTCCTGTTTTTAACATTTTTCTAGCAATATTTATTAATTGGTATGACTAACAGAGGGCTTCCAGACCACTTGTGGTACTGTGTGTGAATGACATGAGGTGAGTAGAGGAAAGGGCTGTGATGGAGGAGGAGAACTGCTGTTCTTAGAGGTGCACTCCTGTGAGGGCACTTGTGCTTTTTAAACTTGAGTTTGAAGTCAATTAAGTGTTGACATCACATTTTAAGGAAATAAAATATTTCCTGTTACCTGGCATCCTTAAGCCAAACTTGGGGCATCCTTAAGACTCAGATGACTCTGAAATACACGTCCCAGTTGAATCAGTGGAAATCCTATGACTATAGCTGGGACGGTATGGGATTCTGGGTGCTGTGCTGCTGGAGAGGTGAGACAAATCACATCTAAATTGCTGAATGGTAAACAGTTCTTCTGGTCTCTAAATTTTTCTTTTGACACAAAAATATTAAGTGTCAGAATAGACTTTTTCCGTTTCTGTAAGTGCTTCACTGCAGGAGAAAATTAACATAAATGTTGACATCTAAATTGTCAAGCTTAATTTTTATGGTTGAGACTCCATAGAGCTGAATCAGGCTTGCATTCTTGACAGTTGTTTTGAGGGTCTTTGCAGGTTGGGAAAGAGAGCAAAATATCTTTTTCTTACATTTGGAAAGTATTGCTGGGCTCCATTTTAGAGGCAACTAACACTGCAGCATAAGGTTGTGGGCACCAGGAGAACATGCAGGCTGATGGTGTGACACAGCTTGACTTCTGGACAAAACAGCATCAATGTGAAGTAAACAGATAACGTAGGTTTGACCAGGATTTGTGAATAAGGTCAGGGCAGCAGTTCTCAAAGACATCAACTGTGCTGCCATCATTTGATAGCACAGTTTGCTTGATATCCCATAATATTTCCACTTTATGTATAGAAATTGCAGTTGCTTTGTGTTTGCTCTGGTCACACATAGTCACAGAGGGGGATAAAAAGTCCCCGTGTGAGGGCTCATGCTCTCAGCAGTGCAGTGTGGGCTTAGCCTGTCATGCTGTCTTGACTGAGCTGGAATTAGCTGTGCCAACGTTGCTTAGCTTGGAACACAAACCTTTTCAGAGGCAGTTACTTTAACTGGTGTGCTTTCATCATATTACTGCAATCAAACCCAAGTCTGTCGCTTCCCTAAGTAATATTGCTGGTGCTTAATACAAATTATTTACTCCTTTAGTTTTAAGGAGCAAATATGACAGCGTGCCTCTGAGGAAATATTTTCTTAGACATTTCAGTTTCTTGTTATCCCGATGAGGTATTACTCACATATTTTCTTTTTCCATGCTTGACTCTTCCTTTGTCCTTTCGTTATTACCAGGAATAATAATGTGGCTTTTTTACTGTAGAGTTATTTTCTCGGAACCCAGTTTGATATCTCACCTGAAGTCACCCTACTTCTCATTTTATGGCATTGCAGCATCTCTTGTTAAGCCAAAAAGAGCAGCTTATATAGCTCCAGTGAGAGATAAATACTGTAAACTCATGGAATCGAATAGATGGCACTCGTGTTTGGGCCTTGCCCTCTCTTCTGCCATTTCCATCGCAGGGTTTGGCCTGATGAGCCACTCTTCGGGGCACAGGTGTGCTGGTTTCTTAGTCACTTGTTTTTTTCTGGTTGGCCTTTAATCCTTTCAGTGTAGTGTTCATTTTGGTATGCTGGCTGTAATTGGGGTTTTTTGTACTTGATATTTTGAGACGGTAATATACAGTCTTGCCAGGTATTGGCAAGGACAAGCTGAAAGGAATGTTTTGGTTTTAGCCAGGAGGGACAGTGTCTGGTATGTAGAGGACAGGTGAGACTCTGGACACTGCAGAACAGCACTCCCCATTTTGTCTGCAAGGGGAAATAGGGCATTTTTTGGTCTGGGAAAGAGCAGACTTCTGTTCCTCACTCAGTAGCTCTGTCTCTTGTGTGCTTGCCATCTATACCCTGCCTGTCACCTTGCTAATGCTCTCACCAATGACAAGCACAAGGATTAGTCAGGAATTTATGTCTGAAACAAATGTCCGTGACATATCTAATACTGATATTTTCTCCTTTGTTTTTAAACTTCACTTATGTGAGTTGAGTGTTTTTCACCTCTGTGAGTTACTGCTTTAGGCCATGCTCAAACCTAGGTGGGTGGTAGGTGCTGCATGAACACGTGTTCAGCTCACGAACTGATGGAGAGGGGAGTTTACAATTATAACGCATAAAGGTTGAAGTCTGTGGAAGTTACGCTTAAGTCTACTCTAAATCCCTTCTATACTGCCAGGATGGTAAGTACCTTCAGTGTAAATAACAGGCAGCATGAACATTGGAAAAACCCTCACCTTAGCTCTGGAGTACAGTTATGTAGCAATTTAAAAATAAATTACAGTTATACAGTGTGTCAGAGCTTATGTAATCTCAGCACACTTGGCATCCTGGTCTTTGCTTCCTGCTTTTCTTTATTTTACAAAGAATGTTTGTGTGCACAGGCAGAAAAAGATTATGTTTGTGTGCTTAAATGGGTGCATTTCATCCTTAAAATTTTTTTTTGTTTGTTTCAGTGTTGTCAAACTGTGTGTAAAAGGGGTTTGTACATACATTTGCTCATTTTAAAAATGAGCAAATTGTTTTAAACTTACACAACATAATGCCTGCTCTCTCTTCTGTCTCACCTGATAGCGATAACCTGCTACGAAGAGCTGCATGCCAAGAAGCCCAGGTAATACCGTTTAAAGTCATAAAATTAGATTAAAATCTCCCTCTTATCTTGGTTGTGCAGGGCTCCTGAGATTTTCCCAGCGGGCCCTTTCTGCGTGACAAGCCTTGTAATGGTGCCATCTGTGTTCCTTTGCTGAAGTGCCAAAGGGTGTCGGAGGCCCCTCCTGCAGCCGGAGCACTGCACCTTCCGTGCCCTCGCTGCTGCTGCGGGGGACGGCACAGCCTTATCGCCGGGGTGATCTTGGTTACTGCTGTAGCTGCCGGACCCACAGCACTGCAGCTGTAATTGCTCTGTGCCTGTAAAGTTCTGGTAGGAAGAGGATTTGTCGATAAGACTGAAATCTCAGACCCACCACGAGGGGTGTAGTCTGGGCAGGAGCATCGCAAACTGGTTCATGTCAGTGCTCAGCTGGAGAGACCCTGGCTCTTGTCTGTTCAGTCCTGAGAAACTGTGATGAGGGACTGACCCAGCTCCTTTGAGACCCGTGTACTGGGAACTTAATGGAGTTAACCTGTTTGCTGATCACTGACAAGAAAACAAGTGTTCAGGGGGAGATAGTTATCTCTGAGGGTACTGACTATTGCATTTCCTACTTTGTGGCCTGTCTGGGCAAACAGCAATCAAAAAATTCTCCTACTGTAGTATTCCTATAAAGAAATCTTGTCCTTAGTAAGCAGCCTTTCAGAGGTGTAAGTGCTGCTGCCCATGAATGACATCACTTCTGTAGGATTTTAAGAGTCTTTCCACCTCCCACAAATAAAGTTTACTTTAAACCTGCTTCTCCGTGGCAGATCTTTGCGATTTTGAAGGGTGTAGCACTGTTTCCATCATTGCTACATACTGGGGCCTGAGAAGAATAGGGAAAATTATTTTTCTCACTAGAGAACTTTTCTTCAGATTACCCTGCTTCTGTGGTACACCTGAATAATTGCAATTTTTAGCCTGCCTGCTGTTGAGAGGAAGATTTTCACAGCAACTTGTCTTGTGCAGTGGATCTTCATGCCAGAATAGATGTAAGGAAGCTCAAGTTTCAGGAAAGAACAAGACAAATCTTTCCCTGAAAATAGTGCTTTCATAAACCATACTTACAGCCTCAGAGTCAAATGCATTTACAACTCAGAGTATCAGTTGTTCTTGATTTTTATGTTTTCAATATTCATTTTTACTGCATAGTAATGAAGTGATAGAAGTTTTTTATATTACCAAAAGTAGCTGTTAATACCTCATTATTTGAAGCATGCTGGCCAAATTAAAACAATTTTTTAAAAGGCACTGATGAGGTGGTGAGTGTGTGCTGTCCAAAAGGTGTAACTGCTAAGGAAAGACTCGTACAAGAAGATAGTTATGTGGAAATTCTGAATTTCCTATTTCTTAATTCTAGTCATTAAGTGACAGGTTCTGTTCCATTATGGCTTATTCTTATAAATGAAAATACAAAAGCACTGTCAACAGAGCTTCCTACAATTTCAAAGGTTAAAGCCTGGGAAAATATCCTGCAGAAGACTCCTGCATAAGAATGGAATGAACCAAGAGCCTAGTAATCAATTCTTGCTGTAATTTCCATTCTTACTGATGTGTCAGTGCCAAATAGTTCTTGAAAGCACACAGCAATACAGCAGTAAGGCATTAAGTGTCTGATATGTTCTTCAGAGTAACAACAATCTGAAATTGTTTGAAAAGTGCTACTTGCATTTATAGTGCTGTATAAGTATTGGGAAAAAAATAGTGGCAGACTCACCCAAGAAAAGGTTTAGTCTGAATGAAGTGGTGTGTGGGGGTTCCTACTATTTTGGATTTTTGAGATTTTAAGCCTGTTACAATATCAAATTGATGAGGCAGCTGCCATTCTGCCAACGTATCCACTACAGCAGTACTTCATGCAGAAGTTCCACCATGCGTGTCTGAATTTAAATATAATTTTAAGATGACAGCCTTGGTGTGGCAAATGATTATAGAAAGATTCTATAGTAAAGAACTCATTTATCATATTTTAACATTTTACACCTCCTTCTCTAGAATAAAACAGTATCAGCTGACTTGGACTTTGCCAATCAGTCCCGCTGACTGACCTTGTTGCTGAACTCAGGGCATGTGTTAAAGGTGCCGTTTATATCTGGCAAACAATTCACTCAAGGATAGTTTTCTGTAAAAGAATGTAAGTTTCTTTGTTAGTATTCATAAAGCAGTATAAAGGCTTTGTGTAAAGGGTTTTTTATAGTTGCAGAATAGTGATTGTCATCTTAGAAATGCAAAAATACAATACCTGGAAATGTGCATTTGACAAGAAAGTGAAAAAGGCATTGGCTTACCTAAATTATACCTTCACATATATATTTAATAACCATTTTTATTGTCTGACTTTAAATTGTCTTATGTTCTGCTCTGAAAGACTTCTAGAATGTTGCATTATTATTTTTATATTTCCTGTCTTACAAATCATCATCTGCTTTAGAAATGCCCCTGTAAATAACATAAATGTCTAAGTATATTACATAAAGAAGTGATTATTTCTTTAGTGATAAATTCTTTACGAGTCTTGTAAGGTTGTTTGGAGCCTTGTTAGATTGTTTAGAGCATGTAAATAAATGACATTGTGTCGCCCAGACAAACAATTAGTTCTTTCTAACAGCTGTAACATGCTAGAGGTCCCCTATTCTCCAATTCCCGCCCAACAATTGCAATATAATAAGTTGGTCTGTTTTCCAGCTGATCTTTGAGTAAAGCTTAAGAGCTATTGATTTGTTTCCATTTCTTAGAAGATTTCTTCACGCTCAGCAACTTCTCTCATCCTTTTCCTTTCTTGAAGAAGAAATTTGAATGTTTTAAGCAGCATAGCAGCTGCACCCTTCTTTTAACTGAGGTTTCCTGAGCAAAATTGGCAAGTGGAATTAATTATAAATTTGAACCAGCTAATGACCACTAAAATCTACTGTTCTTTGTGTACAGTATCACCTTCTTCAAGTTAAAAATTCCTGCTAGGGGGATTAATTTTCAAGATAAAGGGGAAAAGAAGCCAGAGACAGTTGGCTGGGCCATGTTCAGCTCAGTAGTCTTTTGTTCCTACTTTATTTCTGTGGCTTCTGGATAGTATTGCTGAATACGTTGTCATGCTTGTACTCAAAACCAGTTTGATTTGGTGTGTTAGTGAGGATGCCTTTAAGTGACCTTAAAGAGGTTTACAGAGTTGGATGTATGCATGGAAGCTTTGCCTTTTCTTGCCCCTCCTGTGCTGAAAAGCTATGGAAATAGGTACAAGATGCTGTATGGAATGACTCTCAGAGAATTTAAAATAAAGGTGCCTCTTCAGAATTGGATTAAAAATTGAAGAGGAGTTAAGGGATTTTTATATAGAGACAATAGGGAAAAAAATGTGAGAAACAGTGAACTTGCTCTGGTAATTCTTTCATATCTCCAAAAACTGAAGCACAGAAAATACTAAAGTGAGTAGAAGAGACTGAGGAATTGAAGTTCAGAAGTGGGAAAGGATGCAGAAAGAAGGTGGCAGGCAGGTGTATGAGAATTACATAAGGAAAGAAAATCAAGTAACCTTGGAGTCAAGGATAGCTCCCTGGATCTCTGCCCATGGCAGAAAACCAGAGGTTGACAAAAACGAAATGGTGGTGGAATTGTAAAAATGAGCTAAAGAGTACTTATGACAGTGATGTGAGCTGTTGCTAAGAGTGCAGTCTTTGAATAGGAGACCTGTACAATGGCTGAAGATGGAAGTCATTTGAATGTCATGAGGCTTGAAAGCCCATTGACATTTGTAGAGGAGCATTATTTTGAACTGTTTTAGCAGTGTGCTTAAAAGATAAACTGAGCTCTGCTCTTTTTCTCTTACTTAGGCTTTTGGCAACGAGCTGATCCCTCCCACTATGCCATTGAAGAAAGCAACGGTGTTCCTCAACCCAGCAGCTTGCAAAGGGTAAAATTCCCTCTTCCCAACACTCTCATTTGAGGCACTCTTTCTTCATTTTTGCTCTGCCATCCACTACAAAAGCCAGCCAGATTTTTGAGCTCATTTTTGCCTCCCTCTGATACCAAGCTGGCGCTATATAACTATGCCAAACTTTATTTCACCAAATATATTGGGATGAGAAATAGAATTAGTGGCTTGAGGTGAAAGAATGATTTCTAAACATATGTATATTTTGAATTTTTTTTCTTTTATCCTGTGTTTTGGCCTTTGTCATTCCTTCGTATGTGGCATTCCTCCGTATTCCCTCCAAACTTTTGCATGTGAGATGTTTCCGCCTCAAAAACTGTAGAAACAAGAGATGACCTTGATTGCTTCAAGACTTGACATTAGCCAGCAGTGATCTTACTTCTGTGGGAGCCTGTCCTTGAAAGGGATGTGCCCACAAACTGAGAGGCTAAATATGGGCTCAGAGCAAGACTCCTGGAAGAGGTCTGCTATTTTTACCTGCTCATTAGCAGAAAACCTGTAATCTTGGATATGATGTGCGTCTGTTTCTGCTGATCAGCTAAGCTTTTTATCAGTTGCATTTTGGGGAGGGGCAGGGAGTTGTTAGTACCAATATAAAGGGAATAATATATCTGACTTGGAAGTGCTTGGACTTATATGCTTTTGTTCAAAACACACATGACTGGAAAATGCCAAGTATTAATAAAGCCTCATGCTTCTACTTGTAAGCAATTTATAGTTAGTGACATTATTATTTTATTATGCAATTAGAGGCAGAAAATGTATCAGTCCTATAACAAAAGGTCAGATAAAGTTTTGGTTCTAAACTTACTTAATAATATGTCATAGTAAATAGTTGGGGTTTTCTGATGTTTCTGAAAACCAACATGGGCCTTCTTTGTGGTTGTAAAGCCTGGTGCTCTTTAAGTTATTAATTTTCTAATAAATTTCTTTTTGGAGATCTTATTTTGTTTTGATGGATTTTTTAAATTATTTTTGGAGAAAGTTAGATAACGTCTTCTGCATTTATTAAAACTGCAACAAAAAACCTGACATCTGAGATATGAGACTAGAAATGTAATACATTTGAACCACATGAAATCTCATCTTTCCTGACTGGCAGGTTGAGTGACTGATTGTGTAGATTGTATGCTTGGTTTTAAGTAGATTTCTTCTTGCTATTCATTTATTTCTTTCCTTTTTTAATTTCTTTTTAGCTACCAGACTAATTAAATAGTTTTTACTCCGTTATTTCTAGCAAAGCCAGGAACCTTTTTGAAAAGAATGCAGCACCAATTTTGCACTTATCTGGCTTGGATGTAACTGTGGTTAAGGTAAGAACTGATAGGTTCTGCTAATATAGAGACATTGTCTGCTCTGCTTTCTCCTCTTGAAGAATTGAAATTAAAATCTGTATGCATTTGAAATACTCAGTTGTCCTGTAGACATCTCATGGGAAGAAATAAATACTGAGATATTAAGCTGGTACTTAATCTTTTTCTTTTTTAATTCACAGCTAATTTACAAGCAGTATACTGAGATTTTAATTTTCAGCTAAAGCACTTCATATGCTTGTTTGTCTGTCTAAAGCAGCCCTTCTGTAATTCGTATTTGAGAGAAAACTCTCCAAATACTTGAGTGCTGGCTAGTGGTGCGTGCCCAGCGCTGTTGAAATTGTCATTTCTGCCTGAACTTGCAGAATTCAGAAGTGAGGAACTTTGACGTGCAGTGGAACTGTTCAGATTAATTAAAAATAACCTTTTATTTTTCAGTGGAAATATCTCAGTGTCTCTCCAAATAATTTAACATTCCCATTGCAAAAGCAGAACACTGAGATCTAAATGCTGTGAATTAACAGGTTTTCTTTGGAAAGAGAAGAACAAATAAACATGAAGGAATTCAGATCTTTTTGCAGGTTTTTGAGGTTACGATATGAGGATTGCTTAATAGTCAGTGAGTTCTAGCAGTGAAGTACTCTAATATGCATCTTTCTGTCTTGGAATCCTTTTCACAAGGTTTAATGTTAAAATGCTGTTTTTATTAATGCCTCTCTCTTATCATTGAAAATACATAGTCCTACCCTAAGAGAAAAAAATTATTTTGCAAGACTTAAAACTGATGCTTGGTAGCAACTGATGAGCTGGCAAAATAGGGCTGGGCCAGCAGGTGAGGCTGAGATATCTTTGTAAAAGACAGTAATTTTTCAGAAAACAGTTTTCATGGTTTAGAAAGTCAGTGTACTCTTCACTATTAAACCCACCGTCAGCAGCTTGCTGTCAGGCCTTTCATGTAGCTGATGCTGTTTCAGGAGATGCACTTGAGCACTTTGGCTGCTAAAGGTGTTGGGAGTTTTTCTGCAACAGCATGGTTGGCTTTGGTTTCACTGTAAATTTACCTGGAAATAAGATTATTGCTGTGATATGGTAGATGTGTTAAGATATACTCTGATATTTCATTAACCTTTGTGTGTGTGTCTGTGTGTTTACTGCACATATTCTATTAGGCAGCAGCCTGATTTTGAAGAAATGTCCATGAGTGTAAGTAATATACAGTACTGTGTGCCTGTATGAAAATAACTATTAAGCAGATGGATAGATGATTCTTTTTTCTCTAAGAGAGATATACTAGAAATAGCTGTCTGAGTTCTCACGTTTGGATTTCTGCTTCTTCAGACTGATTATGAGGGACAAGCAAAAAAGCTGCTGGAATTAATGGAAAACACGGATCTGATCATTATTGCGGGAGGAGATGGCACGGTACAAGAGGTACTGCAGGAGCCTGGTTTGCTGAGAATTGTAGTTGGGCTGCGAGTGAGAAGGTTGAGTCTGTGCAATGTAGCAGCACCATAACAACTATTACTAGAGATTTGTCAAGTTTAATGTCTGTGTTTTCAGTCAATGTTATAATCTTCTGGGAACAGGGACACTCTGCTAGTTGGTGTTAAGCTAAAAGTGATGATGGGAGTGGGGGCAAAAAGATTGTGTGACATATCTTCCAGAGTTTTATTCAAGAATGAGCAAACTGTCTGGAGAGACACGATTCTAACTTTTTCTTTTTGTGTGATTTAATTGTAATGGTTTAATTTTCCAAGTTCACTCCTATCTGTATGCTCCCCAAGAGGAATGCATATTTTGCTAAGTGGGAATCAGATAATTTAAAAGTTATGTGGGAATGATAACAAAGAATGTTACGTATTTAATAAATGCCTATTGTCAAGATGATTAATGACAGGAGCAAACTACCAGCAGAACTGGGGGATACTCTATTTTTCAAGTAAGACTGTATTTTGTTCAAGCATTTCCTGGAATGCTAACTACTGGTTTCATAAGACAATGGCTAAATGAAATGCAGTGACCTTAAGAGAAAGTAGTCAGAGTACATCTACAAGTTCCTCCTGGCCTTAGAGTTGATTACTGTTAATTGCACTGGCCAGTTCTATTTTTGCATTATGCAGGGCATTATTCAGTGTTAAAACATTTACACTGGCATTGGTTATGGTGCCAGCATATGCTCAGGCATATTCATAACCCTGCTCTTTCCACCATGTTTGCACACTGAACATGCCTCCTTTCCCGTGTAAACAGCCATAGCACCTTCCATGAAAGAGTAGCTGCTCCTTAAATCTTTCCAAAGAGTAAATGTGGTTAAGAATGTCATAGCTTTCTACTGTAACTGAAAAATAAAATCCTTGGAGCTGAGCATTTCCCATGTTTTTCAGGTCATAACTGGACTTCTCCGCAGGGCAGATGAGGTGAGAAAGTGTCATTTTAAAAATTTTGTGCATTTCTTAGAGTGTCTTGTGCATCCACTGCGGTCTCTTGGCCTCAGCTGTCTTCTGCAGATACGTTGCTTCCTAATCTGGAGCCAGCTTGCTGCGTACCAAGTCAGCCCTGCTGGTGTCCTGCAATGCTGCCTGTTGTT
Source organism: Neopelma chrysocephalum (assembly GCF_003984885.1). Taxonomy (NCBI): domain Eukaryota; kingdom Metazoa; phylum Chordata; class Aves; order Passeriformes; family Pipridae; genus Neopelma; species Neopelma chrysocephalum. The sequence continues at coordinate 25,159,100 of NW_020897714.1, forward strand.
CTTCGTTCCCATTCTGAGGGATGCAATGGCTCCCAAACCATGGCTTTGGGAAGTTTCCAGCATCAGAGCAGGGATTGTGGAGAAGCCAAATGCTCAACTTTCAAAGACCCATGGACCAGCTGTGCGTGCCACTTTGTTTGGCACAAGCATTGGGCAAAAGTACATGTTTTGCCTGTATTTGTACAGGCTTGAAAATGAATTCAGTTATGGTCACACTCCCACTGCTTTGGGATTGCTCTGCTGTTTTTTCAAGCAGTGAATATCTACCTATGCAGATGGCTGCACTAAGCAAATTTTAACCTCTCAAGGTGGATCACTCCAAATGGAAATGAGGGAGATTTTTCTTTTTAAAGTGGGAGGACAGTGTTATCGAAGAAAGGAGGGAATCATTGTTCCCAAAACCTTCTGGCAGGAACTGGCAAAAACTCAATTAAATGATCCAGACAAGATTATGATGATACCCTTGGCAGCTAGAATTGTATCTGTTTAGGCATTTGTTTTGTCTGAATGTGACAAGAGGAACTTTGCAACCAAGCCAACATTTTTAAAGGAGGGCTGGCTGTATCAATTCTGAGAAATCAGTTTTTTAAGTTCAATATTATTATAGTTGGCTCCTGAGACCTCTATAATCTGAAGATAGTGGAAGAAAAGTTTTAGAGGCTTTACTGGCTAGTTTCTTTTCTCCATTTTCTAACTTACTATCTTGATGTAGCTTGAGTCGTTTTGCAGCAGTGTAGGAAATTCTGCATCCAGCACAATTACAGGTGGAATACTGCATTGTAGTATTGCCACTGTGTCACTTTGTGTCTTTGGCCAGGGAATTCTTCTTGTCCTTCATATCACTGTGTCCTAGGAGTAGAGAGCTGCACTTCGGCCCCCTCTCTCTGTGCTCTGCTTCCCTTTCCACTCGGGTATGTCATACCACTGTTGCCTGAATAAGAAGAACCTCTGCAAGGTATTCCAGAAACATTGTTCCTGGCAGCCAGGGGAACAGAGCTTGACTGCATGAGCTGCAAACAGCCTCTGGTCTGCACACTGTAAAACAGCTCTGAGGAAAATGAGAGAAGGGTGTTTGAGGTGCATTAAGACTCACAGGTGACATGGAGATAGCAAGGGAGAGTGGTGGGGCAGTGAGACGGGAATTACCGAGTCGGTGCGTATTGGCAGCATCCTGGTGCTGCTGGCAGCAGTGCCCGGAGGGAGATGGTACAACTGTGATATATGGTAGTTTACAATGATTTGCTGACATGCTTCAAGAAGCACAGTTTATTACGAGGCATAGTGTAATAACTTGCTCCTTCAACAAGCCCTTTTGCTGAACTGTGGTATAGAAAAACAACATTGTCAATGACTTTCAAAAATTAAACCTTCTGCTGCTTCATGATTTGGGTGCCAGCGGAATCAATTGATTTCCTTTCCTTAAGTGAGAAAATCTCTTTGCTATGCAAGGTTACTCTGTCAGAGGGGCATTTCTGCAATGGTAATGAGATTCAGAGCTTGTGATGCCACCGTCAGTATTAAGAAAGATGGCAGATTGCTGACAGAATCTGTGCATTAGTTGGGATGTGGCTGCCAACCTGCATGTAACAATGCTCTTAATGATTACAGAGAGCTCCTTTGTACCCAGTTGGCAGTGGTGGATTCACAGATTTGGATGCCATGTTCTGAGTCATTATGTATTACTGCCTCGTTTAAGGAAGTGCCTGGCTGCTCAGTGCCAAAGGGGTGATACCAGACACAGCTGTGATCTCCACACAGGAACTTCCTTCAGCTGATGCAAATGTTAATTTACTCTCCTCATGTGTCCAGGCTGCCTTCAGTAAGATTCCTATAGGATTCATACCTCTTGGAAAAACCTGCACTCTGAGCCACACGCTGTACCCTGAGAGCACAAACCAAGTCCAGTAAGTATTACATGTTTCTGAAACATATTTTTTGTTTTCAAGGAGCAGTGCTTCTTGGTAGCTTGATACTTTTCTTTTTCTTCTGTGTTACGTAGAAGTTGGCAGTCTCTGGGCAGAGCCCGACAGTTCTCTGAACTTGCCTGAGTTACTGACTAAAAATTAAAAGAAGGAAATGTATGTATTATTAGAACATGATATAATTTGCTGTGGCTAATTTCTCTGTGATCGTGTGATGCTCAGGTTTTTTTTAAAAAAAAGGATTAAAAGGATCAGCCTCTTAGGAATAGCAGAAAGGGTATGACAAGGATATAGCAAGGATATGACAAAGTAAAACAAAAATAAGTCCTCTTTCTGTCCCTTTTCCAGTCTAAGAATTCTAGAAACCAGTCTGCATATAACTGGGTTAGCAACTGCAAAGTAAGGACTAGTACAAGAATATGGGAAAGGCTGGATCCTATTACTGAATTTTGCAGAGTGGGACTGGCTTTTCCCTGTGGTGGGACTGATGCTGGCAACAATCCAACAACCTGATTCTTATGTTTAGCATCCTGAATATGATCCAACCTGGTGATATCTGTTACCTGCATTTCAGTTTGTTCTGCAAGATCGTTTTGTCCACTTCTAAAGTAAAAAGCCTGGTCAACTAATCTTTCTTTTCCTCACACTTCATTTCTTTTTGATTGTTCCCTTCCTCTTCTCTCATACTAATAATATTTCTTCTCGCTGCTGAAATCTCTTCACTCTCACTCTCCCACTAACTCATTAACATTTTTCTTTCTGGAACCCTTGCTGGTATCCATCATCCATAAAACCCACGAGTCAACTGGCATAACATCCTTCATTAAAACTACCAGAGTGCTTTGAAGCTCAGCAAGATGGACAAGGCTGTAATCAGCAGCTAAGATTAAAATAATAATTTATGTTTGGGTTCTAAAGAAGCTGTTTGAAATGAATGATCTTCTTGTCCCAAGGTAATGAACTGTGCAGGTGAGACTGCAGCATGTTGGTGAAGTTGAAGGTAATTTGGTCAATAGGCTGCTTACCTGTCCACACCAGTAACAGAACCTGACTTTAAAAGTGCAGAAGTGATATTTTTAAAAGAAGTATTTGGGTTTTGGTTCCTTCAGCACTCTTACTTTGGAGTGTAGGAATTGTAAAGGTCTTACAGAAAGATAAGAGTTAGGAGAGAAGAAGGGCTGTGGGAAGAACAGCTTCCTTATCTGTCTCAATATTGTAATCCTGATGGAGCCAAGGGCAATTTTTCCCACTGATTCACAGGAGTATTGAGCTGGATCTGAAAACTGCATTTTTTCCTTGTCCAGCTGAGACACTGGAAATGTATGCAATGTGGAATCTGAATTTTACCCAGCTTTAAAAACAAAGAAGGACTTTTAATCAAGTATATGCTTCAAGGTTTGAACATAAACTATTTAATGGACTTAAACACTTTGATTACAAAATCTTTACAGGTTGAAATGACAAAGTGCCTTAGCTACTGCCCACAGCTTAATGGAGACCAAAAGGACAGGAGCACAGCTGATAGGTAGATTTATGTTGATTAAAAACTTCAAAACAAATTAGCATACTAATGCAGTTCAGTCCCAGACACATGAGCTGAGACCAGTCTTGTGCCGTCCCCTACCACTAAAATAAAACAATTATTTGGGTCCTTAGTGTGTTAAGTATCTGAAACAGCAGGTAACACAGTTGGCATGTGATCTGCCAGGTTAGCTGAATAGGGAGGAATCTGTGAAAAGCTCAGACTGAGAGTTTCCTTTTACTTTTTGTCTATTTTGCTGTTTGTTAGAGTTTCCTTTTACTTTTTGTCTATTTTGCTGTTTGTTAGGACTCAGGCTTTGTCATGTGTTGCAGCCACCCATTTTGCTTTCTAATTTCAGTGAAGTGCAGCACTTTTCCCCAGGGTTGTTACGTTTGCTGAAAAAAGGCCCCACCCGGACTTGTACTGGAATTTTCTAGAAAAAAATGTAATTTTAAAGCTTACTCATTTCCTTCCTTCCTGTTTGTTTTCCTTTGCTTTATTTCCCCTGTTTGTTTTGCAGGCATATTACTAATGCTACACTGGCCATTTTGAAGGGAGAGACAGTTCCACTTGATGTCTTGCAGATCAAGGTAAAAGCATCTGCTTTTTTGGAACTCAACATTCCTAAAATTTTCCTATTTTCATGTTTTTGTGTTTACATGGACTGCTTTTCCTCTGTGTAATGCTGTTACAAATTTTGGTTTATGATATCAGCAGTTCTGATGGCAGTCATTTCTCCACTGTGACATCAGATAGTCTAACTGGGAGAAAACAGCAGAATGCCTGAACATCAGCTTTTTTGAGGCTCAGAGAGTATTGATGAATACAAAACTTAGTAACAGTGATGTCTCTGTAGCAATGTTGAGAGGCAGCAATAGCTGTCTGAGCTGATTTGATGCATTCATATGTGTTGTGCCATTAATAGCTTTCTTTGACAAACTGGAAAATGTAAAACGGGAAAACCTTTGGCTGTGCCCTGCGTGGTTTTTGAATATTGTTTTTCTGTTACGTTGTAGAATGAACGTTTCTGCAGTGAGAGCGTAGTGTTGCTGTGCAGAATTCCTTGCTTTTGGCTGGCAATATCCACAGAATGAAATGGCCATTGCAGGGTGTGCAGTCAAACTCAGTCTACTTCTTCAAAAGTTCACCTCTTATATTCCTCTCCAGAGCAGACAGGATGTACAGAGCTTAAATTCTGCTAAGCTTTATTGCTGTTAGGTGTTTATCATAACCCTTCTGTTAAATGTCACTTTTGGGATTAATCAGAAATCAGTTTTTATTTAGAAATGCTATTTTTCTGACTGCAGAAAATAAATTGGGAAACAAGGTAAGAGAAAGTAATTTTGCAATCCTTATTTTTCTTTACAGGGAGAAAAGGAACAGCCTGTATTTGCAGTCTCTAGTTTGAGATGGGGATCTTACAGAGATGCAGGAGTTAAAGCTAGCAAGTAAGAAAATACCATTTTTGAAATTGTGCCTCTTTTAGCATCTGTTGCCAAAAAGATATAACCCCCTCTCTTAAGTAAGTCTTTTTTTGAGTGTAGGCATTTGACAGACAGAGGCACCCACTCTTGTTAGGCCTGGCATTACACACATGGGAGTGTAAGATGTATCAGCATTTTTATAATTCAAAATAAACACTTATCTGGTGCTCGCCTGTTCTTTTAAGTATTTACTTTCTTCTTGCCTTGTGATATCCGCTTCTGGAACTTTATTCAGATCGTAGCAGGGGGAAAATCTCTCCCTTGAGTAAAGTCTAAGTAAAGTAATTGGCCATTGTTTTTCATCACTGCCAATGAAAAGGTGCATGTGGACTCTGTAACTCAATTCCAACAAGGGACATCAGATAGATGTAGAAATGCCCTGAAGTTCCTGCTGGAAATGACTGTTCTCTGAATGCTAAACTAATAATTATTGGGCTTTCTCCAAAAGGACATTTAACATGCCATGTCTGTGTATCAAATGACAAGCATTGTCTGGTGAAGGAGCAGCAGTGCCAAAGCAGCTCACTTCCCAAACTCTTGTGGAGTGCAGCTGTAAGGAAATACCATGTGCTTTGTGAATGAGCCATCTTTGTCAGGAAGGAAGAGGTAGCTGACCTCTAGAGTCTGTCTGGCAAATATTTGAGAGGTTTGAGAGGGGATGGGGGAGATGCAGTAAACAGTCAGGTCCCTGGGAAACAAGGAACATTCTAGGTAGGCTGTGTAGGTGCTGACTTGGCTTTGCTGCAGTCTCTCCTGCTAATTGCAGCCCCAAGTTCAAGGAAGTGCACTGCTCTTTGCTCTGCACTCTGGCTAGGCTTCCTGCCCATACCCTGTTTTTTGCCTAGTGCCAGCCTTCACATCTTTTCCTGCAGCAGTTCCCTTTTTTTTAAGAGTCTTTTGGACAGAGTGCTGGTGGCATAACAGCACCTCTTGTACGTGAGGCAAGAATGTTTTCTAGTGCAGAGAAAATGTAGAGAAAATGTGCCCAGCTTGGAAAGCGCTTCAGCCACAAATGAATGGGTGCTCAGCCTGCTTGGAACAAGAACCATGTGTGCTTGTCCTGTTTTTATAATTCTCCACTTCACCTGCTTTTGGTCCCCATGAGGGATGAGTTATTGGGCTAAAATAAACATTTGGTGTATTCCAGTACAACTGATCTTATACTGAAAAGAAGGCACCTATTTAAAGGGAGTTAAGCTGTAAGACAAAGTTCCAGAAATTTATCTGACTATCCCTCTGCTAAGCACTGTCCTGCTGGAGGCTTGGTGCTGATTTATGTCATTATTTTACAGACAACTTCATGGCTTGATGGGAGTAGTGGAGAGTTGCACACCTTAGTAGTTAGTGATAGATCTGCAGTACTCTTGACCTGATGGTGTTTAATGTGCTTTGCTGACCCTGTTTGCTGGAAGACAGTGATCAAAATGTGCACCAAGCCTGCCTAACTATAGTTACATCTTTGGATTCTGTACAGTGTGTAGATTCTACAACTGTGTGGCTGATCGGATTTTTATTTTGTAAAACACTGATGTTGATGTGAGAATCCCCTGGGACAAATCAATGTTTTCTGGCTCTGTTCTTTTGTCTCTGAAACTTTTGATTTTTGTTTGTTTCCTCCAGCATAATGCTTTATTGCATATTGTGGAGGTGCAAACCACCAGCTGTTGGACCACAGGCCTTTAAATCATCCCCAGTTGTGTCACATAACTAGGTAAAATTCTGCTAGTGAGATGTCCTGCTGCCTGTAGTGAAGATTATACACTGCGTTTTGGTGATCTGTAAATCAGGAAAGGGATGTCACTGCTAAGCTGCTGGTGATGTGTAGAAACTATCTTACAGTATCAAAAAGCTAAAAGTTATCAGGGAGCACTAACTCAGTGGCAGACAAGTCTGTGTGCTCTGACTGCATGCAAGGTTTCTCCCTTTCCTAGTAATGACCCCTGGATATCTTAGAAGGTCTGTTTGTGTTCTCTTTTCAGGTACTGGTACCTTGGGCCTCTGAAAACCAAAGCAGCTCACTTTTTCAGTACATTTAAGGTAAAAATTAATTGTGAGGAAAGTGTATGGGAAATGAAAAGGCTGACTTTGCTTCATATAATTTATCTGCTGGTTTTTGTGAAGGATTCTGGTAACAATATAAAATGGGAGTGAAGCTGGACTTTTTAAAAAACCTATCAATTGATAGACTTACTTCAGAAGAGATGAAGGGGAAGAGAAATGCTTTTTTAAAAATTCCCTTTACTGAAGATCTGTTTCTGCAAGATCACCAGGGGGAGCCAGTAACCGCCTGTGAAACTGGTGAGCAGCAGTGGTGGTGAAGATAAGCACCAAAGTGCTCAGTCACCTTTTCTCAATAGCCTTTCTTGTCATAGCATTTCACTCTGATTTATTCACCTTGCAGAAGGGTCTATAATTAGGCTGCTCATGCACATTGATAAGGCTTCTTTGTGTGGTAAAATGAACATGAAGATTAATAGCTTATATCTCACCTTAAACTTTTCTGTTGCTTGAAATCCTGGAAAGATTAAAATTTGATCTGCATGAAAGGTGAGACAGTTTCACACACATGCTTTTCCTGTTCTCTGAACATATGAGGTTCCTAATGAAAGGCTGTGGAAATACCCAGGAGCTGGTACAGTAGATCAGACTGTGCAGTCTAGTCATGCTGTCTGTGATAGTGCCAAGGATTCTTTTATAGGAAGCTCCTGTAGAAGGGAGTTTAATGGTAATGTATCCATGAAAGTTGGGTTGGTTGTTGTTGGTTTTTTACCCCCCCCATCCCCAGGAAATTGGAGATGATGACTGTGTGCTGGCATTCTAGGTAGAAACCTCCTCTTGATTTCTCTCCAGCCCCTTTCTAACTTTTGTTGAGTCCTTAGCCACAGCTATGGCCAGTGATAGTGGATTTCACTGGTGAGCTATTCATTGTGCATTAAAAAGATCTGTTTAACCTGCTGAAGGTTGAAGTGGCCACTTTTTCTGATATTACAATAGAAAAGTTTCTACCTGATCTCTCCTAATTGTGGTATTTATTGCTTTATGTGCTTCTTATGTTATCATTCTGTTAATTTCTGTAAGAAGTGTCTCCAGCCTATTGAGCTTAATCTCTTCCTGGCTTGTCTTTGCTGCTGTACACTTCATATTTTCTGGTTTTGCTGTAGCTGTCTATTGAAACAGGGTGACCTCTAGCTGAAAAAAGTGTAATGGGAAAGGGCTCACCTCTGGTATTGGTAGGGGCATTGTTGTTTGTGTTATCATCTCTTCAGGCTTAAATTATCACAACATTGCTGCTTTTCCCTTTAATCCTTAATATTTATTGTTTGTGTATTGCCCTGCTGATGCAACCTCTGTTTGTTCTCTTTATTGTGTAAGTATGATAGTAGACTCCTTCCTTGCTCTCAGAGGTGTGAAGTGAATTAGCTTAACAACCTGTGCTGTATGATCCAAAACTAATTTTAAAGTTTTGTGCATAGAAAAATAATTGTATTGAGTTCATGTGGGCTCTTGGCTGTTTTGTTTTACTATATACATTTAAAAACCTATTAAGTGATTCCCTCCTTTAGTCCTATGTTTGGAGCATTTCAGAAATTATTTTCAAAACGAGAAAAAATATCATGAAGAATAATGTGTTAGTACTTTTTTTCCAGGTGTTTTCCCCTAACATGCTTTATAAAGTACATGTGACTTGCCTTAAGACCTGTCGTGCTGCTGTCTATAAGCACCTGACTATCAGATCAGATCTGGATTGTTTGAGTTGTTGGAGAACAAAGGCCTGCCAGGTTTCAGTGCCCCTCGGCTGCACACAGCACTGTCTTTGTCTGTTTGCATTGGATCCCGCTGTGCAGTTGCTCTTTGAGGTTGTCTTTGTGCCTGTGCAGAGACCAATTGTACTTTCAGACATTAATGTTGACCTTGCTGGTTTTGGTTGTTCCCTCCAACCAGAAGCAGCCGTGTCACCCTGCCACACATCAGCAGCAAAGAAAACATCCCTTTACCCTCTGCTCGTAGAGGGAAAAATGCCTCACTTTGTGCAGGGAAGGAGTAGATTAGTGGACTTGGGGACTGTGGGTAATCTCTTTGAAGCTGCAAAAAATGTCATCTGACGTATGAATCTGGAGGCTGGAGACCACAAAGTAGGCTGAGGCAGTGGTGGGGCCTGTGTAGATCTCAGGACTACTTGGGAGCACAGAATAAATAGGCTAGAGGGCTAAACAGGTAGGTGCTAAAATGCCTTTATGTTCTGTCTTTCCTTTTCATGTAAACTCAAGGAGTGGCCTCAGAAACATCAAGCTGCTCTCATGTATGTGGGTCCAACTGAGAGACCTCCAGAAGATCCAGAGGAGAAACCGTCGAGACCTCCTTTGTATGTGAGGCTTTACAGGCGACTTCGCTCATACTGGTCACCTCCAAAAGGTGAGATGTGTGTATTTTGACATAAACTCACAGGCAGGTTCTACTCCTCTAATAGACTGGGGGGGTGGGATGTCTGCTTTACTTTTGTGCTCTTTTTTAATTACTATTATTTATTAATTTATTTTTATTAATTTTTTAAGCTGTGATTTTTGTCAAGATACTTACAGTGGTATCTGCCAGAAATGGAACAGAGTAGCCCTGCCAGTGCTTGTGGTCCCATAAACAAAGATCCATTTGCAAAGAACCCAGGGCATTCCCTGGAGTCACAGTTGCTTGCCATTGCTGTAGAGGCCTCCTTAGGGAATACTTGGCACTTTTGGGTGAGCTTCTTGAAATCTTCCAGTGGAATGGCTTCTTAGTGAGCTGGTGAGAGAGGAGCAGCCCTTGTTTTCCAGGGTGGGGAGAGTTGCTGACACAGAGCAACGAATGTTACTTAAAATAGAACAGTAAAATTTGGGCTGTGCAGAAGCCCTAAGTTTCTCATAGTACTTTCTGTATCATAAACTTTCTTCTCTGTGAGCCTCTCTTGAGTGGGCTGTTGGCTGGGCAGTGCACCTGGCAGAGCACAGAAGGAAGGAGAGTGTGTATGTTGTGCAATCTGCTGTGATGCAAAGACCTCATTTCTCCTTGGCTGGCAGAGGTGATTCATACAGAAGCATGAATTAAGTGACCTGTATATGAGAACTGAACTGGGGAGTTTCCTCCCATAGAAAATACATGTTACTACAGCATCCTGAATATCAGATTCCTGGTTTTTTGGTAGCAGCACTTCATGTGTTCTTCTAAATGTTCCTGTAACTAGCCCAGGAGATCTGTTAATCCCTGGGCATAAGGACTCACAGGGCTGTCGTGTACTGTGCTTGACAGTCTTTTCTGCTGCTGTGTGAATGCTGATGCTATTTTTTTCTTCAGTACTCCAAAGCTCCCTTTACCTTTTTTAAGATTTTGACATTTTTAAGAAACAAAATGAGTGGCCACAAAGGCTCAGAGTGATTTTTGTGTCTGGCATTAATGTTTCGTGGTTCATAATGATCAGTGCAGTTGAATTCCACTTAATGATTGATATCTTCTCCTCTTAATATGCAGAATTTCCCCGGGAAGTAACCCCCGAGGACTGGGAAGAACTGAAGCTATCCACCATTGAGCTTTCCATTGCAACTCGGAACAGGCAGCTTGATCTAACAGTAAGACCATAATATAACTGGATTCCAAATGCTGGCTGGCCACAGAGTTTTCCTTTCTTGTTAAATTCCCATTCTTGTGTCTATATAAATAAAAGTTACTGCCTCGTGCAAGGAGAGGCCCATGGCTGAATCCAGGAATGGGCAAGTTTCAGAGTCAGTGTAAAAGCACTGGAGACGGATGTAAAACTGGGATGCAGTGGGATCAGGAGGAATCTGTACAAGGTTTTCACTAACCAAACAAGTTTTAGGATTGCCCATGAGAAAACAAAGCATCAAAATAGGCATTCCATTCCTTCTTCACCATGTGAGAGTGATTCTGTTTGATTAACTGGTGCTAGAAGGAAGTTGAACCTGAATGTCTAGCTGGAATTTTGCCTTTTTCTCTCTTCTTTTGACTTGCAGAGCAAAGAGTTAAAAAGAACTGGGACTAGGGAAATGACAGGGGCTACACTGATTTGAAGGAAAGGAAATGCAGGTTGTTGTGGAAGAGTAGAACCAAGGCAGCAAAGGAACTGTACCTGTCATAACCTTCTCAGCTTGTTCATGCTGTTCATTCATTGTTTTAAAACCTGTCTTTAGCTTATGCCTGTGTTTTGGTGCAATTTTACTGCTGTGGAAGCTATTTGGGTAGATGTCAGTCTTTAATTTTACTGGAAAACACTAACACAGGGGAGCTTCCCTTCATGTCCTCCTCATGGCTGCGGGAAACTGTTGCCACTACACCCAGATTAACAGGAGGTGTTGAACTTCCTGCAACATATTTCTTGCTCAGAATTTAGGTCTTTAAGAACATGAAAATCTGAGTTACGTTGATATGTTATTTTGTAGGATCAGAAAAAAAAAATAAAACAGGCAAATATAGTCTTTAAAATGTTCTCCTGTTTTCTCCTTAGAACGTACCACTTGAACTTTAGTTTCTCATTCCTCAGTGGCTTATGATTTGCACTGTCACTGTCTTAGTAATGATAAAAGCTAGACAGAGATTAGTATTTGAGTATTTGGGGTTTTAGTGGTTTCTAGATGGCACTTGAACACAAGAGTATTGGTTGCTGAACTGGATTGGAGTCAATGATGTAAAGTAAAAACAGACCTACCAAGAATTGAAAAAGTATCTGGTTGCCACAAACTAGCCCTTATGTCTCTTCTGTTGTTTTGTTGGTTTTGGGTTGTTTGTTTTGTCTCCTTTATGCCTTCAAGATGCACTTTAATACTCACTGGTATTGAAAAAAAGAAGTGATGTGGGGTTCTCAGGTCTCTTGCATGGTTTAGAAAAGTGGACAAGTTTATGTAAGGCGAGTTGTACTTCTGTGTTTCTAGATCTGGAAGTATCTTGATGCTGCATCTTTTTTTTTCTACACCTGTGGACCCCTTGCATCTGCTTATAACTCCCAGTCTTGAAGCCGTTGTCCCTGCAGCCATCAAAGCTGAACAGCAGCTCTCTCAAATCAATACCAGGCCATATCTGCTGACTACTGTCAGCCACTCCTGTCTCTCTGTCTCACCTCAGATTCATGCCTAGGCTGCCCTCTTGAAGAGAGCTGATAAAGCCATACAGATGCAGCTCAGACAGTGCCAAGACTACCTCTGCAGAACAGCAAATAAACCGAGTTATACTAATAGATGCATTTATTTTTACTTTTGTCATTTTGATTGCATCTGCACTAGGACTTCTGCCAGGACAGAAATGTTAAAAGAAATAAAAAGAATAAATTGCATCTTAATCAAAGTTGCTTTCCTGGAAAAAGCTTCACTGTATACTCAGTTTAAGAGCAGGCTGTAAATATGAAAGAAGCTAAGTAAGGAGTTTAAAGGATTGATACCAAGGACACTTTGATTTCCAAATTGTATGGTTTAAAATTCTCTTACTGTAGTGTCTGGTGGCCAGAGGTTGTATCATTGTACTATTGCTGAAATTCATGAAAGACCCATTGAATAGAAATAAATTAGTAAACCTAAGGAGTCTGCTATTGTCTTTAAATGTAACAAGAAGCCAAATGTGTGACTTGTTATTTTGCTTCTTGTGGTATTTATTTGAATATTCATCAATGGGAAAATACTGTCTATAATTTATAATTCAAAATCTCAAGTTGAGATTTGAAAAAAAAGCATGAAATGCAGAAATGCATCTTCTGAGTCCTTTTGTGGGACAAAGGACTGGGCATTGTGTGAACATATTGCAGTCTCATGGGTGTGGCATTTTCAAATGTTAACTGCTTGATTTCTGAATCCTTTTCTGCACAGCGCACTGAGGACTTCATGGACATTTGCATTGAAGCAGATACTGTCAGCAAAGGAGAGTTTGTTCACAGAGGGTGAGTGTGGGAAGGCTGTGAAAAGGTGACGGAATCTCTGTGTGAGTGGGAACACAAATCCTGAAAAGCTGTTTTTCTCTAATCTTGTGCTGCAAAGTTCAGAAGCAGAAGACTGCAAAGGACACCAGTCAGTAGTGCTTCATGAGGATTAATGATTTTGTTCTTTAAAATTCTTACTCATTTTCTGTAAACAAAGCAGAACTCCAGAACCTGGAGTGTCAGAATCCAGGACCTGGAGTTCTTTGTAGCTTCTGAGTTTCCTATACCTTTCGTCTTTTCCCCTGTTGCTCTAAGTCAGTACTAGTTGTATATTACTGTCATTACCAAGTTTTTATAGACAGCCATGCAGACTTATCCCCAGAATCTTTTAGCCCTGGCTGCTCAGTGGATTGAGAAGTGGGTCACAGAGCTGATAACATTTGTACTAGTGATACCTGGAATTTTTGAACTGTGATTAGACAGGCCCTGCTGTCTAAGGGAAAAGCTTCCCTAACTCAATAACTCTTGTGAGAAATTAGGTCTGAGCTGGACGAACTGTTGGAAGATGTGCATTGAAACAGGGACTTTAGGCAAATGTCTTGGTGCTGCTTGTATGTGGAGTAAGAAGGCTGCAGGTATGAAGAAGCAGCATTTAGAGAAAAAGTGAATGTTGTCTTGTTCCTCCTGCTCTCGCCAGATGCAAATCACAGCTGTCTTTTCCAGTTTCTTCATACAGTCCCACTCACAAATACATTGCGTCTTCAGTGCAGTTTTTACCAGCAACAGATTTTCCTGCTAAATCCCACAGTGCTTTTTATTTGCTTTTTTATTTGCTGTTTTCTAAGTCTTAGAGCTCCCTCTAGTGAAATCAGTGGGAGGATTTCAGCACAGTTTTACCTGTTTGTCATCACCTTAATAATTCCTGCTTGTATCTCTTGTTTATGATACTAGTGGTAGCTGCAGGCCCATTTTTGGGCATCTCACAAGCCTCAGTGGCAATAGAATCTTCTTACCTATGCATACACTGTAGGTCAGGTTACCCTCCTGCAACTGCTTTTAAGTTGCATGAGCCATGTGGACCATAGGTTGCTCGGGACTGAAATCTTTGCTTTGAAGGCTACAGAGGGAAAGGAGGAGGAGAGTCTCCTATTAGAAACCAGAGGAACCTGGTCTCCTAAAGGAGGGAGACAAAGGAGATGCTACGCTGGGTTCTCAAACACTTTGCTAGTGGAAAAAATGTAGATAACTTGTGTGATTTAAGGGAGGCCTATCCAAGTGTATTCCCACTGTAAATAATGTCTCCCATGTCGACTGGACATGCTCCATGCAGTACTATGGCATATTTTCAGACTGCAGCTACAGTGTCATGCAGAAAAAGTCTCTCATGAGCATTAACATTGCCCTGCTGTCTAGAGCTAATTAGAGGCAGTACCCAAAGCTTTGAGCTGCTGTTCAAGCAAAGTTCAGAGAAAGAAGCTCTTTTGATTAAATAGTGCCCAAAAGTCTACGGGTGACAAAGAAAGAGGGGTGTATGGGGTGGGGGAGCAGCAGGAGGGACTGGTTAGTTGTACAGAGAGGAGTCTGATCAGAAAAAATGTGCCCTGTTTGTGCAAGGCAGAATCAGGGTGTTCAGAGATCCCACAGGGCCTTTGGCAGTGTGCTTTGAGTCAAGCCCATTATCAGAGGCTCCCCATTGCGCAGCACCAACAGGGTTTGTCTTTGGAAATGTGTGAAGAAACTCCTTCTTTTTTCTTCTCTTTTTAATGCATAGTTTAAACTCCACCAGAATTTTGGGGGGGTGAAAAGGTGTTTAGGGAAAATACCTTATTAGTGCAGATATCAAGGGTTTTTTATATTGAAGAGGGCATTGACAGGAGCTGATGAGAACTGATGGGTCACACAGAGGAAATTACACATCCAACAGGAAACTACCATGGAGGTTCAGGCAGCGTGTATATGTGGGGATGCATCAGAGTGCTGGAGGGCAACTGCTGATGGATTTCAAAGAAAAGAGTAGGTCATCCCAGGTGTATAGAAGTGCCCTCTGGCTGTGGATCAGATTTGTGTGAACAAGAGCATTTGCAGCAAGGGTAGAGCTGACATTTAAGATAAGGTGGTGGAAGAAGAGGTGGTTACAATGGAGTGCTTACTAAGAAGTGCTGGAGGGGAGGAAGGCAGGGATGGAAAGTGTAGCATCAGTAATCCACATTTTGTTAGCCAGCTTAGATTCTGTATATGAAAGTTTTGAGAGCTGTCACTCCAGGGCATGAATACAGTTACCAGCTACAGTGCAGAAGACTGGACTGTTTTTTGTTTTGTTTTTTTGTTTTTTTTTTTTTTTGTTAGAGGACTTACTCTGAATCGTTAACCATTTAATGTTGGCCGCTTCTGGACGTGAAAACTAGGTTACAATTGTGTGTTACATGCAATAGGTGTTGTGGTTCTCTCTCTACCTGTATTGTTGTGATTCAGCATATGGAGTGAGATGCAACAATCAATGGAAACTGTTGCTGTTAGACTTTTCAGTCTTGTTCCTATTTTACATTGCTGTCACCTTGAGTAAGGAGCAGAGTCTAATGGAAATGAATTCTGATCCTTTTATACTGGGCCACCAGAGGGGCAATCGCTGCAAGTGGAGTTGTGTCTATTTGCTTCTACCAGTGTTCTCCTTTGACTGATCTTTATTTCCATGTCTTGGCTTTTTTGTCTTGACCCCATAATTGCATCTCTATAGAGCTTCATTTGCTTTCATTGACCAAAAAAATCTGCTTGCTCACCAGAGTGCCATATCTAGGACCTTATATGTTAAACTCCAGGCAGGTTAAACTTTAAGTGGGTGATCTTGCTGCTTGTTTGTACAGCACTGTATAAACTGACAGTATTGCATGCCATCAATGATTTATAATTTATATTGCTGGAGGATGTTTAATTCCCTCACAGTCACTCATCAATCTTTTATTCTATACATATTTGATTAAAACCAAATTTTCCACAGTTAATATTGCTTCCGTCCTTCCCTGCCCTTTCCTTTGGTATTTTTGCTTTTCTTCCTTTGTCTCTGATTATCATCTCCTGTTTCAACCCTTGCTTCTCATGCTCTTTCTCTGAGATTTTCTGTGATTTTAAGAATCAATTGCATTCCTCTAGGGGTAGAAGACTTGGTGTATAGGGAGATTCTGACATGTTTTTGTGAGTTCTTTTCTTTGGGCAATATTTAAATAGACTCTTTCATATCAATCTACGAATAGATGCAAAAGCTGGGGACAGCTGGCATTGCCTGTCAGAGGAATATCTGTGATAATTCTGCCATGCTTGAGAGCTGTGATGTATTAACACTGTTATTCTCTGCTGTCCTCTTTGCTATCTGTGTGTCTTAAGAGGGGTCCAAACTGAGAGGTTACTGCCTGGGGTGCAGTGACCCTTTGTCAGTGGTCAGTTAAAAGGTGATGTGTGTTGTCAGTCAGGAGGCCAGAGGCAGGTCAGCACACCCAAGAGCTTGTGCTCACTCTGCAGCAGCACACGTGGGGAGAGGGAATCACAATGCCCTGTTCCTGTAACAGCTGATGCAGTGACAGGACAGCATCCTGAGTCTTGGAAAAGACCCCTTGGCACTTGCACCACCGGCTTTCTAAGGCAAGCAGCTGCCTTCTATGTGCTCCCATTTGATATCCACAGAAGTAGGAAAGAAAGCAGCACTTTACATACAGTACATAAGTAAGAATCTTACAGGCACCATGAGAGAGATACTGACAATACTGGATATTGTATTTAGAATGGATAAAATGATGAGTTTCTGGGGGTTTCTTCACAAGAATTATATAAAAGCAGCTGTTAAGAAATGTCATTCTGATTGGTGCTGATGTGAAGAGTGGGGTTTTTCTTTGTTTTTAGATGGTAATTTAGTAGTTCAATATAACTATAATTCCATCATTATTTTGGCTTGGGGTTGTTCAGGTTGCTGGTAAGTTATGTGGGTGCATGGGATGTGAGGAGATAGTATTCACTGCAGGAATTGAACAGTTCAGCACGTAAGTGACAAGCACAAAACTCTGCTCCTTTTTCAAATATGCAAAACTATGTTCAAATATATTCAGTGAGCTCAGAGCAGAAGCTGGGTGCAGGCTGTCAGTGCATACTGATATGTATTGACTGCAGCAGAAGAGGGAAGGTTTATTTTACTTTCTTACAGTTAAACCCACAAATATTTGTATATATACATAACCTCTAAGTTTATCAAATGCATAGTGTTTTATCACCCCACAATGAAATGTCATCCCTAAAGAAGGCTGTTTCTTTTCCCTCTTTCTGAGAAACACGTCCTTACCTTACCTCTCTTTTGGATTGAACAGAAGTCAAAAGATGCGTGACCCACATACGTGTCCTGAAGGGAGTCAGTGCATCCAAGCCAGCAGATGCATCTTGCAACTTCCAGAGGTGAGACAAAGACTTGGAAAACTTTGTCAGTTTATTTCCTTGTACCCATTGATGCTGCACATTAAGAAATCCCTATTCCAAACGTGGGAGATGGATTACACTGCCAGTGAGACACACAGTTCCACAATGCAGCAACTGAGTCCCTGGCCAGGAAACACATACTGGAGTTCCCCAGCTGCTCTTTAAACCTGAGGGAGAGCTTCATTCTGCCAATAAATAGTGGCAGATCTTTTATGAAGACAGTGATGATGGTTGTAGAGGATATTGCATATACACAGGAAATTCCACCTGAATATGAGGAAGAACTACTTTACTGTGTGAGTGACCACACACTGGAACAGGTTGCCCAGACAGGTTGTCGAGTCTTCCTCCCAGAAGATACTAAAGAACTGTCAGGATGTAATCCTGTGCTTTAGGATGAGCCTGCTTGAGCAAGGAGGTTGGACCAAATGATGCACTGTGGTCTCTTCCAACCTGACCCATTCTGTGATTCTGTGATACGCAGATCTTCTCCTTAGCACTGAAGACATGTACATTTTGCCCTAAAAAGGATTGTGCTGTAGAGAAGAAGATAAATATTAGAAGCTTTATGGAGACCAAGGAGGGGGAGACAAGGCAAGGGGGCTCAGATCAGTATAAGGAAGTGCCTCAAAACTTTGAATTGATGAGGCTGAGAAAGAAGACAAAACTGTGCCTGCCTGTGTAATTTAGATTCGTCTTTTTCTGCCTCTGGGACAGAAGAAGCTGTTATTGCAGCCCTGGAGAAGATAGTTTCTTGTTTTTACAAGGACATGAAATCAATCTCCTAGATAATTTCTGTCTTCAAGTGATCTATCATTTGGCAAAATAATTCCATAATAAGGGCGAATAGAATGTGGCAAAAGGTGAAAAAAATCTGTTGCTACCGAGTTAAAATCATGAATTATGATGTCATGATTAGCCAGCATCGAATGTAAATACTTGCATCAAATTCATATCATGGCAGTTTTGTGATTCTGAAAGAATACTCTGGAGAGCTGGGCTAAGTATGGCTGAGCCATAAAAAAGGATTCAGGTGTAAAAGGAACTGGAGGCAGCTCAGAGGAGTCTCACTAGCTTTGCAGAGAAGCGGAATATGTTGATCCAGCTGGACTGCTTTGCTGTACCTGTGACTTCCAGAACCTATACTAGTTTCTCTAGTCGGTGCTGTTCTGGTGTATGAGTTCACCTGAGTTAGTTTGAGTATCCACGTAACACAGCCCTCCCCTGAGTCCAGTGCATGCAAAGCAGCCACTGAATTTGTTTTTAGGTAAAGTCAGCCTGCCATTTTGATGAATGGTTTTAATCACTGGTGACTTTATCAGCGTTAAAGAAAACACTTGAGAAAATTCTACTGATGAGTAATTCCTGGCCAGTGAATTACTTTGCATCTCATGTTTCAGATCAATATAGTGAAACAATACCAAAAGGGGGTTGTAATATGGATTTAATAGGAGTTACTTAACAGGCACTTCTGCAGATTAGGTTGTGTCACCACTGGCAGACTAAGATCTAAGTGCGTGTAATTGAGGTTCCAATAGCAAAGAATCCTTCAGTATAAACAATGTGGGTCATTAAAGCTTCCTAGCATTTAATTATCACTAATTAGTAACTAAGTGAGCCAACATCTTACGCAACAGACTCTTAGTATAGTGAAGGATAGCTCTCCCTGTGTTGTGGAGAGCAGATGGGCTGGAAGGCACAGGGATGGGGGTCATCCTGGTTGAGACTCAGCTCAATATTCAGTTGTAATCTATTGGTAAAATCGGGTATCAGCGTTACAGCATTGCTGAAATAACATGCTTGATGTTTGACTGTTATGTGCACACAGGGCACTGAGGGATCCTTTGGCATTGATAACGAGGAGTATGAAGCTATGCCTGTGGAGGTGAAGCTGTTACCCCGGAAACTCCGGTTCTTCTGTGATCCCAGAATGAGAGAGCAGATGCTCCATGCAGCAATACAATGAGAATTCATGTCAAAGGGGCCAGTGTTTACTAGTCTTACCAGGGTCTCTTCAAAGTGCATGAGACCTCACTAACTTGATTAACCCCAGCAGACTAATAAGCCTTTTGGCTATTTTTACGCACAAGGTACTTCCATTGGAAGTGGATGATTTGACTGGTCTCAAAGGGGTTAAAAATGCAAATGAAAATTCTGAGAAATGCATGTTAACTTGATGGCATCTTTTTTTTCCCCCTCCCTCCAAGAAGTCATCAGTGTTCCATTTACAGCACTGCAGGCTGAGTGCTGTGTGCCAGATGCTACTGCTGTAATGCCATTGTATATTAAAGTAAAACAAAAGCACACTTGTTGTTGTGTTCTAAGAGTTTAGGTCTACTTTACCCATGTATAAATCTGGAAAAAAGTTTATTTTTGGGGGGAGCGATGCTAAGGAATTCTATGAAGTGTTGGAATTGCCACATTAAAACAGGTGGTTTGTTATCTGCTCCGTCACAAAATGAATTGGAGATCGGTGATACCAAGCTTTGGAGCAAGTTTAAAAACTCCCGATATGTATCTGGATAAGGTATTTATGTCAGTCTTTTTCATCTTGCCAGATTCAACAGCACAGAGTTCCAGTAATAATATAGTAGAAATATATTCCTTTCATCAAGTTTAGGCATATTACACAGAAGCAAATTGGAAAACATCATTGACCGAAAGCTGTATGAGGTACATGTGGAAAGACTCTTTAACAAGCTGAATGAGTCTTTTTTTGTAAGTATTCCTTTTATTCCTGTAGTAATATAACACAAGTAAGGGCATCCAAATAATTTTTATTATTCATTGTGTCTGGTTGCTCTCCTCTAATGTAAACAGTGCTCACCACTCCTTATGCAATCTATATCCCCTTGAGCCTCAGTACCTTAATTACTTTTGTTGCTTTTCTGAGCTTTTGTTTATAGCTTTGCTTCAGTTGCTGAAAGGAAATATTATTGACTTAGGCAAGGTTATGTGTTGCCCTTCTTATGGTAGCTTATAAACTCACATGATTCTGCCTTGCTTACTGGAAGAAAAAAATTCATCCTTATTTTTCTGATGTGATTGTTGCTTGTCTGTAGTCCCTGTGTTACACTGTGATGTAGTCGTAAGTTCATCTGTTGACTCTTTGCTGTAATCAAAATAGGAACATCAGTGAATTGACTTCCAGCTGCTTTTTTAAGGACTGCATCCTGGCTCCATGCTGATTCACTAGCATCCTCTGCTGGAGACTTCGTAAAGGAAAAATGCCTTGAAAGGGAAAGCAGCGTTGGGTTTCTGCATGATGCTGGAACTACACTGAATGCTCTCCTTCCATGGACTATTCTGTGGAGAAACTAATTACCTAAACTAGATGATCTTTAAAGTCCCTTCCAAGCCCTAACCATTCTTCACTAAGATCTCAGGGAGTAGAAGCCTGCTACTTCTTTTTCATAGTTATGCTGGTGATAGGTCCTGTTTTGTGCTGTCTTTCTTTTGGTTTGCAGCAATTAAGAGTGCCCAATGGACTCCTGGGTCACACTCCAAGGAACATGCTGGCTGTGCTCTGCTCTTTTTGCTTGCCACAGAGACACCTGGGATGTTGCTCTGCAGCCACTGGCTCATTAAGAGTCAGGGGCAGTTCCCACCAACAGTTTTTCCTCAAGCTGATATTTCTGTAATAAAATGTGTTTCTTCTCAAGTGGCAGGAAAGACAAGGCAGCAGCCATTTCAAAAAGGTAAGCTTTAATTGTATTAAAAAATACCCATGTTTTTAGTAAGCAGTTTCTCTACAGAGCCACAGGCCTATGGGAGCAACCACACATCTGCAAGATGCAAACAACATCAGAGCTGTTAGAACTACAACCAGCCTGCTGCAAGGGGGGAGATGATGAGAACTAGCTCCTTGTTCATCTGTACCATTTTACAGAGAAAACAACTAGTTCTCTTCCATAGCATCAGATACACGACTCCCATTGCAATGTGATTCCTTGCTTGAGGGTAACCAAGAGCTCCCTTCAGAATTGGTGTTGTTAATGTTGTTCTGATGTTAAAGTATCAAGAATCATCTGAGACACAGGCTGATATTTAAATATTCATATCAGCATAAGTACCTTGAGTACCTTGTATAAATACCCTTCAAGTAATTTTCCTCCTTCTGCAGTTCAGAGTTCTTCCAGTAAGGGGTGGTTCTAAACCTCTAAACTGCAATGTTCAGAGGGGAGGTGTGAGGCAAACATTACATAAAATAAGCCAGGGCTGAACCCGCTATCTACAGTGTTGAGGAGAGGACTCAGTTCTCATGTTTCTGTCGGACAGCAACACAAAAAAACTTTCTTTGTACAAACTCCCAAGACAGGAGGGAGGAGTAGAATCCTAGGTCCCACTAATGAAAACACTTATCCTGGCTTAAACCTACAGTCCATTCTAGAAGGGCTTAAAATACTGTAACATAAATAAAAAGGAAGGATAACAACCTAATAATGGACCAGCCCAAGGCACCTGTTTATTTTGACCACAATTAAACATTCCCATTTGAATGGCATGTTGCATTAGCCAAGACCTGAAATCCTAGTTCACAGGTATTTAGTACCACCTGTTTTAGACAGACAGATCACACTGTTAAGTCAGTACATTTGACTCCCTCACAAAGGGCACTACACCATTGGCTTCAGGGAGGTGGAAAGAAGACAGCAACTAACTTAGAAGTAAGGGCTAGGACAAGAGTTTGGGTTAGTGTGCATGCTTTGTACCTAGACTTTTGTGTTAGGACAGAGTGCTCTTGCCCTGCTATTCCAGAAACCTGTGCCTTTCCACCTCCCAGAGTGAAGCTTGCCTGTCCCTTGCATAGTCTGTCACCAAGAGGGCCACAGCTACTCCCAGCTTTTTGTCCATTAACTTTGACAGTTCTTAAAAAGGAGGAAGTGTCACCATAATGCTGCTTTACAGAATAACCTGTACACTAAGATATTTTCTCTTGAAAAGGTGGTACAACTTTCTTCTGCCCCTAAGGGTGCTGGACAGGTGAGCTCACCTCCTGAGACAGATGACCATTAGCTCCTAAGATACACTGCAGTAACTTCTTCATATATGCTGGAAAAGAAGGTCTGTAAGACAAATCTGAATTCTGATTCCATAAAGTGCCTTTCTTCTAGTATCCATTATAGTTCTTAATTGGCTCTATGCAGCTTGGCCTAACCTTGCAGTGAGAAGACTTTTGGCTGATTTAAATGTCTGGCATGGTATCCCCTGTTCAGAATGAAAACCTAGCTTTTACTTCTCTCCCAAGCTTTACACTTCCATGTAGATAGTACAAGTAGTAATAATTCATTGCTCAGTGATACATTTCTAGTGCAACTTGAGTTACGATAACAGTTATGAAGCTCTTGTTCTCCTGGTTAAACTCAAGGAAGTACCAGCTGAGAACCTGCAATGGCTATACCATGACTGGAGTTTTGGAAAAGAACGCACCGGACTGTCTGCCAGGGCACAGGACACACCTGGTTACTGTAACCACCATTCAGCCTGGGCTCTGATCACAGCAACTAACCAGAGGTGTTACACCAAAGAAACAAAAGGCACCACCGTAAAGGCAAAGTACTTTGAATGGATGATTTTATACTAATCAGCAAGTTTTGCCACACTTTCCTCCCTCTTTTAATTCAAAATACACCAGATAACTCTCTCCCTTCCAGCTGCTAGTGCTCAGCAAAGCAACTATTGAGTTGCTTTTTAAATGTATTTTAAATGTCTGCACTTAACTGTTTTACCTTGAATTATGCTATCTCCTAGAACGATAAGACTCACTTAAACTGGTTCCACACAAAACCAGCCTCATGAACAGGCCTTCATGTCCTAAGCTATAACCATTTGTTTGTATAATGGACCCACTTATCAAGCATTTTCCACATGCAACAACAGTAAAAGCAGTGTCTTTAAGAAAAAGAGTGCAGGTGGAAAGTACTTTTGCAGCAAATCAAATAAGGAAGTGTTAGGAAAGAAAAGTCTTTTTGTTCTGTTTTCTGTCAGGCAACTTCCTGACTTCTGTAGCAGTCACCTGGCAAGAGAGGCTTGGTAGAGAAGCAAAATTACAAGGAAGAGCAGAATAGGCTATAGCCATCCAGCTGGATGTAGCATGGGTGCTACTTCTACAGTAATCTGCTTGCTTTGATGCTTCTGCACCCATACTATTGCTAACAACTGAAGACCCAATTTCTGGCAAACAGAGGTTTAATAAATGTCAAATAGTAATTTCTGGAGGTTCTGCTCAGTGGGGTCTAGCAGTGCTGTCTACTTCACCTCATGTTCTAACAGCTTGTGACCATGGTGCCTTAATGCAGGGTTGTTAGAAAGCCTCTGACTGCAGTGGCTGTAAAATTTCAACAAGTTTAAGGTTTGTGTCTATTTAGTTTAGCAAAAGAACTACTGACAAAGAGAATAGAAAGTCATTAACAGTTCACCACAGCTAAACTACGTAGCAAACCTTCAAGAAAGCGAGAGGAAAAATTGCTAGAGACTAGTTTCAGTTCCTTTTTTTTTTGGTATCTGAAGGAAGTGACAGCAATACACTGTCAGCTATATTTCCTCAGGGATCATCACTGCAGGCAGCAGGTTAAACCTAAAGTGGAAGTTAGAGAACAAAAGCTTGGGGATTGTGGGTCACTTTTATACTTGAGGTGTCAATTTGAAAACAAAGCTATTTCTTAAGGAAAAGAGACTGGTCTTTCCATTAACTGGTACTCAGCTGTTTTTACCTCTCCCCATTTTTTCTCTGCAACCTCCTAAGGATGATGATGTTACAGTTGTGAGCAATTGACAAGCAGCAGCATGTTTTCTTCTGTACAAAAACATCCAAAGCCTTGAAAAAGCAGGCAGGGGAGTGGCTGCCCAGAGACAGGCAGATCACAGGAACATAATATGCTGAAGCTCATACCAATGAACTGTGCAATAAGCCTTGTGAGGCCCTTGATCCTACACCTCACTAAAACTCCACAGCAAACAAAAGTACCCCCTTGCTGCAGACAGCCTTCAAGGAAAAACAGGACACGCCAGCCTCCTCCTTTCCAGAGGGAAACAATCCACAGAGGTCTACTTGGGGAACATTTGCTCTACCTGTTTTAAAAGGTGCTCACTTGCTTTAAAGTGGGTGAGACTTTGGTGGTTCAGGCTCTGTCTCATCCTATAAATTGCAAGGACAAACAGATATATCAGCTACAGTTTGCATTTCCACAAACTGCAGAAAGCCTCCAATGGTGCTGAAGTCCATAATGGTGGAAGCAGCAACTAATTAGCCACAGTTCAGGAAGAACAGTTAGCCTAAAGGTGATGCTACCACTGGCTGAAGGATTTGGGACAAAGCAGTATGTCACACCTGGAACCCACAGTACCATTCTTGGATTTTGCATGGTGAAGGGATTACTCTTTACTGGGACAGCCTTCCTGGAGGTAATGACTAGTCCTTCATGAACTGAATCTTATTCTTTCCACAGCATAAAAATAAGAAAACACTGTTCATCTGGTTCTACAGTTCTGCCCAGGAAAAGGAAGACTTGCTGTTAGACATTGCTTCTAGCGGCTGTGCCAGTTAAGAACACCAAAATCCAAGGGAACCTCCTGCAAACTTCGAGGCTGTTCCAGCTGAAAGGTCACAGACTGCTCTCTGCCTCACACCTAAAGCCAAGGATAGCAGCAGGCAGTGCTGAAGGCTCAACAAAAAGAAGATCAGCAGACAATGTTAGAGCAAAGGAGTGGCAAGTACCATCAGCTACAAAGGAAGGGCTAGTGACATTAGTTAAAGCATACTTATTCTACCCAATCCAACCAGCACCATCTGAGCTGAGGCCAGAGAACATAGTGACTGCAAAGTGGCTCAGTGATGTTGGTCCCTGTTAAATGGGAGACTGTCTTGCTGGTTTGAAGATTTTAAACCAAAGCAGCAGGAGTGATGCAACTAAAACCCAAAGGAAGTGGTAGGGTGGATTAAGTAGAGATGGTGTTCTTCTCCAGCTGTGAGATAGGCAGGTGCAGTCTTTGCCAGTTTTTACCACCTCAGGTGCTGGAAGTGAAACAGCACTGCTCCGGTAAGCAAAGTCATGAGGTCCTGAAGCACCCCCAGTCCCAAACTTGCTTCTGCCATTGAGGAGGAAGGGTGGCTTTATTCCAGTTCAGCTGCTAGAAGTTGGGTGAGGAATGATTAAAGGAGTCTTGGTTTTTATCATTGGTTTAACTGTCCCCACCAATAAACTTGGTAGGGGACCACGAGACTGGGCCATTAACAGCCTGTGCCCTCTTCAGTCCCCAGGTGAAAGGGGGAGTTGATAGGAGGGTTTTCCAGTCAAGTCTGAAAGCTCAGCTATAGCATTTCACATTGGTTGTCATCAGACAAAGTGCTTTCCTGAAGTGTTCAGTCCTCAGGTATCCAGGCTAGGGCAAAACCTAGCTATCACTGCCAACAGTGAGGATTGGTGCAAAGGTGCCACTGGTCCTAGCTAAACAAAACTAAAAAACACAAATGAAAGAGAAAGGGAGACCAAACAAACAAACAAAAAAAAAAGCCCTAGAGCAAGTATTCACTGGGAAGTTCAGGGGGAGAAAATAAAATCACATCTTGTTTTAAAATTATAAATACTCTCCATATAAAGTTATTAAATAACTGTGGCTGTGGTGAGTTCCAGTGATCCTCCTAAGCAGTGTCTGGTAGTCTTAAAAAAGTGATCTTTGCTCCCCATCTCTCTTGCGCTTGGTTTAAGTGCAGCAGGGGTTGTCAATGACTAGCATAACATCAATGCCATACACTTCCAGCAAGTCCATAAGGAAACTTCGATCCCCTTGGGGATCCAGGCCCATGCCTCGTGCGTGGTCAGCTGTCAGTGTCTTGTCCTGGCTGGCTGACACCTCCATCAGCGTCTGAAATATGCGGTTGTTCTGCTCCATGAAAAACCTGTAGGATAAAGTCAGCGAAGGTGATAGCATTGGACCTCCAGAAATACAGCATATTTACCAAACAGGCTGCACAGCCCCAGAACTGCATTTAACCCCCTTTAATCAGAGATCCCACTTTCTTGGGTGATGCTGTAGTTTTCCACTCCCCTATGAATGACCCAGAATAAACAAAGATAAAGCAGTAACTTTTCCTTTACAGTGGTGTTTCCATCTGGTTTATGGGAGGCATTTCCCTCCTCAGAATCAAGCCATGTTATCAGCTAACATGTGCCTTGTGGTCACCAACTGGGTGAATCAGACTTATAGCTCCCATAATGTAAATGAGGAAACAGTGTTGTCACCCATCTAGTAAGCCAGTGGGTAAATGAATTCTCCTGGTGAAAAACACACCACTGAGAGCTATTTCTTACCTCCTGCTTTTCCTAGAAACATGCAGGGCTATTCAGAAATCGCTCTGACTGTGTCCCTGCAGCTCAGAGGCCTGCCTCGACAGCCCTTCACACAGTTTCATCCCATTACTTCTCACCTGCTGCAGACTGTGAATAGCAACAGGTAGTGAAGGGCTTCAGAGGTGGTAGATCTGTGGTCTTCATCTAATTCCATACCTCCTACTCTACACCCAGTTCTGGTTCCTCTGTTTGCCAGGTACAATACCAGCCATATCAATGGCCAATCCTTCACATGCAAGTCTTATCTCCCCACTGTACCGCCCCCAGCATGGTACAGTGCCTGCTTCTCATGAACATTGTCCTTTCCTGAACCAAATGTTCTGTCAAGAAAAGTCCTATAGTGGTTGTTTTAAAAAATGGGAGGGGATTCTTGTATTTCTGATTGTGTTTTTAAAATTCACTTCTCCCTCTCAGCACTTAAGAGACCCTAGTAAATACTAATACAGCTTGCATTTGGCTTCTCAAAAGGAAAGGAAGATGATCTGAAGAGGAACAACTGGTTTGGTTCTTAGAGGAAGAAAGCTGACTATGGAATTACGTTAAACATGATGTTTCATAATATGGCAAACCAGTGCAACATGAAATCACTGCAAGAGGCTCCCTAAACCTAACAGAGACCAAGTATCAAGAGGTAGCCACTCACAAGATAAAGAGGTCCTCTTCACAGGAGCTGCAATCCTCACCCACTTCTTGAGAATACATTAACATCTGCCTGAGAGAAGGGAGACAGATTCATTGCACGAGTGAACCTCAAAGCATTATGTGAAGACCAGAATCTCCAAGAGATGAACTGAAGCAGTGGAATACTTTGAAAATACTATGACAAGGAAGAGAGTACAAAGGAGCAGTGTCCTCTTTATCCCACGTCACACAGCTCTCCTTTCAGGATCAGGACCACCCAGACTTCTGTTATTACCTCTGGTCGTTGAGCCGTCGGTACTTCTCCTTGTCAGCATTGTTAATTTTCAGGAGTGGCTGCAGATGCTCATGATGCGTCTTCACGTTCTGGTTGTCCACATAGACATCATAGAGATCCCGTTTCTGCTCAAAGATCTTTTCTGTTGTACCTGCCAAAATCAGAGGAGATTTTCAGAGCAGCACGTTGCTTTCCCAGCAGACCAACTGTTCTTGCCTGCTTTCATAGTTAGTCATTCCATGCACAACCTATTTCTCATCAGTTTTATTCCACAGTCTGGTGTCTCAAGACATTTTTGCAGCCTGAAGTTAAAAACATCACACCTAATCCATCATACTTACAGGCCACGTATGATACTTCTGTCTCCAGCATTTCTATGTCTGCCACATTCACGTAGAAGAATGGTTTGGACTCTGGGACAGTTCCTCCAAGACCAGGCAGAGAAACATTTGCAAGGCAACAGCAGCAATACACTGCGGACAAGAGAAGTACATCCTGAGATGCTTTTGGTTTTCTCTCAAGGGCAATCTGAACCCCACTTACCTAGCCCTCCCCCACACTTCTATGAAAACAATGGTTAGAGCTCCGAAATGCCCCTGAACACCAGAACTTCTCAAGTGACAACATCCTGATTTGGATAGGAAATAATTGGTTCTCCCATAGGAATCTCATGTTCTGGATTCCACAAATTCAGTCAGTGCTCTTATTGTCCTGTGCTAATAGGAACTGTGTTTGACAGTGCCAAATATGTTCTTACTCAAGAGGTCTGAAGAAAAGCATTTTGTAGGAAAGGCTTAAATGCAGAGTGAACGGTATCTTTGTGAGGAATGGTCACAATGCATTTTGAAGACCTGCATGATGTCTATCCCCTCGGTACCCACAGGCATTTCTGCAAAGCTTCAGCCTACTAGATCAGAGCTCTGCAGTGTCCCTAGAAACATACCTCTATAGCAGACAACTCCAACTGGGGGTGGTGAAAATATCAATATGCGCTTGCGCAGCAGGGCAAACTTCCAGAGGACAAGGATCTGCTCACCGAAGAATTTGATGAACTGAGACATACAGCCAGCAGGGTGTGTGATCTGCAGGTGGAGGGAAAGGGAAGAAAACAGCTCAGAGGTGAAACAGGGACACATGCACAGATGCTAAGTCTAAATGTGGGAGCAAGACCAGCACACAGCTTGTAACAGTCCAAGTAACAAAATCTTATCTAAGGCAGCCTAAAAAGCACAGGAGTGACTGCTTACATAAAGACATATGAGACACCAGCAAGGAGCAGCAGCACTCTGACCACTCCTGCAGGCCTCAGAGCACCTGCCTCACCTTCATCTCTGGGTACATGTATCTGTGGATGGAAGGCAGCCAGTGGACAGGTTGCTGAGAGCCGGGGGTGCCCTTGCTGTCAGGGAGAACTCCTTTCTTGTCATCGTAGAACGCCTCTAGATGGGAGTAGTGCCCTGGCATCTCCAGCTGGTGTCTGGAAAAGAGAGGAAAAAAGGGGAGATCTGTAGTGTCTCCAGACTATTTATTTAGTGCCTTGCCCTCAGCCAACATCTGATCTCCCAGCCAGAAGGGGTCCTGGGTGCCTCAGTTGCACAGACTCATCCAGGAGGGCAGACAAAGCGTCAGGATTAACCAGCAGCTTTCAGTGCAGCCAGAGAACACGGGCAGGACTGATGCCAGCAGCGAGCTGGTGTATGCATAGTACTGATCCTGTTTTAAATACACTCAGGTAGGAATAGCTTTCTTTTCTACCATCACCATTTTCCCTGCTAGATCCACTCGACACAGCTGAAGTACACACCTAGCCAGCTTCATAGGTTTAGAAGCCTTTTGTAAGCCCTTAGTAAAATGGTTTTCAGAAGGAGAAAAGGGGAACTTCTTGTCCTCTCACCTCTCCCTGGGACAATTATGTCCACATAAAATAAGTAGGGCTTGGGTAGCATTTGACTAGCCTGTTAGCGAAGAACAGACTGCTGCTAATTGCTTCCTTTTCTCCTTCACCTTGTGAACCTGTAGCACTTTCTGGAGAAATAGTCATTCAAGGAAATCACAGCACAGCGTTGTAGACAAATCTCACTCAACGCCTAAAACTGCTCTCCATGGAGGCTACATTACCTCTCCCAGGCCAGTCCCATTCCCAAGGGAACTTACCTGACCTGGTTCTCCAGGAAGTGCATGTACCTATACAGCAGGGTGTAGGAAGGGGAGAGAATCCCCACGGACTTCATGCGGGCACCACGCTCTAACTCACTCTCCACAGGCATGTTGGCAAAGCAGGCCAGGCCAAAACAGAGCCCTTTCCGGAAATAACTGGAGACAGATGTTTGACAGAAGGGTTAATGTTAAAAGGAGGAAAAAAAGGAGAAAGAAAGGTAACTGACTGCTAAAAATACTGATTTGGGAACACGGTTTCTTCTTTAGGGATTCCCCTGAAATCCCACCCTGCTATCTGAAGGGCTGAGGACAGGTGCCCCAGTCTTCTCAGGAACAAGACAGGATATTTAAGGCAAGAGTGCACTAAAGCCCCTACCACACATCACAGGCCAGTAAGGAATGCAAGTAAGGAAATAACCTGGAATGAAGACTAAGAGAGGATGCACAACTCAGTCAATGCAGTGCCCTTCCTCCAAGGAAGAAGCCTGCAGTCATGCAGTTCTGAGTACAGTCTAGCTACCTACTCATATTTTGGGTGCCAGCACATTGAAGCACACTCTAGTTGACTGCAAGTGTTCAGTTCACGCGCCTTTGAGAAAATAACTGTTCTTCCTGCCCAAAAGGAATTGTGACACTGCAATTCATTGCAAAACATTGCTGCATTGCAACACTGGGTTAGCAAAATGCACAAAGTTCCTATGTCTTTCTGCTGAAGGAAGGAGCTAGCAAAGAAGACAGTAAGCAAGAACTGTTTATCGGAACATTTAAAGGATCCAAAAGCACTGGCAGAATTAAGAACCTTTTTCTAAGACCTGTTTCTGCAAAATCCTTCCCATTCCAGTTCTGCCGTTCTTTCCCCTTCTCCCTAGGCCTCTGCTGACAGTCCCAATAGTGGCAGTGCAGTGTAATTTGCCCCATACACATTAAAATTTGCACCCCACTGAGAAGCTGCCCTGTCCCATTCACCAGTTGGCCTCCACAGCCAGAGCTGTCACACAGCAGATCCCTGCATCTAGCTGGTACTTAATACGGTGCTGAAAGTGTCTGAAAAGTACCTTTGGCTCAGCTAGAAACAGTTTAGCAGCACATTTATGCAGGAACTTCACTTCCTGGATGGTATTTTTTCTTGCATTTTCTGAATTAAGGGATGGTGGTGTAGATGTACAACTAAGAAAGGGAAGTAGTAACATAACATAGCTCAAACATACTCACATGAAATCTGACTGGATTTTGTGGGACCCGCTTGCCATGGATTTGAATTCCACGCCTTCCAAATCTATATCTTGGGGTAAACACCACTCCACCATGTTACCTGCAGAGAAGCAACGTTATTTGGGTAAGCTTGAATACAGTACTCATTTCTAAAGTGCAAAGAGCATCAACAGCAGGTTGTTGCTTTTGTAACACTGGGATGCCAGCAGTGTGCCCTAACACAGCTCCTGAACTCCTAAATTGTCACAGACAGTAGCTGACATACAATACTCCACGCATCTCATGCAAACTTGTTAGTGTTGTAACTCAGATATTGCAGGACTTTTGGGGCCATTTCTGAAGCTGGTGCTAGACTGGGGGGCTACACTTGATAAGCTTAATCACAGAGCAGCTACAATTTTACCTGGCAGTGGATAAGCTTTGGTCTACATGAGTATCCCACACAGAAAGAACCCAAACTATAGACTGCTGCTCTTTAGGATGAGTTTCTGTGATAGCTCACACCACCACCAATACTGTCCTTTGGCTGTGCTTGGCAGGGCTGGTCAAACAGGAACCCCTAAGCCATCATCCCAGTCATCACTACTCCCTGAAATCTCTCCTATTTTCTTTAGGATAAGAGATGTTAGTTGAAGCTTTATATGGAGGCTGAGGCGATCCAGGTACTGCAATGTGTTTGTGTATGCTAGAATAACCAAACAAAACAGCACAAAAACTACAAGCTAGATCAAGATTAGCGAACATCTGTCACCTGCCAAGCCAGCCAGAAAGCATGCAGTTGTTCCGGGGAAAAGGCCACCTGAGGAGCCTGATCCTGGAACAGATGATATCAGAGAAGTCACAAAATGTCCCTAAAAGCAAATGAAGTCCAGCAGCAAGTTTACCACAGACAAAAAAAGGGGTGAATTCTCACGCTTTCCCGTGCCAGCATTTCAGAGCCTCACCCGCTTACCTGGACACTCCCACAGCACCCAGCTGTGCTCCAGGGTTACCCACTGAGTTTCTGTTCTCTGTCAGTCTGCCCACAGCATTTGAAATAATGTGGCTTAGTTTTAAAAACAAGGCAAACAAACATTCTTCAGTATAATGCAGTGGCAGATGCAGCACAAAGGTGCTTCCTACAGGTACAGCCCTTCCCCTGCCCTTTGGGGTGAGCATCCCAGCCGTGCTTGCACCAACAGCATACATTTGGAAGGGCCTTACACTCAGCTGAGACTCTTGGAGATATTTGAATATGAGGCCTCATTTCTGAAGCCTGTCTTTTGTCTCATTACTCATACTGCACAAGTACATGCCTGCATTCTCACACAGGAATTGGGCTTAGCTACTGACATTTAAATAGGCTATTTTTCTTCACACATAGATGCTGTATTCAGCAGACCTCCCCCAGCCCTGCCTGGCAAGGACTTCAAAAAAACCCAGCAGCGTTAGGCATGGCAACAGGAGAAGTTTGCATCCAACTAACCACTTCTAGTGCACAAGGAGACCTCTCCCGCAGAGCCGGGCTGGCTGGGGAGCAGCAGGAGCCTCGTGACCCCGAGCCCAGCTCTGTGCGATCACACGCGAAACCACAGAGCTCTGCTGTGAAGCGCCTTCGCCTCTGAGGCGTGTGAAAGGCTGGCAGGGAAAGCCAATGACATCATGTCAGCCTGCGCGGTCCCCTGTAGGTTTTGCATATTATATATAGATGGTGGCTTTTGTTGTTTGGGGTTTTGTGTGTGTGTGGGTTTGGCTTTCTTTTTAAAGGCACAAGACACTTCCTTGAAAGAGTGAGGAACTCAACCTTTGAGACTGACTGTTGCCTCTTAGCCACAAAATTGTGGTTAAGGCCAAGATCTGCTTTTAAGCCTTGCACCAGAGAGGATCACTTACTGGTAGATTACCTGCAGATTAACAGATCGATATACAAGAGTGCCATCAGCAGCAAAGGAAATTGGTTTTGCTCAGTTTAGTCACAAACACTGTCAGGTGTCATATCCACTGCAGAGGTGTCCAAGTGGACATTGCTCAAACAATGTCTGGTCTGTAGCAGTTATAAGGAAAGGACGCCTTGAAACAGATCTTTGTCCTACATGTGACCACAAAACCAACTCACATATCATGCAGCTTTTTTTTTTTTTTTCTGAGATCTGTCAGGAGCAACCTGCACCTGCACTCCTGGCTGTTCCTCACGCCACCTTGCCCTGGGAACATACGGGCGACGTGGCAGTTGGAGAACAAACGTGGAGATAAAAAAATAAGAAAGTTGGTCTGGTGAAACAGCAGAGCAAACAAAGGAGAGACTTCACCCAGATGCGATAGCGACTCCTGGCCTGCCTGAGAAACCGGAGGAGGGAGCAATGTTGTAGAAAAACAGGAAGCATTGCCCTTCCCGGTGGAGAAAGCAGGTCTCGTGCACACAGGAAACTTTCCAAGTGAGAGCGACCCAGTGTCAGAGAGCGGGTGAGTCATTTTGCTGAGAGTCAAATCTGTGGATCTGATCTCTTGGGAGCAATCTCCCAGCTTCAGGTCAGGTCAGAACCAACACTCAGTTTCTGGCGTGCAAAGTTTTGGATGTTCTTCCTCTTTCTCTTGTATTTTCTTTCCACTGGATTTGCACATCCTTACAAAAAAGATAGTTGCACTAGCATTTGGGGATCGTCACCTGGCCCTCCTCAGCATTAGATGTTTCCCAAAAGCTTTAGGGTACCCAGCTGTTCAGTGCTACCATGTTGTGCCAGGACAGGAGAAGCATAAAGTGTGACCTAGCCATATACAAGGTTCACCATGCTGGAGCTGAGGACAGCACCACTGATTTAGAAGCTGCCTCTGGCTCTTATGTTCAGTCACTCACATGAGCACTGACACAGTCACAGGGACACCGGAACTGTAACAGTGTCCTGGCAACCCCACAACTCACCTTGTGAAGTCATTGCATGCAACTGCTATACACTGAGTTCATCTGCTTCAAGCCCCTCTAAATTCAGGAGAAAAGCCGTTACATTCTTTACTGGCATAGTCACCACTTCATCCTTCTACAGTAAAACATCTCCTGCCCAGTTGCTCGCCTAGTTGAGCAGACACTACCTGGTATAACTACCAGCCCAGCCACCACCAGAAATTTTGCCTTTCATATGCCTCAGCAATCTGCCAAAGGAGGTCTGCTGTGCTCATCCTGGGCAGGATCAAGCAGGTCTCCAGCTCAGGCACTAACCGGATGATTTTCTTTAAGTCACACACAAGGACCAGATACCCTTATGAACATTACAGAAGTCCTTCACACCATCTGATGTGGTTGACCCAGGATTTGCCATATCCTCTTTCTGACTCTAGCAAGTTCAGACCACTCAAGATCTTTTTTCCAGGTCCACATCCTTCATAGGGCACTTTGCTCTCCACCTGTGAAGCTGACACGTGTACCTCACAGTCCTGTCATGCTCCTTACATTCATCATCCATGCTGAGTAGCAGCTGGAGGATGAATCCTCTTGGACTTGACAGACTACTCCAAGGCTGATGACACCCAGCATTAATTGCACATCACATGTGAGAAGAGCTGTTTCCCAACTTTCCCTGGACTTCATTCAAAGCAACAGCTGGCTCAGACAAACTCCTGAGAAAGCTCAGCTTTCTGCCAACCAAGAAAATCTCACCATTTCGTAGAAGGCATATGCTCTCAGATTGAAAGACAACCTGCTGTTGCCGCAATCATCCAGACTCTTTCATGTTTTGGATACTTAGGAGAAACACCTCCCCTTCCCATCTCCTGTTGGAAAGATGACATCCAATCTCATTTTGGATTTTGAAAAGTCAAGAGTCTCTGACCTCTAGGCTGAAGATACCTCTCTCTGGTGCAGTATGGAAGGGGTAACTTCTTGAAAGCCCTTGGGTGTTTGAGGACACAGCAGCCATGCTGTCTGGCAGTGTGCATTTCTGACAGCACATCACACCTGGGCCTCCTTCTCTTCATTACTTCCTTAGGATTTTCTGTTCAAGATCAGCATCCAGTCTTTTACTATCAGGGCCCTCTTGTGAGCATGATGTCTTTTACTTTCCCCTTCCACTGAAGAACAAACCAGATGCTTCACAGAGCTCTTTCCTGTCTCTAGTACTTTTGCTATGGATCAGCAGATCCAAGGAAGTGCCTGTCTACAGAGGAGGGAGGAGCTCGCTCCCACACCTAGATGCAAATGGGCTTCTGAATCTCCCAAGCTGATTCCTAAACTTTCTGACTGTACCAAGTCTTTCAGCTATGCACCACTCTTGCCTTTTTACCCCAGGCTGGCACCTGACAGCCAAAAGACCCAACAATCTGTCTCAGGACATCAGACCCCTGCACACCTCTGCTCACAGGTGCCAGGCAGGTGCTAACTTCCTATCTGTGTCGTAACATCCTGTTTGTGGATACCGCTGGAGCACAGGACTAGGAAAACAAAGTTAAGACGTTTTCTGAAATGCTGATTTACAGATTTGAAATAAATAACTTCTGTCAGTAAAAGAAGTGATAGAACACCGAGGTCCAACAGCACTGAGGGAGATGGATATGGCAGCAAAAAGTGGAAAATATATTCCCTTGCTGTTCCCCTCTGCCCTCCTGGACTGCAGCACTCCCTCAAAGCACTAAGTCCCAGAGATCCTACCAGAGGCCAGCTTCTAAACACACCAGTCACTAAGAAATACACAGCCGAGCTGCTGCTGCCGCCGGAGATCATGCCCTGCGAGCCTGCCGGATTCACGCCTGCCACAACCACCATCCATCACCGATAGCTGCGGGCAGGTCTCCGCCACGCCACGGAGACAGAAGGATGCTCTCAAGATGCTCTAACAGGTTGGTGCCCTCCGGGCAGCGCTGACCAGAGGCTCGGCCTGAACCTGTGCGTGGCACAGCGGGTGCCCCAGCGCCGTCCCCAAAATCCCTGTGCCGTGACCCGCTGTGGGGTAGAGACACCTGTCCCCCTCCTCGGAGCGGCGCCAGGCGCGGCGCCTTCCTCCCGCCAGAACTTCTCGGCGGGATGGAGACCAAACGCAATCCCTCTTGTGCTCCGTTTCCGCAAATGCCCCCGGCCCCCGCGGACCCGCGGTCCCCCGTGAGGGCAGGGGGTAACCCGGTTCCCGCCGCCCGCTCTCCGCTGGCTCCAGCGGCGCTGGGGGGAGCGGTCCTCGGGAGGCGGGATGCGGGGGGAGCGGTCCCCAAGGGATGCCCGGCCCCGGCCGCATCCATCTTACTCCGGCGGCAGCGGGAGCCCCAGGCCCGGCCCGCCCGCGCCGCGGCGCCGCTCACCCGTGCGGGGGTCGAAGGTGACCACGAAGACGGCCACGATCTGGTCCTCCTCCGCCTCCGCCCGCGGCGGCCCCGCCGCCCCCTCGCCGTCCCACGGAGCCGCGCTCCAGCCACCGACGAGCCGCCGCCCGCCGCTGCTGCCGCTGCCGCTGCTGCCCGGCTCGGCCGCGGGCGGCGGCGCCGACACCGCGGGGCCCTCGGCCCAGAACAGCAGCGGCGCCTCGTCCGAGCGCTCCACCATGGCCGGGCCGGGCCGGGGCGAGCCGAGAGGAGCTGAGCTGAGCTGAGCTGAGCTGAGCCGAGACGAGCCGAGCCGAGCCGAGATGAACCGAGTGGAGCCGAGCCGGGCCGAGCCGGGCTAAGCCGAGATGAGCCGAGTGGAGCCGAGCAGAGCCCAGGTGAGCCGAGATGAAGCGAGCGGAGTCAAGCTGAGCCGAACCCAGCTGAGCCGAGCCGGGCCGCGCCAAACCGAGCCGCACCCCCCGCGCCGCACCGGCGGGGGGCGGGACCGCGGCTGGCCACGCCCCGATGGGCGGGACGTAACTGATGGGCGGGAGAGATGGGCGGGGCTTGGACCAGGGGGCGGGGCCTGAGGCGCGGCTCTCCAGGGCGGAGCTTCCCGGGGAGATCCCGGCGGAAATCCCAGCTCTGCTCCCAGGTGGCAGCTCCCAGAGGAGCGCGGGAGGACTGGCGGCAGGTCGCCTCCCTGTGCTTCACTTCCTCCCAGTGCCCACCTTCTGTCCCCCCAGGCGGTGTCCTCAGAGCAGGAAGGCTCCGGGGGGACCCTGTCCGGACCATCCTACCGGGGGAGCCAAGGGAGTTGGGCAGAGCAGCCTCAGGGCCAGGAACGGGGCAGGCTCACACACACCCAAACTCCTGCAAGCCCTAAATCTGAAGGAGTCAGGGATACTAATCCAGTATATATTGATATGTATATCTGTCATATATATATATGATATGTATATCTATACACAAACGTGGTACAGAAGGATGTGAAACATTTTTAGGAGGAACAGGCACAATCAGCTCGAGGTTGAAAGATGGAGACACAAGCATGACCAAGGCATCCACAGGCAGCCAACTTTTTGTAATTACCGTCCTCGTTATGCTACCACCAATGTCATTATGTGTCATTAGGTTTAATTTGGTTCCCTAGGTCTTCCTGATTAATTCAATTACCCAATTAAGCAGGCCGCAATTAAAAGGAAGATATTGTAATAAAAGCCTTAGTTGTCAAACTTTTTTCCTGTTGAGCAGCTCTGAGTGTTCAATACGCCATTAAGAAACCCATCATCCAGTTTCCTCTGCAGTGGGATTTGGTTTTTTCCTCTTTTTTTTTTGGTATCATTAGCATCCATTTGCTGTGAGCTTCATTTCATCCAGCTTCAACACTGAGTGGGCATTTTGTTTCACAAAGTCAATGCACAAGTTTACTGTGCAGAGCTATAGACCAGAGTAGGTGGTGTTTAGCAGATGGAGTTTTTCATAGAAGGTGACTGGTAAAGGAAAAAAAAAAAACAAACCCTGCACAATATTTTGTTACTGTATAAAGAAAAGCCAGATTTTGCAAATACTTGGCTACATGCTTTGCTTTAACCATACAGACAGTGCCAAGCTTCATTTGGATAAATATATTTTTGCATGTTGGTGATACTAAAGTGACAGCTCATTTCTCTCTTCTCCTTCATGCCCATAAATGTCAGTCCCCAGTGATCCAGGCAGGAAACAAATACCAAATAAGAATTCCTCCATGATCCACGCGAGCTGTTCGTGATACAGAGCTGTTCCTGGTCCCCTTTGCAGTGCAGTCACACCAGTGTTGTCCCAGCTTGAGGGAGGGGATGCAGTGGGAAGAGCAGCCAGTGACAGGGAGCAGAGGCTGCCAGTGCTGGCCCCGAGATTTTTGAAATGTCATCAAGCTCTGAGCTCTCAGCTTTTGGTGAAAAAACCCTATGGGACAAGAGACCTGGAGGCACCACAGCTATTGATACTGCCTTGGCCAGCAATCTGGGCCTGCTGAGGGCACACTGTTTGCTGGGCACATGCAAAAAACAAAGGCCACATTTTCTACTTTATTATTTCACCAAAATTGAAAAGATCAGGGCAGGGGATAATATTACCCTTTTAGAAGAAAAAACAAAATAAATACCTTTTCACTTGAACTGAGGGCTAAAAAAATTGTCATCAGATCTTTGGGAAGTCCTCCAGAAAACATATGAAATGAAAATGTGGTGGCTTTTATTTTGAAGATGCAAGGTGAACAAGTTGGGCCTTCTTTAAACAGCAACTTTTCTCCTTTATGTATCACATCCCTCCTTAGAAAAATGGATGTTGCCTATAAATCCCAAGGGAAACAAGAAAGAAAAATTTTTTTTCAGGTGGGATTGAAAACCGTGGTCTGAAGGAGTTTCATTGCTGGGTTATTAATGAACATGTAGTTATGAGGACTAAAAACATTATTTCTTCAGATTTTAAATAACACATTCCAACCCAACACTCCAAGTACCGAACAGCTCATTAGCACAGTCAGCTCACAGCAGTACTAAAGTGGTCCTGGATCTCAGCTGGCCAGATGCTGCAGGGACAGCTTGTCATAGCAAAAAGCAGCCAGTGCTGGCACTCCCAGGTTTTTGGACCTCACTCAGGGTAAGGCACAGGGAGACACAGCAGCTGCATTTCAGGCTCAGAGGCTGCACAGCAGCAGCAGGCTCTGTGCCTGCAAGAAATACTAGGAATACAAGAAATACTGGCTCTCTGAGCCAGTTGCGACCAGTGCTGAGTTCTTGGCATGTCCTCCTGGTACCGTTTTGGGGGCCTGTATCAAATGAATTGTTCATCACAGTCTTAACAGGCAATTTCAGAGACCCATATGACCATACTTTTCATTCAAAGAGTGGGTTAGGAGAGCTGAGAGACCTCAGGTCATTATGTCCCTTTATGTTCTGCTGGGAATTTTCCTTGATGTGTGCATAGGAAAGCAGGTGCTGGTTCTGACAAACCCTCATCTTGTCTGGGCTGCAGCCACTTCCAATTTCTGCATGTCCCTCTAGCAGTTCTCCTGGATGCTAAAAAAAAAGGCTGCTGTAACCTCATTCCCAGTTAGTTAAAACTCCCTCTAGTCCCCCTTTGAAGCTCAGGCTCACAAAGACATGAAAGATCTCTGGTTTTTAGAGAGAAGTGCAATAGGAGGAGACATTGACCTGCTCCCACTGAGTGGCCCTACCTGAAGGGCTGCCTTCACCAACACAGCCAGCTTCTCCCTCCTCTCCCTTGAAACCTCAGATGGGAACCCATACAAAGACCTGTGTATGGCTCCTAACTCTCTCCTGAAGTCTTATAAATTATACAGCTATAAATTTCTACATTATAAATTACTGACCCCTCCTTGCAGACTGCAACTCTTGCCCAAATTAACACACATCTAAATGCAGGAAGTGAAATTCAGACCTAAAAGAAGGAAGTGCAGTGCCCCATCATCAAAAGACTAATAACTTAAACAAGTAAAGCCCACAAAGACTGGATCTCTGATGGGATTATCGTGGAGCAGACGATAATCAAACATCAGCAAACATCATCCCCCTCCCAGGCCTCAGGGAGCTGGAGAAGGGAAGAGTGTGCAGAAGCAAGGAGATGACTTAGACTCAGAGGGAGCCCTGGCTCCCTGCAGAGTTGGTTGCAGGCACAGCAAACCCACATCCACAGCAAAACCCCTCATCCACCAGCAGGTGCTGCCAAGCTCCAGATGTTTCCCGTTAGCATTGGCTCAGGTGTTTGGGGTGGTTATAAATGTTCCAGAGGAGGAGAAGGGTTCTCTGTGGGGTATCTGGTAACTCCTCGGGGCACCCTCTGCTTTTACAGCTGTATGTACCATGGGTTCTTTTTCTCTGGTTGAGAAATTTAAGGTAGAAAAGGGTGAGGGGAGGATTGGTGCGTGTTGTTCTTTAGAATGGGATAGCTTTGTTTCTCTATGTGATGAGAACAGTGAATGAAGTATTGGTGGAGGGAGGAGTTCTCTTGGAGCCTTACTGGCAAAGGTAGTGGCTTCTGAGTTGTATCTGACTTGCATCAATAAGACAAAAGGCAAAATCTGTTGTTACGTGAGCAGTAGCTGAATGGATTTGTACTTAGTAATTCTGGGGTACTCTTCATTAACCAAGGCTGTCTAATGACACCTATGAGTGATTAAGGCGTCTGTGGGATTGGGGTGGGGGAGTGCAGTCAGCAGAACTGATGTCCTTGATGAAGCAAGGAAGACAGTTAATCTGTGTAAATAATGCTGTCTTCCTCTCCCTCTGACCTTCTCCCTCTAACAAAACAGGCCAGTATCAGCTATACCTGTTCTGTTTCATGTGGTGACATGGGTGACTGGGACAACAGTGATGAATTCATTCAGCGGCTGGATTTTTCCAGTTGTGGTGAAGAGAGTGAAGACAGAAGCGTAAATGAGGAGGACTCCCTAAGCTTGAGCCCTCCCAGGAGGTCTGAGTTCCAGAAGTGGCAAGAGAGCAGTCCTCTGCCAGCAACCCCCCCTCAGAGAAAGTTTAGTGAGATTTTCCTGAGCAGGACAAAAGCCTGGGTGAGTCCCACCTTGAAGGCTTCCCCAGCCGTGAATAAGACCTGGGGCAGTGCCGAGACACCACTGCACATCACCTGGAAAAAGCTGCAGCTGTGTGACACCCCCCACACTCCCAAGGTAATGGCATGTATCAACGCTCTGCCTGAGCAGGCAAGGTCTCTGGTGTTGCTGTGGCATCACTGTGTGGGTGGTGAGGGGATCTGTTTCCAGCTCTGTGGAAAGCTTTTTTTAATGTTACTGTTGATAGCTTGTACTCTTCCCTTAGAAACCTGGACCACGAGCTAAGGAAGGGCTATTCTATGGGTGTGAGTAGAAACCTGTGTGTGGGAGCAATTGTCTTGACTCTTTTAAAGATGTTGTTAAAACCAATTAGCTGGTATTGAGTCAGTCTGAGTTAGAAAACCTGAAGCAACCATATGCTTTGGCTTCCCATGTGCACTTGACACTCTGCTTAAGGAAGTGGATGTCTGTAGCATCTCTGTAGGAGATAAATGCATCTCCCTTCAGGAAGCTCATCATTCCAGGGGGAGCTTGGAGATAGGCAGCTACCCTTACTGCTCTGTTCAGCACATTTTTGGATGCAAGTGGGTTTTCCCTTAAAAGTTGGAAGTGCTGTCGCTGGGTATACTTTATGCGGCAAGACCGGATCACTTATCTACAGAGCTAGTTTCTTGAGAGAATGATCCCTGACTCTATTTTCTGTGAAACTTCTTGCATAGAATATAATACAACTCATTTTTTGTCTTCTGTAATCACAGATGGAGACTTGGCACCAGCTTCTCTGTTCCTAGGTAATTTCTGGTGCGTGCACTGGGTCCTTGCCATCAAAACTGGCAATGAAGTGTAGCTCTTGGTCCCTCTCTCAATATTCCTGCTCTACTGATGGACTGGTTGTTCCTTTGCTCAGGTGATACACAGCCTATCAGTCCTTTTAATACTTCTGAGCTAGGATTTGACTTCCATCCTCCTCTAGAAACCTGATTATGTGGATAAAAGAATGATCCTCTGGCCATATATGATCAACTGTGTGGCAATATTTGCTGAGGATTGGCCTGCCACTCCTAAGGGAAGGAGCAGCTCTAAATGGCATCGCTCCAAGAATTTCCTGCAGTGACCTTTTATAAAAAAATCTCCCTAAATCTCAACATATGTGAGAGGTTGTCCTGGTTTTGGCTGGAGTTAATTTTCTCTCTAGTAGCTAGTGCTGTACTGTGTTTTTTTGATTTAGTGTGAGAACAGTGTTGCTAACACACTGATGTTGTAGTTGTTGCTAAGTAGTGCTTACCCAAAGTCAAGGACCTTTCAATTTCCCATGCTCTGCCAGTGAGCAGAAGTACAAGAGCTGTGTGGGAGCATAGCCGGGACAGCTGCCAGGAACTAGCCAAAGGATATTTCTTACCACAGAATATTGTGCTCAATGTATAAACAGGGGGGAATTAGCCAGGAGGGGCCGATCAGTGCTCAGGGATGGGCTGGGCATCGGTCAGTGGATGGTGAGCAAGTATTGTGCATCACTTCTCTGTCTTGGGTTTTATTTGTCTCTTTTTGTTGCCTCTTTTCATTGCATTGATAATAATTATTATATTTTAATCATTAAACTGTTCTTTTCTCAATCCACAGGTTTTACCTACTTCTCCCCATCCTACTGGGGGAAGGGGTGGGGTTGGGAGCAAAGGGCTTAGTTGCTGGCTGGAGTTAAACCATAACAGGGGTCTAGAATCTTTTCCAGACAAGATGGGCTGCTGGTAGTGGAAGGGTGCTTTGTGTGCTCTTGTGTAGCTAATATGTTGGCTCGATGCTTCAAGACACGCTGCTTTGTAGTTTGTCACCTTGTAGCTCATGAGCAGCAATTGCAAAAAATCAACAATTTCTTTTCCTTTGCTGTCATCTGGGAGAAAGGTCTTGGTTTCCAAGCATGCTGCAAAAGGTGGGCTCTAAAGGGCCCAAATCTTATCAACAAGGCTGGGAGCATTGATTTTTGGAACATCTGAAGGTTATAGAAAGGGTAAGAGAGCAGAGCCACATCTAACTGCAGACAGATGAGCACCAGAGCCCCAGCTGGGATGCATGGCAGGAAGCAGATGATTGCATTTTGTAGGTTTGCTCAATCCTGGAACAGATTGCTAGAGCTGGTTATGGTAGCTGCCCTACACTGCATGGCAGCAGCTACTCTCAGATGATGTTACAGGGAGACAAGTCTACTGGATTGTGAAATAAAAATAAAGCCCCTGTAGAGCAGACAGGAATTGCATACGTGCACACATCAACAGACTGGAATGGTATTTGAGATCCCTTCCTTGGCTTGTGGTTAGACTAGAATATAGCCACAATCCTACACAGCTTCTAGGCTGCTGAGTAAATTGGGCTTGGATATATACTGCTTTTAATACATCCATAAGCAGGATTTTCCCATTCAGAAGCAATGAGATGCAGAGCTTGAAAAAGAGATCAAGAGTCATTTTCAGGGTCACAGTAAACCAGGAGCCAAATTTTTAAGCACAATATAGAAATAAAGGAATGTTCCAGAAGTAGCTATATTCATTAGTGCAACACCAGTTAGGTGGATGTAGGATATTGTATGCAGCTTTAGTTTTTTTATCTTCAAAACCTTCTGTTGAGAGAAAAGAGCAACTCTAGGTGTGAGTGAAGATGTGGCTCTGGGATAATAATAGTGAGACCACTGCTGGATTGGAAAGATATAGGAGTACCTTCATCATCAACAGGGAGAGTTCTGGGTTCTTGAAGGGCTTTTAAAACTAGAGGAAAGCAGTATCTTAAAAACCCTCTAGAGCTAATATTGTTTTCTTGAACCTGAAACAAGTCAAAACCAAACTTATGTTTTTAAAAAGCTGATGGTTACTGAAGAGGTTGAATCAGACTGAGTAGATTTTTATGTCTCCAACTCAAGAGTGGTGTGCTTCTCTGAAGGTTTTGGAATAGTAGGTGAAACCCAATGGTCTGTCTTCTGTGGGAAGCTGAAGTATAGAATATCCAGAGACTTCTTTTGAACTTAAATTTCTGAAACTCTGGTTTTTATTCATGAGGAGAAATGGGGTTTGGTTGCTTTGCCAGTGGCCATACAAAAAATATTTCTACCAACTTACCCTATCCTAATACTGCTTATTGTTGGAGAAACACGAGGAAACTTGGGTGGTGTTCCAGCTCATCTCCTGACAAACCTGTTCTGACCAAACTGATGCAACAGTCCACGCCTGACAGAACTAGGTCTTCCATGTTAATGTAACATACAATGCATTTTCTATGTTTCTGTAGCTGAGAAAGAGGAGAAGCTGGCACCTCTCGAGGACTGTGCTTGCCAAAATGGCTCCACAGGCCTCACCCAAGTGAGCAGGGAATAGAATCTGAAAAGGACTAACAAAGAATGAAATACTTTGTGGAAGAAGAAAACCATCAGGACTAAACTAGGGACATAGGGATTTAGGAGTCAGTGGTCCCAAGGAAGGGAGCTGAGTTCTCTGAGGAAAACAGAAATTTTATTCTGACATAGCAGACACAAAAACATTTTGCTGTTTATTTTCCACTTCTTTTTCCTCTCTCAATACAGAGCCTGTTATCAAAGACAGCTTTTCCTTCATCTGGGACAAAGGTGCCAGCCAAAGGCTATCGACACCCAAGATACGCTCCTGGTGCTGACTCAGATGACTCTACCCAAGCTTCTCTTGTCAACATTAATCCCTTTACACCAGAGTCGTATCGACAAATGCTCTTTCTTTCTAATGGCAAGAGGAAGACCAGAGAAGAGCTGTAAGTGAGCTCATCTTAAACAGCAGATTGGAAGCAGACTGTTTGAAGGAGATAAGTAATGGAGACATTCAGTATCTGCACTTATTTGCTAAGAGTGAATCATTCGCTTCTGTAGTATTCATTGGTGCAGAGCAAACATTACTAGACATGTAAAGGTAATGAAAATATAAATAAAAATCAATCACTTCCTTTGTTCAGGAATGTAAGTGGAGGATCAACAGCTGACCTCAGCTGAACCTATGACTGTAGGTTCACCAGTAATAGGATGGCCAGGAGAATGA
This sequence comes from Neopelma chrysocephalum, assembly GCF_003984885.1. Classification (NCBI taxonomy): domain Eukaryota; kingdom Metazoa; phylum Chordata; class Aves; order Passeriformes; family Pipridae; genus Neopelma; species Neopelma chrysocephalum. The sequence continues at coordinate 25,203,887 of NW_020897714.1, forward strand.
TCCCTCTGGGCAATGCCGCTGTCGTGTGGGCAGCACTGAATTTGCTTTGTGGAGGCTTTCTAAATGGAAACAAAGATTTTCTAACCTAGGACTACAGTCTTTAAGGCCTTGACTGAAAACTTGTGTGTTAACTCTATAAAATACATTTTAAGCTGTGAAGCAAAGTTGGAGGTTCTTTTGAAGGATGTTTTCATTTTAAATCTCAGTTGCATTGCTTCACTGAAATGATAACACCAGACTTTCCTAAACTTCTGTTGTAGGAAGGATCCTCGTCCAAGAAGCCAGATTAAACAGGAGCTACCTCCACAGGTGAGTGTCTGTGTATTTCCCTCCTGCAGAGCAGATATGATGCTAGCAAAGACTTGGTGTTTAAAATTTATTCTGTTATTGGAGTATAAATCTTGACATCATGCCAGAGGATGAATACTTATGTCAGAATCATTCCAAGGTGAATGTTTTGTTAACATTTGTTTGAGATGACAAACTTGGGAGTGATTCCTATCTCTAAAAGAAAGTTGTACTAAAGCAAATCTGAAACTTTGACAAGTAATACTATAAAACTCATTGATTTCGGTCAGGAGGTCTTCCTGGGAAATATAATTTGAGTTCCTCACAGAGAACTGTATTACTAAACTACTGAGTTAGCATAAATAGGGACTGTACCTTTGTGGTTCAAAAAAGCAGGTATATTGCTGTTCCTATGAATTGGTGTACTGAGCATCTTTGGAAGTGGCTTTTACATTGCAAATAGCATGTACTCCCAGCTGTGATGGCAGAGTTGGGCAGTGGTGTGGGAACCCATGTCCCACAGTCTTCTTCCTTCTTCCCAGTTTTATCTGGAGGGATGCTACCTATCCAGCTGGCTTTTGGAAAGCAAGCCAAGCCTCAATTAAATTTCTTCTTTTAGATGAGGTAAAAATCTCAATTCTCCTGAGCAGCCTCTTGAAGGAAGTATCTTGACTTATGCAAGTCTGTAGTTGTGAGTTAGGCTTACAGAAGAATAACGGTACCCTCTAGCCGAGCAGACTGGTATTGCAGGAAAACTGGTCTCCATGGAAAAACTACATCTGCAGAGCCAGTCTGCTACCAGGCAACATCCAGGGCTGCCACAATTGTTGTTTTCCCTAGAAAAAAGCCTTGAGTAGCTTGTGATTTACTGAAATATTATTCTGCTTGGAGTGCTGATTAGATTATGTAATATAGATATAAAATTGTGTACTATGAGGTATCTTTATTCCCAAGCTTTTTAAGATAGTGTAAAATACAGCTGCCTTATGCCTTCACCCGTTGTGAAGGGCTGCTGTTTCATGTGAGCCACATCTTACTGGCTGTGAGGACCAACTCTTACCCCCTCCTCTTTAAGGTCATATACCACATACCACGATAATCACAGCAGTGGTTTCTGTGGAAACCACTCTGCCACATGAGCTGCTGTCCCTGTGAGGGATGCAGGAGCATGGAGAAAAATCACTTAGTCTGGTCTCTTGTTCACTTCATGCTCTGCTGCTTATCTTTTCTTTACTCATCTCCCCTGCCAGTAGGCATCACTCTACAAGCAGTACCAGCAGTTCCTATTTCCCTAGTGGCCATTATTGTAGCAATAATGATGTTCCAACTGTTCTGCAGGCTTTCAACCCTTTGTGGAAAAGTGTCTCTGGGTGAGAAATCAGTGGGGAGACAAACAAATACACAGAGACCAGCTAATCTGCCATTAGTCAACAGCTGGTGCTTCAAACTTGAAGAGCCTGAACTGACGCAGAATGGCCTTGCTGCAGGCAACCTCAGCTGCCAGAGTCAAGCAGCTCTTACATAGCTGGAGCCGCATGAAGCCAACATTCAGGCCACGAAGCTTCTCTCCTGTATTCAAAATAGGAAATAACTCTTACTTAAACACAAATTCAATACATGGATCTGGCTAATTCAGAGGTACTGGATTTCTACTTACCAAATCTGGTAACAAGGTCTCCTCAAGCCTTGTCTTTAGGCCAGTTACTTCAGTATTTTGTTGTTGCCTGCTGTTCTTCCCTGACTGACTCAATCAGCTATGGGTCTAGAAACTGGTCTGGGCTGCCAAGAGAAGAGATGGGATGGCAGTAATCCAAGAAGGTTTAGGCACATACACCAAACTAGACTAAAATTCTCCTTAGCTGCAGTTTCTACCTCTACGGCTAGCAAGTCATGATTTTATAAAAAACAAAACAAACAACGCAGCCCCACAACTTGGCCTTTGGTAGGTGGTTAACACAATATGGTTAAGTGAAAGGTAGTACTTCAAGAAGAACAGGCAGTGCACCTGCACACATGCCTGTGTGCATCCAGATGAGCATCCAGAATGGGAGAGAGAGCAACATGGGTAGTCTGAGAGCAAGTGCTACACACCTCTAAAAACATGACATATTATTTTTTAAGCCTTCGTTTAAATCTTTCAACTCGTACTTGTCTTTGTTTTTGTGACCTTTTAGAGATATCCTCTGAAAGAGAGCAATATGGTTTCCCGCTACAAGAAGGAGTTCCTGGAACTAGAAAAAATTGGTGTGGGGGAATTTGGCTCTGTCTACAAGTGCATCAAACGCCTTGATGGATGTGTTTATGCCATCAAACGCTCCAAAAGGCCTCTGGCAGGATCCTCGGATGAGTGAGTGTGCTAGCTAGAAACTGCCAGTTGAAATGATGGGCATGTTCTTGAGAGGTGTGATGGGGAAGGAGGGAGTGTGGATCTCAAGGTATCTGAGCAAAAATTTTGCATGAGCAAAAATTGGCTGCTGTTGCACTTCAAAGTAACAGAAGAGTGGGGAAAACCAGCACTGTACAACTATTGGATATAAATGTCTAGGGAAGGAAGAAGTCCTATGCATTGCAAAGTGAGATGGTGGCTTACCTGAACTCCTTGGGTCCATCCAGACATTTTCTTTAAAGTAATAACTGTCAAGTAGTTTGTTTGTGGAAAGTCCCTGCCCTGCTTTATGGCCAGCATTGCTCACATCTGTATTGACCAGCTCATGGTGTCCTGCATGTTAAAGCAAAGTCTTTGAAGTTGCTGCTGCTTTTGCCTCTTCAACAAAAGACTTGCTCAGTGATTATTTTATTTGGACAGCTGCTCAGCACACTTGAGCAGGGGCAGGGTTTTTTTCAGCAGCTGTGAGAGCCAGTCTGTCTGTCAAAACTCAAGAGAAAGTCCTGATCACCTCTGTTCCCCCTTTCTCAAGCCAGGCTGCAATCTGGGCTCTCAAGCAGACTCTGCCACTTCTGTAACCTCTGCTTTTTCCATGTGTGCTTCTCTAGGCAGCTGGCACTGCGTGAGGTTTATGCTCATGCTGTCCTTGGACACCACCCCCATGTTGTGCGCTACTACTCGGCCTGGGCAGAGGATGATCACATGATTATCCAAAATGAGCACTGCAATGGTAAGAGCTGGGACAGTGTCAAAGGTTGAGACCTCAGGATGCATGCAATTGCCCTCTTAAATATGGGACATTTTGGCTTACAACAAAGCGAACTGCACCGGGGCTACATACCCATGGAGAATCCAGTAAGGGCTCATAAGATCTAGATGAAGCTCTGAATGGTGCCAGTGTATTAGAGGCAGTGAATACCCTCTAATTTCTGGGATTTTAAGACTGTTCCTCTGTGTTGGCTGGCCTGGAGAAGCATTCCCCATGCTGATGCTTAGAGCGCTGTCTGGGACTGTCCAGGTAACATCTGATATAAGTGACTCAAGAGCAGATAACTTAAGGGCCATGTACCTTGGCAACAAATTTGTCTTAATGAAGGTGGATAATGATTGGAAGAGTGGCTACCTGTTTGAGAGGAAGGCATCTTGACTAGAAGAAAAGGGTTGACAACTGCAGAGGAATGGAGCAAATAATGAGGCAAAATGTAAATGGGGTGCTGCAGGCAGGGTGGTACACTCTTACTTGAGTTTGCCCTTGGCTGCAGCACTGTTTGAGAGAAATTTAAAAGGACCCATCTGGCTACCAGGGGAGCTGAAGGCAAATATGTAATGCTCATCTTTCAGCTGCACCTGCAGTCCTGGGGCTCAGTGAAGAGTGGTGATAGCTGTTTGGAGTAATTCTTTCAAATGTGGTGGAGGGAACCATGAAATATGGTGCTTGTTGCTGCAGCATTGATGTATTGCTTGTGTTCTAGTGGATGAGTATCTGATACTAAAGGAGAAGTGGTGACAAGTAGGCTGATGGAGAGAGAAGCCATGGTATTTATTAGTGCTAAAATAGCCAGAGTGCTTCAATGGAGACCTGCAAAACTCTGTATCTGTGTCAAATGTTACATTCTTCAGTCAAAAATCTGCTAGGAGGAACTTAATTTCCTTGCTCCAGCATTCATATACCTGCTTCCTGCTTGTAAGCATGGCAGAAGTAATTAATTTTTCCACTGTTCACTTGAAGCACCATCAGTGTCACTACCAGGCCAGCCCTCCTGGTGCTGTAGGTAGAACTGCAGTTGCTCAGTCCTTAGTGAGCAGGAGGAAGGACATTCTGAGGCAAATGAAAGGCTGAAGCTAAATGGTGATGTCTAGGTTTGATCACTAGAGCATATATAGAGCATGTATTAGCTGGTCTGGTTGGGGTTTGTCAGTGCATCCTTGCAAGCCTGCAAGTGTTCTAGGCAGTAGTTTCTACTAAGCTGTTACAAACATGCTGCTCTGTAAAACCTTTGTGAGGTCTCAGACTGCCTGTTTTTACCTAGGTGGGAGTCTCCAAGATGTGCTGTTGGAAAATGCAAAGCTGGGGCAGTATTTCCTAGAAGCAGAGCTGAAGGAAATATTGTTACAAGTCTCCATGGGGCTAAAATACATCCACAACTCTGGCCTTGTGCACCTGGATATCAAACCTAGTAAGTATAGTGCACTTCTTTGTGGAAGGTCTTCCTAGAGACCCTTCAGGGGTAGGATCTGTAACAGATCCTTCTGATTGGACCTCTCATAATGCTTCAAAGGAAAGAAGACTTGCCCTAAAAGGTAAATGTCTTGTGGTTTGTGTGTGGGTTTTTTGGGTGTGGGTTTTTTTTTGTTTGTTTGTTTTTGTTGTTTGGTGGTTTTGTTGTTGTGGTGGTTATTTATTTATTTTATTTGCGTCACTATTGCTGCTTTAAAAGTGCTTTTCTGGTAGTTGGCAGCATTTTACTTTTGTCTCATGATCTCCATAATCCTGGCTCATGGGAATCACCTTCATACCAGTGGAGCAAGTAGGGCTGCTAATGAACACGGGGACTTCCTTATTTGCTTCTGCCTTGTTGCACAACACTTGACTTTTGTATGTGGAGCTACCCTGAGGGATTAAGTTCCTGCAAAAATAGTAACAAGGTTTCCTTTCCGCAGCTGAGGATGGGCACCTCCTGGGCAGTGCTCCCCCCAGTCGCAGAGTTAATATTCTTATAGTGGAGCTCCTTTTTCCTGCTGAAATCATGCTTTTAACTTAGAGGGCAGAGGGAGGGGAAGTTCATTTCACTAGGATATTTTCTGCACAAGATACAGCTGCCTTCTGCCAGCTGTGTTGCTGAATATGTGAGCTGGGCAGAAAGCAGACTAACTGGTGGGAAGCATGTGCACAGTTTCTCTGGCTGCAAAGCTTAACTAGTGTGACAGGCGGGATTTTTGGAAAGTTGTCAGGCTGATGCAGTCTGACTACTGATATCACACTTGCTAAACTTTTCTGTCTTGCAGGTAATATCTTCATCTGTCACAAGCTGGCAGTTGCAGGCCCCGCTGGGCAGGAGAGTGACAGTGAAGATGAATTCTCTTCTGGTGTAGTGTATAAGATTGGTAGGTTTTAGCCAACCTTACAACTGGTTTAAGATTAGGGCTGCCCATTACTGCTTGATAGTGCTCTGTCCTGCTGGCTGAAGAGACTCGCATACTAAACTGATAGCAAAGTCCTGAATGCCCCAGTTACCTACCAGAATTAATTCCTCTAAGGAGACAGCTCCTAGAAAACTCATGCACTTGTTTCCAAGCCCAGATTCCTGAGTAGGAGCAGGCTTGCTCTTTTACTTGGTATTTCGTTGTTGCTCTTACTGGTGCCTATAAGATGCAGGCTTTTATTGATGGAGAACTCCATCAGTTTCTTCATTGCATTCCAGTTGCTTGTTCTTTGTCCCAGGTGACCTTGGACATGTGACATCAATAACAAACCCTCAGGTGGAGGAAGGAGACAGACGGTTCTTGGCCAATGAGATTTTGCAAGAGGTACAGCTGCTGGCAGGGCAGTGGGGAGCAAGTGGGGAGAGATCAACTGCAGTGCAGTCATTAGTACAGTGTGTTCCTCACCTTATCTCCTCTTTCTTCTGTCTGGTCTGGCTGTGAAATCAGCAAAATTAATGCTTTATTATGAACAGTATAAGTATGGGTCTTATCATGTAAATATTTACAGTACTTTATAAGTTACTATCATTGGATTATTGCAACTATTGCCTGTGAGGAATTAATAAGACAAAACCTTATCAGTTTGGAGACATTTTATTTGCACACTCAGCTGATATTAAACTGCTGGATGTGATTACTGAGGCATATATTTAGCCAGACAGATGCCTTGTACAACAAACACTGAACGGGTAGTGGGGAGAGGTGAGAGGCACAACACACCTCTTATACTTGACTGCAGTCTTGTCACTGGCCAGTGGAAAAAAAGGAAATCTGTACTGAACAACCAGATTGGATGTGTTCGTCAGCTCAGGTACTTAAGTGACAGTATCTGTTTGTGTTGCAAGTGGCTTTGCCATCTGCTAGGTCAATGTATCAGATGCAGCCTTGAGTTGGGCTTATTGCCTTGTGGTGAAGGTACACATCTGTTAGGCCACCCTCTGGAGTTGCTGCAGTGATCATAAAGTGGACTGCAAGTTTCTTGTGGCTGGGTGAAAGCCAACATGCTGTTAGTTACAGTACTATCTGCTGACAATGTTTTTGTCCTAAAGAGAAGGAAGCAGCTCACTGGAATGGTGAAGCCAGTGCCATAAACATACTTGCTTGGCTGCTTCTTTTTGAGCTTGGACCCCAACCCTCCTTTGTTTAGTATAGCAAGATGTTCCCTTTCTATAACCTTTCACCTTCTCTCTGCAGCAATACTGCAACCTGCCCAAGGCAGACATCTTTGCCCTGGCACTCACGGTAGCTCTGGCAGCTGGTGCAGCACCGCTGCCTCACAATGGGACCATGTGGCACCACATCCGCAAAGGCAACATCCCACCGATCCCCCAGAACCTTCCCCGGAGCTTTCTTGAGCTCCTTAAGGTGAGGAAGTAGTCTCTGACAGAATAGTGGCTTTTGCAGTTGTCATGTGGCAGGAGTGTTAAACTCAACTCCTTTGCCTTCTAGCTCATGATCCATCCTGACCCAGTGGAAAGACCTTCTGCCACAGCTCTGACTAAACACGCTGTTCTCCGTCCTTCACGTGGAAAAGCTCTGCAGCTCCAGGAAGAGCTAAATGTGGAGAAATGCAAGACAGCCATGCTGGAAAGGTAAGACTGGCTTGGGCATGAAGGGGGGAAGGCATGGGCATAACAAGTGCTGGTCACTAGCCTTGAATGTAGGGTGGTAGTGCTGGGAGAACACAGATGCAGAAATACCCAGGCGGGTCCTGTGCCTGGAGCTGGGAGGATGGTGAGGCTGTAGCAGGGATTTAGAGTGCCCAAGCAGCTCTGCTTCAGTTCTGGCTCTGAGGAGCTGGCTGAGTTAGAACAGTGAACTTGTGCACTTACTGCAGCCACTGGTGATGGAAAATATTGATACAGGAAGCAGCCAGGGGCAGATGAGGAATTGATAATGCACTGAGATAGTGGTCTGGCACAGAAGGAAGGGAATATTCAGGTGGTGGCAGACATCCTTTTCCCCCTTGTTCCCTCTCACTGCTGTTGGCAATAATGTTTTAAGGTGCTGGGACCTAGGAACTGCCCCACCACCCCTCTTAGTGCAGTAGTCAGCTGGAGAGTAGGTTTTTTTGTGTAGACAGAAGAGTGTATTCTCTGAAAGAACAGCAAGGGAAGAAAGACGCAATGGAAAAGAAGTGTGTGCCTTTATAAGTTTTGCCATTCACAAATTTCTGAAACAATGGGAGAAAAACTGAGCTAGGGGCTCTTCACGCTCATGCCAGTGTGTTGTTGACCTGATACATAGTTTTCTTTTGGTAAATCTCTAAAGACAGCTACAGTAATCTTGGGTGAAAAGCTGCCCCCCTCCTGCAATGCTGGAGTATTACAGTAACCCTCTTGTGCAAGATTGTTCATAGCTTGCTTCTGTAGCTGGTGGGGATTCATGCATGACCCGGTTTTCTTCCTCTCCTCTTCCTTCCATCTCCCCCCTGCAGGGAACTTAAAGCAGCTCGCCTTGCCCAGACCCTCATGAAGGACCAAGCCAAGTTGCAAGAGTCTGAAACCTCTTCTAAGCAGAAGAGCAAGCGCCTGGTGGGAGGGAAAAGCTGTCGCTCATTTAGCTTTACTCTGGGTTACTGAATTTTTGTGCTGTCCAAAAAGCTCTGACTGCTGAAGGGCCCTGTGAAAGCTGAGGGTCTGCACAGACCAATGCCCCATATTATCTCTCCCTGTCGTGTTCTTTTTTTGTAACCTCCTTAGTTATGATGAGGTGTTGGCTGAGGGAAGAATGACTGGCTTAAAGGCATTGGATCAGGGAATTTAAGGTTATTGTCCCCAGTCTTTTAACTGTTAAATTTCTTGTGTAATTGGTCTTGATATAGACTAAGTGTAGCTCTGCCAAACAAGGGAAAGGATGGGATTTCCTCTCCTTAATTCCCTCTTTCTTTAGTTGGGCCCTGTTATTGATGATTTTGAGGTCTTAATGCTCTGGCTGAGTGTATCTTTAAAGGGGCAATAGTGGCTGTACATGGAGACAGCATCTACAGCAGGGCCCTTCTAGGAATGAGTAGGTAGAGACTATGGCTGTGTTAACTACACATCAGGAGACAGGCTGGTTACACAGCAGTCCTGGTGGATTTGGGATGCAACTGGAGTGGCATTTCACTGACAGGGGACAAAGAATAAAAGGAAACACTGAGTTTAGGAGTGGAAGCTGAAGAAAAACTTTCCTTCCCTTAGCTTTCGGCAACAAAATTCCTATAGCTGGGTAAGCTTAGTCCCTGATGCCTGACTTGCTTTCTGTCGATCGGCAAGGACTCCTTGTTCAAGTGGGGGAGGTGACTGTGGTGTGCTGGTAGCTGGGTCTGGTACCCACTTCTCTTCCAGTATCGCACACTTGGTGCAGCTACCTGCCTGCAAACTGCACCCTTTCAGCAAAGATGAGGGGAATCAGAAAGGGCTTTTCCAGGTTTTTGGAGTTGCCCATGTAAATTGTGGTATGTATTTCGTATGTATTAGACCTCACACTACACCACCCTCCCCCTCCCCTGTAAATGTATATTTGTGGGTCCTGGTCGGCCGTGTCCTGGTTGGACAGAGCGCGCTGCACTGTTACGAGGGAGAGTGTAAACTTGGTAACTCGCGTATTTCCAGTTTTTACTGAAGTTTGTTTTATGATGCTGGCTTTTAACTGTTAGATCCTATATTTTCAGAACTGAAAAGTGCGAATAAACATTTTATCTTATTTTTTGACCGATGACGGAGTGACTTCTTTTTTTTTTTCCTCCTTCCCCGCCACCCGAGAGCTCCCGGTCCCCCGTGGGCCGGGGGGCGAGGCGGGTGGCCGTGGCAGTCGCTGCCCGTGGGCTCTCCAGCCCGTGCCCCCCCGGGATGGGGCGGGTTTCCGCCCGGAACCTCCCGTCGGTCCCTTTCCTGTTCCGGGCGCGGCGCGGCGGCGGCGGGAGAGGTGCGGAGGGCGCGGGGTCGGGCGGCGGGAACGGGCCGGGCTGGGGCTCCCTCGGGCGCTGCTTCAGCCCTGCTTTTCCCTCCGCAGGCTCGGCGGAGAAGGCATGTGGCGGCGGCCGGCGTGGCAGGTACGGCCGGGCGGGGCGTGGGGAGGCCCCCCCGGGCAGGCACTCGGGTGCCGTGTGCTCGGGGCGGCGGGAAGGGCGGCGGGAGGACGAGAAGAAGCAGCTCCTGCCGCTCTCGTCTGTCTGGCAATGACTCTCCGGGCACGGCAACAGCCCGGGAAGGGCAGAGGCGGGAATAGCCCCGGGGCCGCTCGCCCAACCTGGCCGGGGCTGCAGCCCGTGAAGATGTTCTTGTTTGCGCTCGTATTTCAGGGATGCAAATGCCGGGCCTTAGTTACTGAGCTACTGGGAAGATGGTGTGTTGAAAGATCTGGCTTTTGCGTGGAATGAGTCTGAGATGACTTGCGTGTATGTTAGTGAGGCACACAGATGCACCAGAGAGCTTTTGTTCTGCAGATTGCGTTTCCTCTGGTTTAGCTCCTCTGTTCACATGTTACAGGAAATGAGCTTTTTTTCCAGTTCCTGCACATGGGCCTCTTGCAGGAGTGTTTCTGGGCTTTTCTTATTCCCTCCTTTCTTCTAGGATGGAATATTTGCTGGCATCAAGGCAGTTCCTTTACTTTTTTCCCCACTTGTGCTTATTTATGGCACTGGGGTTTTTGTGTCCTTGATTTGCTGTCTGCTCAGGAACAGGGGTTGTCAGTGGATCCTACCGCTTATGGCAGCGGATGGATGTACATTTGGGCATGTCTTGTTTAATCTCTGAAGTAAAGCAGAAGGTTGATGCAACTATCAAAACTGTTTTTGTTTCTGAAAACCAAAGCCAAAACAACTGAACAACCACTGTACTTCAAACCTCTCTCCTCCTATTTATATATTACAGAATAACAGTAGTTACTGCAGGTCCCAAAAATAATTGCTGGAGATGTACCTGTGGACCACCCTTTCTCCTAGGCAGCTTTTTAACGCTGCTTTAACCAGATATTCTTTGAATAATCCCACTGGCTTCATTTAGTTGAATTGATTTCTTTTCTCAGTCCCCTCCCCTTAGTTACAGGGAAAAGAACATACTTGCAGAACTTCCATAAGTGTTCAGAAAATGAGTCATCAAGGCTTCTGAATGCTGTTCATACTTTGTGTCCTGGAAACTAACATGTGTGTTCCTTCAGGTGTTTCGCCAGTTTGTGAGACATGACTCTGATACAGTTGCCCCATTGGTACTGGAAAGATGTAAGTAGCTCCTGAGATGCAACTTACTGTTACTTGTTGTGTTTATCTCAGTTTTTAGGAGGTCTGAAATATGGCGGGAGAGAAACAGGTAGGTATAGTAGCTCCTCAGTGTAGTAACCAAGATGTGCTGTTTCAAACACACAGGCTCTTGAGTATCAGAGAATTGTAGAATCAGCCGGGTTGGAAGGGACCTCTGACATCATCAAGTCCAACCCTTGATCCACTACCACCATGGTTACTAGACCATGGCACTAAGTGCCACATCCAGTCTCATCTTAAAAACCTCCAGGGACAGTGAATCCACCACTTCCCTGGGCAGCCCATTCCAATGCCTGATTACCCTCTCTGTAAAGAATTTCTTCCTAATATCTAACCTAAACCTCCCTTGGCTGAGTTTAAGACCATGCCCTCTTGTCTTACTGATAGCTGCCTGGGAGAAGAGACCAACCCCCACCTGGCTACAACTTCTTGTCAGGGAGTTGTAGAGTGATGAGGTCTCCCCTGAGCCTCCTCTTCTCCAGGCTGAACAGCCCCAGCTCCCTCAGCCTCTTCTCATAGGACTTGTGCTCGAGTCCCTTCACCAGCCTTGTTGCTCTTCTCTGGACCTGTAGCTTCCTATCTGGTCTTTGTCAAGTCAAGCAGCACTTTAGAGGGGACAAGAGAAAAGCCTTGATATAGAGTACCACCTATAAAAAGCAGGTGGTTGTACTTTATTAATGGCAGTGAATTGGGCCTGCTGTTGTCATAATTTCTAACACCTGCTTTAGGTGTGCTTGTTTCCCAGATTCCTCTGTGCCTGGGGGACTTGTTTGGGTGCTGCCACCCCACTATGATTTCCTCCAGGTGTACACTTCAGACTTCACTCTTCAGTTCACATGCTTTTGCAAGGATGATGCTCCCCTGACCTCCAACTGTCCTTGAACATGGAGGAGGGATAAACTGTGTCTGCCTAGGCCTGGTACCTGTGTCAAAACTAGTCACCCTCTAATTCAGAGGATGGAGTATAATAATGCAACTGTATTGTTTTAAAGGTACTGTTTTAAGGAAAAAAACAATGCAATGCTATGGTTTTATCATAATGAAAAAAATAAAAGTCCAGTCAAGTAAATGCAAGATAGTCTTGTGACATATGGATATGTCTGTGGAAAAAGATGACAAAGGAACATTTGGCTGAGTTGTTTAGTGATAATGACAGTACAGGCACAGTCAACCATCTGCTGGGGGCCTGAATAAGGCAAAAGTCACAAGAGCTTGAAAAGTGATTAGGAGGTGCAGAAAGTTGTGGTTCTGGCCCTTCACAAAAACTGCTGGTTTGTGGCTTGCATGATTAGAAGCATCATAGTTCACCTGTACATGTGTTTATTCTCTCTTGTTTCAGCCATGAATCGTGTCCAGTTACTGGGTCGGGTTGGACAGGACCCTATCATGAGGCAAGTGGAAGGAAAAAATCCTGTTACCATATTTTCTCTTGCAACCAATGAGATGTGGCGGACAGGGGATAGTGAACTAGGACAGGGAGGTGAGTCTGCAGCGAGCAACCTGCTTTTGCTGTGTTCTGAGCTCATGTTTGCATGTTCAGCAGCACCATGCTTTGTCCTTGTGCTGCTGTGTAAACCTCTTGGGTGCAGGAAAGTTCCTCTGGGGTCAGTAGAGATGCTGGTGCATTTGTGTGTCTCTTACTGATCCCCAGCAGCGTGAAGAGAGATCTGCCTGTCAGCCTTCCTCTGGAGAAGAGAGTGTTGAGTTGGCAGTTTGTCACTGTTGGGGTTTGTCAGAGGTGTAGTGGGTCCTCTCCTCTTGTTTGTATTTCAAGAGAGGAGGAGAGGAAAAAAAAAAAGAAAAAAATATGCATTTTGTCTTTGATTCTGTCATCAGTCTGAAGCTACAGGTGTCTTGTGTTCTCTAACTTCTATTCAATGTGGATCGTGTGTGTGGGGGGAAATTATAGTATGAGCACTGTATTCGAGGAAAAGCGATCTCTTGGTTTGAACTGTGCTTCTGCACAGTACTTTGATTTGGACACAGATGAGTGGAACATTGAGTTCTGGAATGAAGTGGGATATTGAGTGCTAGTATACTTCTGTTTTCAAGTCACTTCTCATAAAACCTAATTTCTGAGTCTTGTACCAAAAGGAGTTTGGCATCCAACTTAGTTATTTTTATGTAACTTAGGTGATGTCAGTCAGAAGACAACGTGGCACAGGATCTCTGTCTTCAGGCCGGGCCTCAGGGATGTTACCTATCAGTATGTGAGAAAGGGGTAAGTGAATAAGAAATGTGGCTGAGGATTTAATGTCTTAATAATTGATTAATGTAATAATTATGGTGACCAGGAGCTATGATAAGATAGAGGTGCCATAAAATGTCAGCAGACCTGCTACAAACAACTGCTACAAATGCCTGTGTACTTAGATTCTGCATTCAACCTTTTCATCAGGAATAGTGATGAAAAGGACAAGGAGTAATGAATTCAAACTTAGAGGGGAAATTTGCATTAGATTTATAGATGAAATTCTTTACTGTCAGGGTGGTGAGGCACTGGAACAGGTTGCCCAGAGAAGTTGCGGATGCCCCATCACTGCAAGTGTTCAAAGCCAGGTTGGATTGGGCTTTGAGCAGCCTGGTCTAGTGGAAGGTGTCCCAGCCCATGGCAGGGGGTTTGGAACTAGATGGGTTGGAAGGGACCTTAAGGACCAAACCATTCTGTGATTCTAGATATAGAGTGGAAAACAGCAGCACAGTTCTCTGACCAGAACTAAATTGTTTTTTTCAGTTCTCGAATTTATGTTGAAGGGAAGATAGACTATGGTGAATATACAGATAAAAACAATGTGAGGCGACAGGCCACAACAATTATAGCAGGTAAGGAGCGACACATCAAGGTTCCCCTTGCCCTTTTAAAATGGAGAGGGAGTGGAGGGCCTCTGAAATAGAGCTTGGTTTGTCTCCATCCTCGGTATCCACACTCAGGGATTTTGAGAGAATAAATAGTCTGTACCAGTAGACTTCCTCCAGCACTGCTTGTGGAGACACAGAGTTGCAAATACAGTTGCAAACTTTGCATCCTTTGCTCACACAAACCAGTTGGTGCAGGAGGCAGACACTGTTTTAAGAACACTGGTATGTAGTACTACAGGTCAGGCAGATTCCTTTTCTAAGCAGTTTGTTTGGTAGCTTTGTCTCTGTTTGCTGGAATTTTTTCTTCCTGTTAAAGACTGGAGACTTCACCAGCTTTAAGGACCTCTGTGGAAGATTGTTTTATGTGCAGATAACTTGGTGGAGAATTTAGAAACACCTTGTTCTGGTAGCCAGTAGTGATAAGAAGAGCACAGGATGGGTAAGGAGTACACTTGTGCCTTGGATAGACACAAGGAAGAAGAGAACTAGAAAAAACTCTTTCCTTGAACATTTAAATAGCATGAGCATCCTACATCTTTATTGTGGGTAGAGCTGCTACCTTGTGGCTTTTGAGGGAGGGGTAAATTATTTGGGTAGTAAAGCAAACATTTCTATTACACAAGTATGTCTAAAAAAGCTAGGACAGAGGAAAAGGAAGGAAAAAGAAAGGGAAAAGAACAACCATAGCTCTGGATGTTTCTGCAGCCTCTTTAAAACAACAGCAATCAAACTTTCACATGAACAGTTCAGCTAGCAGTGGTGTAAGTTGCTGTTTATAAATTGGTGGAGGGGAGAAGAAAGTATCTTCTTTTAATTAGTATTATCCTAATGGTTTCCTTGTGTTCAAGAGGCCCCATCTCAAGATGCTTTCGAAATTCCTGAGGCTTGATGAAATAGGAGCTTCCCATAGGCTGTTGACATGGTTGTGCAGACTGAAAAAGGAAATAAGCTGTATCTAATACAGATTATAATCAAAGAATCAAACCGTTATTTTAAAACGTGTCTAGTGTCTTTGACTGCTCCTTTTCATCAGCTTTAGCACACTTGTTTCATGTGACTACATTAATTTGTCAGCTTTCAGGGGCATAGAGGGAGAACCCTGTATTGGACCCTCTTTTGTAGCATTAACTGTTCTGTTCTGAAATATGCAGCTTATTTGAACACAAACAGGTGGTCTTTGTGGATGTGAAGGCTTGCAACAGGGCAAAACAATCCTCAAGATTAATTTTTTGATTTCTTTTCAGATAATGTGATTTTTCTGAGTGAGGGCTCTCCGAGAGATAAGGTGTGAGGTCATTAGTGCTTGAACCCAGGCCATTTAATTCCTTTGGATTTTCAGTGCTTCATAATTCTGTAATCACTTATATTACTGTAGTTGCTTTAAGAAATAAATAAAATGTTTGTTATCTATAGGGTATCTGTGTGTTTTTGTTTTCCATGTGGTTTGTCTCTGTTATCATTGTTTGGATTCCTTTCTCTTTTTGTTCTTAAGAGAAAAGGTAACCCAGGCAGCTGTATTAATTCCTGAGCTGATGAATATATAAATGGAAGTCACTCTTTGCATCTTCAGCCATTTTCAAACCTTATATCCTTGGCTGCCTTAACAATCTCCTCCTGTCTTGTGGGGCCTGACAGCCTTATCCCCTCTCACTGTTGACATCCATTCTCTGTTCTATAGGTGTCATTCCCTGTTTTTTTTTTTTTTCTCCACTAAGCCAGTTAGACAGTAAGTTTAAAGAGCTGTTGGCCTTAACTAGTGCTCAGCTGGAGGGTTTTTTTGGTCACAGACCTTGAGAAGGCCTCCTATGCATTTGCATCTGCCCCTCTGTTGATCCCAGCAGTTGATCAAATCAGGTGTTGTCTTTCAGCAAACCTTGTTTTGGTCATGTGCTTAGGTCTTGGTTGTTACAGCATTTCACACGGGATGACATCAGGATTCCCATCCAGTCCCTCGTTAGGGTGCTGTGCCCATCGTTTGCCATCAGGAGGAGCTGGAGGAACGACGGCCTTGGCTGTGCGTTTTGAGAGGTGTGTGAGAAACGTCCCTGGTTCAGGATTCTAAATGTGGGAGTGGCATTTGTTTAACTTCATTTGCTTGTCAGAAAGACTGAGAATTACTTAGCATTATTAGTAGTAAATTCCACAACTAAAAGGTGTTTCATTTCATTACATGAAGAAGTGGTGAAATTCCCATTGTAACACAATGTGATGTGAACAGGGAAAGAAAAATGTTGGATGTGACAATTTCCTGCCTTCAGAGCTGGTGGGATTTTGTATCTCATCTCCCTCTCTGAGCTGAGTACAGAGCACACTTATTTATAGTCTCTGCAGCTCTTCCCCCTACAGAATTGTGATTTTTTTCTTTTTAAGTGCTCTCTGTGAGCATTGTCTGTACTAACAAAAACTTCAATTCTTTCAATTCAGCAGTTATTTCTGGTTGAAGTTAAAGCTTTGACTATTATCTGAGCCCCTGCCACTGGCATAGTGAGGTGTTAGATGCAAATGCTTAGCTGCTTCAGTGGGTTTTTATCCACAGGATAAAAGTGGTATCTTTTTAAATGGGAAGTTCTGACTTTAATTCCCTTAACTACTTGTTTAATCTGAGCCTGTTGTATTGCTGGGAGAATTGTCATGGTGCACTTATACAGAGGTGATCCAAGTACAGCTTGTGTTTGGTCCACACAAATTTTTCCTGCTTGCTGAAAGATGGGGTTTGTCTTGAGCTTTCTTCTAAGAGGCCTTGAGTGAATGTGCTGATTTTCTGTCCATTCAGTGGTCACCTTGTTTGCACTCTGCTGTGCTGGTGGAGTTCAACACAGCTTATGACAGTGTCTGCTTTGGAGCTTGGGAGCTGGCTTTCCACTCCAAACTCAGAGCATAAGTGGCAGAGTGGATTCCCTTTGCCACTCACATGGAATGGCCAGAACTGCTAATCTCTGCCCCTGGCTCAAGCTGGAGACAGCCAGGCTAGCATAAGGCATAGGATTAGGTGCCAGCAAAGAAAATATTTGCTCAAGAGCTGAGTTTTCTTGCTTTTCCAGTTCTATTTAAAGTAGCTAGTACACTTTTAAAGATTGACCTGGTACAAAGGCTTTGAGCACACATTGAAAAGCAGTGCATTATTTTGAGTGTTCATCACAACTTGGCAGTAGGATAGATTTTCACAAAGGATTCTGCATTACTGATAGACTCAGTTACAGCAAAAATAACCAGTGGCAAAGGTATGTTGTGTGTTCATCTCTTATGTCTGCGTTGCTGCTACGAGGCGAAGTTAATCTGTAACTTAGGTTTTGGTTATGAGAAAATCCAGTGTGAAATCAGCATTCCTATAGCATCTGGGGTCTTTTGGCTTTTCATGGTTAGGTACCTGTTCTGCAAGGAAGTGTTACAGAATGGAAGTAGTGTCACCTGAGTGAAGCACAGTGATTCTTTGTTTGTGACTAGGCAATGAGTATTTTCCCACACTGTCCCCTGGAAAATGCTTGTTTATGTTAACCTCTTGTGTAAACTTGATTAGGCAAACCCTGAGTGCTTGCATCAACCAGGACATTCAGAAGTGTTTGACCTTAACAAGGAATTTATTTTACGTATCTATGGAGATGATTGGAAAAGATGAAAAAATAGAGGTGATTTGTTTTTAAAATGGCAGCATATTCGCTAAGTAGTTGGAGCATTTCTTGAAGCAGCTCTGAGACAGAGTTATTCTGGTCTGCAATGCAGCTCCATGGCACTCAGTTATTTCTGTCAGCTTGGTCTAAGGTGTAGGAAACAGGCTTCTCCTGTGTTTGTTTCTGTGGCTGGTTTGAGGAACACACTGTAGGCATTGTACCTGTGTCACACAGCAAAGAACACTTTCAACTGTGATTCTCGTTAATCTGCAGAAATTGCTCTGCAGGAATTATGAACCATACAACAGAAGTAAGAGAGGATGCTTCAATCGAAGAAATCAAGTCCCACTTCACTGAAATAGCCCTCTTGTTACCCTCTGTGGGGTTGGGGGAATTGTGTCTGTGTTCCCAAATACAGGTCACACTTTGGTTAAAGACCAGCAGTGCCTGTGGGAGCCTGGTGGGAGCCCATGCAGAGGAGCCATGGATTGCAAAGGCAAGAAGGCTAAATTAGTGATTTGAGAAGCTCCTGGGTACAAGAGCAAGGAATGTTCTGGTAAAGTGGAACTTGTGTCAGTGTACCAATTATGTGGGTTTAGTAGTAGGCTGTCTTAGGTATTGGCTATCCCATTTTCATGAGTATTCGTGTCAGAAAAGGAGTAAAATGCCAGGATTGTGGGAAGAAAACTTCACTATTCTCAAGCACACTTATTTTTTAACTCTGAAATTTCTGTGGTGGATGCCTTTTTGCCAAGAAGTTGAGCGTGTCTGTATGTACAAACTAAGACTT
Organism: Neopelma chrysocephalum; assembly: GCF_003984885.1. Lineage (NCBI taxonomy): Eukaryota > Metazoa > Chordata > Aves > Passeriformes > Pipridae > Neopelma > Neopelma chrysocephalum. The sequence goes on from NW_020897714.1 coordinate 25,222,264, forward strand.
GGTGTCTGTTTATCTTGGCAATGGTGAGCTTCTCTGCACAGCAGTGTGATTTAGATCTCACACAAGACATTTTCTTTGTTAGTGCATTACCAGGTACTGAGTAGTGTAAGTAATGTGTTTGCACAACACTCAACTTTCACAGGGTTTCTTCAGAAACATCCTCTTGTGGGAAACATGTTAGTGTGTGTGAGATTTTTCTTCTGCTTGCTGCTTCAAGTCTCAGGTAAAAAAAAAAAGTCAGCTCATTACCATACTTTGGCCATTTCACAAAAATCTCCAGCAACTACTGTAACTAGAAATTGATTGCTTGGTCATTCTGTGTGTTCTTAGTCCTCAAGTTTGTGCCCTGCACTCTTTAAGAGGTGCTAAGTTGAAGAAACCACCTCTAACTGTGGCTGTTTTCTGTTGCTTTCAGGAGATTTTTACTGGGAGCTGGTCAGAAACCTGGCAATTGTTATCTGTGGGCTCTGTTGCTATTTGTTCTTTTCATGCTGGCTGGCTTCTCAAACTGATTTGAACAGAATGGCTGTAGAAAATGGATGGTTATCTTGATCCTGGTTGTCACAACTTAGGAAAATGTCACCTGTAAATATTTAATGAGCCTTTGTGCAACTGACCTGATCGAGAACTGAGTAATGATGCAGTTGCAGGAGTCGTGGCTTCTGTAACCTGGATCTGCATGGAAAAGAGAGCACTTTTCCTCTGTCAGGCTTTGTATTGTTGCTAGCTTTATTCTTTGATATTTTAAGTAAGTGGTGTTTTTTTGGAGCTCTGCCTTAACAGCCTCCTCTTTCTTAGCTAGCTTGTTTTTCTGTGTAGGTTTTTTTGTTTGCTTTTCTGTGTGGGTTTTCTGCTCCTTGCAGAAAGGGGACAGAATGCTCAGTAAACAAAAGCTGAGCTCTCCTCTCTCCTACTTCTGCAGACAATACACCCCCCCCTTTTATCATCTTTTAGATTTTTTTGGTCAGTTCTTACACTGTTTCCCTGTGCTGGAGAGTGAGTTCAAACTCAGTTCAGAAGACTCTGGTGAGGAAAGGGTCTTACACAAAAAAATCCATCAAAATGCTCTCAGATGAGTTGGAACTTAAAAATACTACCAAAGCTGTTCTAAGAGGAAAGTAATGAAATGTGGAGAAACAGCTCTGATTTTCAGCAGGCTAGTAACTATTGAAATCCACAACTTAAAATCCTCCAAGTAACATGGGGAAAAGTTAGGATAGCTGTATCTGTATCACATTTTTGCTGGTTTTGTGGTGCTTTTCACAGTGCCTGATTTTCGTGTAGTGTCAATCTGAGCACATTGGACTGCTATCCCATGTATTGTACCAGGACACTGAATAATTAATATCCTCTGGAAAGGATTAATTCCCTCCACTCTTGTCTCATCCTTCTTGGTGCCCTGTACGTGCTGCCCGTTCTTAGCAGAAACTTGCTAATAGAGATTTTGTTTCCCAAGAAGAACTTGTGCTGCAGCACAAACGCTTCTTTATGGTCTGCCTGCTCTTAGTTGCCACCATACGAAGCAAATACATCATATCTCCTTACAAAGTCTCAGGTAATTGTTTCAGAAATGTTGAAGCTCAGAAATGACACATAGCCTTGAACACTAACTTTAATAATCTGGCAAGCAGCCTGCCCACTTACCAATGTCTGTTCACCAGCTACTGGTATTGTAGTTTATATTTATATTGCAGCCCCAGAAATGGGTAGTCTTTGTGTATCAAAATATTTCAGTGACCGAGGAAGTCTTCCAGGATGCTCCTGAATTCTCAGGAGCACTGTGTCCCATAGTGGCAGCTGTGCCTCAGTACTAATGCTACAAGAGAGAGCCCCTGGGGAAGTGCAGAGGGGAGAGGGACACAATTTTATGTGATGCAGGGAGAGAGGAACCTACTGGGAAAAGCAGTGCACTGTTTACCCAGGATGCCTAACTTCCCATGAGTTCCTTTCTTCCTTTACGCCGGGGGAATGACAGTATGCATGTGTTAGACTGAGAAAGTTCAGCCCAGTACTCTCTGTCAAATACCAGTCCTTGGGAGCCCCTTGTTCTCATGTTCAGCAAACAAAGCTGCAGTCACTCTGTCAGCACCTTCTTCTTTTGAGGTGGCTTTTTGGCTTACAAGGCAAAGATGGGTCTTCCTTTAGACTGTTCATGTGGGCAAAACACTAATTTAGTGCCCCAGCCCAAAGAAATTATCTAGTCACAGCAGTGATTTTAGAAGGATCTAATGTCAGTGATGGAGAGCCTTTTGTTAAACAGATTATCACAAGGCCACAAAGGCTTTGAAAGTAAGAACACATCCAGTGCAAACACGGAGGCTCCTGGATAAGGAACTGACCTTTACAAGTTTCACAATCTGCATCTCTGGACTGGCACAATGAAATTGCTTTGACAACAGTGCCTGGCAGGGCCAGGACACAAGTTTGTACCTTTGGTTGGGCTTGCCAAAGTGGTAGGTAGCAATTCAGGTGCTGGTAATTTGGCTTTAGATGTTTTCTGTGCTGCTGAGGGCAAATACCGGACTGTCTTATTTCACAGTGACCTAGAACAACTGACCTTTGTAGGAGATCTCCGGTTGGGGCAGTTAGGGATTTTTCCTTCATATTCTTAAACAGTGTAGCGCTTTAAAAAAACAAACAGACTTGTTTTTTAATCAAACTACACAAGATGAATAAATCTTAACAGGACAATCCTGATTAAGTCACCATTGTTCTTCTTCTTTTTGTTGCTGTTGTGCCTGATGGGCGCTGGGAAATCCCTAAGACTGTTTTCCTCAACGGGGAAAGTCTGTGCTCTCCTTAGGGAGGACTGGATCACTTGTGCTGCACAAGTGCTTGCTCTGTGAGGGAATGGAAGTGGCCTGGCACAAGAGGGGAAGCCTAAACGGAGGTCTAGGTGAGAGAGAATGCACCAGAAAATCCAGGTATGGTTCCTGCACAATGCAGTGTGGAAATGCCAATTATGGTTGACCTGACCCACAGCAGACTGCCCTGAGCTGCTCCAGGAGCTGCGGAGGAACGCCCAGGGTTTTGGAATCATAAACATTTGGCATCTTCTATTTTTGAAGAACAATGAAGTGTCATTGTTACCTCAGCTTGGCAGGAAAGCAAGTCTTAAAATACCAGAATTTCCCGTCATCTGGGATTATTTTTGCTGCCCGTGGATGAGCGCTCTGGGAAGGATCTCAGCAGGCGACAAGAGCTGGGAAGCGCAGCTCCTTGTAAAACTCCTAGTTTTCACCAGGTGCGTTCTGAGGTGTCTTCAGTAAACAGGTGAACTCTGTGCTCTTGCTGCACCGACAGCGCAGGCGGCCGGTGGTTGCAGACCGTAACTTCTCTAGCACTGCCTGGGGCCCGGGGCCCGTGCGGGGAATCCCGTCCCGTCCCATCACATCCCAGGCCAGGATCCCGGGCAGCGCCGCGACCCCGCCCTCCAGGCCCGGCGCAGTCTTGTCGCTGCCCCATTGGCTGGCGCGCCCGTCACTCCCGCCGCCCCCGGCTCGCCATTGGCCGCGCGGGGCACGCCCACATTCCACAGCTGGAGCCCCTCGCGGTCCCCGCGCCCATTGGCCCGCGAGCCCCGGGCCGGCCGCGCTGCTCGGCCCCGATTGGCGGGCGGGGCGGTGGGGGCGTGTCCGGGCGGGGGCGCGGCCGGCGGGGGTGACCCGCCCGCGCAGTCCCGGCCGAACGGGGGGCGAGCGGCGGCTCCGCGGCCCGGGGCAGCGGCGGGGCGGCGGACGGACCGACAGACCGAACGACCTACTGACTGCCCGGCCGGCAGGCGTGTCCGCGGCCGCCATGGAGGTGTGCGAGAGCGGCGGGGAGCAGCCGCCGCTGCTACACTGGGACCGCAAGCTGAGCGAGCTGTGCGAGCCCGCCGACCCCGACACGCTGCTGAGCCACACGGTGAGGAGCGGCGGGGACGGGGGTGGGATGGCTGGGACGCCCCCGTGGGCGGCCGCGTTTGGGGGACCGTGGCGGGGTCCTGGCCGGAGGAGGCGCCTTTGGCCAACAGGTGCTCCCCGGGGTCCCTCGCCGTGACCGCCGCCCCTCCGGCGCTGGTGTCCCCCGGGCCGAGGTGCCCCGGGCAGGCGGTGGGGTCCCCTCTGTCCCGGGGTGTCCCAGCTTCTCCCCTCGGAGGCTCCCGGCAGCCGGGGCTCCCTCTGCCCGCGCGGCGCCGCCGCTTCTCCCGGGCACCCCTCAGGAGCCGCGGGACGCGTCATCTTCTCCAAGGCGAGACGCTCCCGGCACCGTCCCGCTCCTCCAGGGCAGGAAGGAAGTGACAGAAGTTTTGATGTTTGGTTTTTTGTGTTCTTTTTTTTTTTTTTTTTTTTTTTGGCTGGAATCCCCGTATTTTGGCTTGCGCAAAATGCATAGTTAGGACAGTCCCGAGGAAATGAGTCTTGTTATCTCTGCCCTGTGGTTTCTCTGATTATCTGGGAGGCATTTTGCAAGTGCGGAGATACACCTTTATAACGTTATAAACCTTTATAACGCTGTGTGGGTGCGAATCCTAAGTGGAAGTGAGCTGAAGCACTTTGGGACAGCAGCGTGGAAGACTCTTCCAGTCCGCTGTTTGTGTGAAGCACGAGGCAGCCAAGCTTGGCGTGGCTGTCGAGCACGTGCATGGATGGAGCCCCAGAGGAACATGGTGGTGGCAACTGGATCATGGCAGCGCCCAAGGAACGGCGCTTGGCAGGTGCTGCCGTGTGCCCCGCGCTTCTTCCTCGCGCCGAAGAGAGTGATGTGCAAATACAGTCCCGCGGAGAGGGGCCAGGCCCTTCTCGTGGGAGCAGTGGTGATCCCGTTGCACGATGGGCGCCCTGCGGAGATCTTGGTGTTAGTCTTGTAAGGCAAACAAGGAAAATCTTGTTTGTTGTGTGTGGTATGCGATAGCCTTACTGATCCGGGATCACGTCCGTCACAAGCTCCAAGCCTCCTTTCAGCAGGAAGCAAGCTTGCTGCACGCTTGACTGTCTTTAAACATTGTTTGGCTGCTTTTTCTCTAAGAGTTCTTGGGCTTTCTTGCACAATGTGTATCTTCTGGTAGATCTGGGGAAAAGGAATTGTATTTATGGTGGCTTGGGGTTTTTTAAAGAGGCAACTGGAACACTTAAAAATGGAAAGCTCTTCCATCGAACAATTGTTTCCTTGAGTTTTTTCATTATCCAGAGGAATGTTGTGAATGAAATGGGAGGCTCTTTGGAGAGTGTTCCCCTTCCGATTTATGGTTGTGGTGGTATACTTCCTCCTGCTTTGTTTGGATCCTTGTGATGAGAATGGACTTGTCACTCTTTAGTCTTCTTATTTATTGTTCTCTTATCTTCTTTAATTAATGCCCTGAAGGAAACTTTATGCTTGGGAAAGGACTTGTGACTGTGGTGACATGGATATGTGTATTTTCTGCCCTGTTTCAAGGAGCCTGAGACTTGAGTTTAAGCATGTCTTGACAAAGAAAATGTCCTGGCTATGTGGTGGATGGAAATGTGATGCTTTTCCCTTTGCTGTTTTCAAGTTTTATTGGGCATTTTCAGCTTCAAATGCTATGATGATGAGTGTTTTGCAAGGGACAGTGTGTAGCTGGGTCTGCAAAGTCTTGGGCTGTGACCACTTTTTTGGGGAGTAACACTGCCACTGATTTGCGTGGTTGTCTTGTTTGATTGTTTTTTGTTTTTCTGGAGTTTAAGACTTCTTTAGAGACCCTCTTGAAGTCACATAAAAAGTGTGAGATCCATTTCTCTTTTTGGTGGTTTTTGGAATTCATCTGAAAAAAGTTTCAGCAAAAACAATCCAACTAAAGGCTATTAAGTAGGTGTAGTGAGATATTATGATCTTTAAAGGAGAAAAAAGTTTTATGAAATTCACATTCTCTAGAGGGAAAAAAAAACCCACACTTCTGCCTGTTGAACAATTTTTGTGAAGTGTGCCCTACCATGTGGAGAAAAATACTGTGCTTGATATCATGAAACACAAGATCTCTATTTACCTCTGGCCAAAACTTCATAAAATCATTTGAAAAAACCCAAACAAACAAACAGGCTCTCTAGATGAAACATCTGTTCTTCTCCTGGCTTATGCTTTCCATCTGGGAGGACTGGTTTGACCCAGCTGACTCTGCTGTGTTTGTAAACTTACTACAGGGTATTTCTGAAAAGACTGTGGTGATGGAGGAGACCCTCCTATGCTCCATGTACAGGAGTGCCCACTGTATGCTGTCATCCTCATGGCTGTGGAACACGTGCCCTATGGAATCCTATGGTCTTTGCCCACTCCTGGGATGTCTCTTAGCTGGATGTGCAAGTCTGCATCCAAGGGAACTTTGAAGTGGACTAATGAAAGGTGTCTGGGTCAGTCAAAACCCCTAAGAGTGTGAGCTGGACTGGCAAGGGGGAGGAGGGATAAGATGATGATGATGTTGACTGAGGGGAGAGCTCACAAGTAGAAAGAAGGATCAGTGTTGTTCCACAGTCAGACCTGTGTGTGCAGACTGATGAGGGTGAGAATTCTGTGCCAACCGCCTTTTGTGTATTTTAAGTTAAATTTTAACTTTCTTACAACTATAAAGGCTATTCCTGGCTCTGGTTGATTTGACGGTGGTAGACAAGTGTGAAAGTACGCATGCACTGAAAAACTTGACCTCTATTTTAAACTTTTCCAGCCTGCCTTAATTACCAGGGCTGAAATCCAACCTCCTGGGGATTTACATTTCTCTTTAACAGCTGATGATTTCACCAGTGCCTGAAGCTGTGTGAGGAGCCATTCCCTCACTCCTCTGGTACTGTCAGTGATGTCATCAGCTGTGCCTGGAGAAGGTGGGACCTTGAGGAGCTCAGCTCTGGTGTTGGCAGGCAGCAGTCCTTGAGGTGGCTCATTAAAGTCCTCATAGTTTATAGTACTCACCTGGATGCCAGATAGCTTTAGAGCATTCATTTTTCCAGAGTGGCTTAGTTTCCCATCCAAGAAAAGGCTGAAAGGTTTCCCAGAGTTGTGTTCATGGCACGTGTCACGTGTTTGCATTATCTAATTTTCCTATGTGCTGTAGCTTGTTGTGATTGGATGTTGGTAATGCTGTACACAGGCATAGTGTAAGGCATTATTATTATTATTATTATTATTATTATTATTATTATTATGTGCTTTTTCTTTTTCTTTTCTGACCAAGCAGAAAGGAAGCACAATACCTGCCACTGCCCAAGGAGAGCAGAAGTGTGGCCAGGTGAACTCTTTGGCTTCTTGCTACTGCTGTTACTTTCCATAACACGCAGGCGGGCTTGAAGTGGGAGAGCTCTGCTTGTGGCCATGGGTCTCCATTGGAGTTGATTTGTGGTTGGACATGGCCCAGCTGGGATGGCATCTTCAGTGACAAGTGCCAGATCTGGTGCAGATGGATAAATGTGACAAACACGCTGTGACGTGCCAATGACCTGTCCCATTCCTGGATGGGGGATGAAAGGCAGATGGTTCTTAGGAGCCCTTGGCATTTAAAACCTCCTTATTTAATACTGGGGATGCAGTCTTTCCTCCCCCCCACCCCGTTTTCATGGTTATTTTAACACATTGGGTGCTGCTTCCAGATGGTAACAAAATGCAGCTGAACAGGAGCGTGGCTGTGATCTTGGCTTGGCAGGTGTAGAACTGCCGCTGCCCTACACATATGTGGGGACAGCAGCTGGCTTAAATATTTAGGACTAAATTCCTAGATGTCATGCCCTGAGTGTCTTGATGAGTGGTTAACTGGAAGAGACTTTAAATGCTAAGTAGCCCAAATTGTTTATTCTTTAAAGAGCTGACTATTGAACCTGAAACTCATATGAAAAAATTGAAGTTACTCAAATATTATATTGCTGAAGCCATTGTCTGAGCAGTGTTTGAACTCAGTGAGCCTGTTGCCATGTTGTTGGTGATGCTGTGGGCAGCTTAACCCTGGAATATGGGTGTAGTGCAGGTTGGGGTGAGTGGAGAAGGCTTCCTGGGCCTCAGTTACCAAGTCTCCCTGCAAAAGCAAAACCAAAGCGAACTGCCCGTGAAGGTTAATTGTCATGTTATCATCGTGTAAGATGAGCTCAGGAAACTTTGGGCTGGCCTTTTTTCCTCCTCATAAAAGCCTCTGAACCTCACTGGGAGCTTGCCCAGTGACTCATTTCCTCGGCCACAAAAATGATGGTTGCCGTTACTTCGTGTTTCTAATGACTTCTGCAGAAAAGCTGCCTCTGAACGAGCTGCCAGGGATCGCCTGTAGTTTTCAGTGTAGGGCAGTGGCAGTTGTTAATTTAAATGAACGACAGCGCTTGATTTTTATGGTCTGTGTGTATTTAATTAAAAGTTGGGGTAACCGCAGCATGTATCGATGTGGAGCTGACTGTATCTTATTTTGTGGTGGCTGCATGTAGCCATCTGGTGTCAATATAGTTGTATCCAGTTTTCATTTCATTCTGGTAAGGGAGAGAGCTACTTCATTTATTTGAAAGCGGGGTTTGGTCTGTTGCCCACTAACCATAAAGCTGAAATCTCTTGTTCTTTCTTCTCTGTACACCTGCATACAGAGGACAGGACAGCTGACTTTAGGTGCAATGTTTGTGCAGTCAGTACTTGAAAGGATTTTGCCAAAATCCTCCAGTAAAGAGGGAAAATGAGAAAGTGAGACTTTCAAATAGTTGTACATGTGCCATGTACGAAGCAGTAGTGTTAAATTTTGTCATTGACTTTCCATATTAAAAAAAATTATCAACATCATAATTGATGAACAGCAGAACTAGTTGTACTCAGTGCCTTGCACTGAAAGCCATTCTTCCCCCCCTTCATATATTCCCAAATTTAAATAAGAAAGTCATTCCAGGTTGCCAGTGTACATGTCAGGTACTTGTAATGGCTCTAACTGATCTACAATTCCTCTAAAAGCTGAGATAAACACAAGTAGGAGACTTTGAAACTTTACCCTCCTGTTTTCTGACAGTTAAAATTAGAAAAATGGAGGTATTGAGTTGCTGGCTGGTTTCATTTGGACTGGCTGTAACTGTATAGTGAAGTGCTTCATCTGCAGTGAGGACAGGAGCTGGAAAAAATGTTAGTCTGTCCTGGGACTGACTTTGAAGCATGGTAGATAAGAATGAGCCAGCATTTAATGCACAAACCTAACTATTTATTCTTTTTCCTAATGGACGTGACTGATCTGCAGTGTTCTCTGTAAATGTTTCCTTTGGAAAGCCAGTCATTACACATGGAGCAGGTTGTGCACGATAGCAGGGGCAAAGGAATTTCACTTATGGTGTTACCAGACAGGGTTTTCCTGTGTCTGGAGCTGTTGAACTTATCTACAGGGATGGTGGGAGCCTGTGCTCTTTGCAGGGCTTTGTTTGTGATGTGAAGAGTTCCTTCTTCGAGGTCTTTCATATCTGGGGCTAAGTAAGTTTTGCCTATCCTGGGATGGGGACCAGTTTTTCATTAAAGGAGTCTCACTTCTTAGCATCATCTGTGTCTGTAGAGGAGGCTGGTCTGACTAGCTGCAGATCCTAGGCAGGGATATGCAGTTTGATATGATCTTTTTGTGTCCCTCTTGCTCACTGATGCACAGTTTATTTGTGTCTTATTTCTCCTCCTCTGCAAGTCTGCCTTCATGCTTTTGCTTGCACACTGTGAGATCAGTTCATCTTCATGCCAACTGTGACAAATAAAATAAAAATAAATATAAAATAAAGCAAGGAGGCCTTTGAGCAATGTACCACCAGCTCTGACTGTCTCTTAGCTTGTCCCTGCATTTTGCTGTGTGGCTCTCACCTGTACCACTGCCCAGCAAATCCACTTTATGTCTGGGCTGTCTGACAGGTGTGAGAGGGAAGTACCCACTGCAGAATAAAAGTGCTTCTGTGCCTTAGGAGCCACTGTGTGCAGCAGTACCGTGCTATGGTGACACAGGACAGTGCCCCTTGTCTTGGGGAGCTTGTAAGCTTCCCTTAATAGGCTTTTTTTTTTTTTTTTTTTTTTTCAGAGCTAAGCCAGACTGGAGCAGGAGCAGGGGGGTGTCTGTCTCATGGACTAGTTCCTTCTCAGTGTCTGGCATGGTCCTGCTTGTGTAGGGGCTGCAGACCTGCCCAGGACTGTGAGCAAGGACTGAGGCACCCAGCTCGTGCCATGCCTGGCTGGCTACTCCTCCCTCCAAAGAGCTGTGAAGTCTGTGCCACTGTGGGCTTGGTCTTTCAGTTAACAAGGCAACTCTAAGGCATGTGGTTGTTGCTTTGAAAGTGAAGATGTGGTGCTTTGGAAGTAGCCCCTTGCCTCTGATGGGGCAGGTTTTCTTGCTGATTTTGCACTTGCAGATAGATGCTACTTTTCTGTGCTATATCCAAATGTTGGTTATCACCAGGCTCTGCTGTCCTTATTGCTGTCTATATGCCTTCCTGCATTCCCAGAAGTTGTTTTCCAGTCACTTTGTAATACTTGATTTAACCATCCATCCTCTGTTTCCTCTGTCTTGGGCTATTTGTCTCCCTTTTGGAGAAGGAATGTTCTGTGGGTGAGACTTTAGCAATTATCAATAGCCAAGGTATTTAACCTGGCTCAGTGGCATTTGTCATAGGCTGTGTTGGCTGCCTACTCTGGGTTTACCGGGTCTTCCCTCTAACTCCTACAATTCCCTAGGGCAGCTTGCTTTATTCTAAGGGAGATAGGTTCCTGGTGGGTCCCTGAGGGGCGCTCTCACCATAGAGCTCTTCTGTGTTTTCAGGAGGGCACATTCTTTCATGCTGTTGCTTCCTATTCATCTCTCTCTGAATCATGGAGACTATCTGGATGCCCTTTGGCTGTGTTTTTTTTCTGGGTGACAAGACCTGACAGTGCAGTTCTGCACCTGGATGTAACCGCAGGCTGTTGTGGCAGCTGACTGGGAGCTCAGCCAGGTGTAAAGTGACTATTTTTTTTGGTCAGAAATTAGCTTTCAGGGGTATCGTATCAGTTCCCTGACACAGCTTACCCTGTAGGCAGCCCAGGTACTGATGCTGACATGAGGGGGTAGGTAGGAATGTTTGGCTTGGGAAGTGGTGGTGGAACTGCATTTCGAGCTAAAGGAATGTGCAGTGGGAATAGTCAGAGTAGCTGTGTGGCTTGTGCTTAGATGTAATCCTGATGTGTGCATGTGTGTATTTATTTGATACTAGTGGACTCTTATTTGGATGTCACTGGAAAGAAAGGGGATTACCTGGAGGAGGCAGTTGTTCAAGGATCAGTAGGAAAAAGGTTGTTTGATAAGAGAGAAATGGACAGACCTGATGTTCAAAGAAGCACTGATGTTGAATCGGTGGATGGTACCCCCACCCCTCCACGATGTTGAGTGCTGTTGAAAAGTGGGGCCTGTCTTGGGCGCTAAATTGTTTGTCTTGCATGAAAGTGAAAGAAATGGTATGCAAGGAATAAGCTTGGCTTAGGGCCACAATTTTGCTGGCAAGTACATTACCCTTCCACTCCACTGAAGTGAGTAATAGGCAGTACAAAAGACAGGTCAAAACCGGTGGGGTTTAACAATGCAGAGACAAGGTGGGCATTGCACTCACTGTCTCCAGTCTGAGATGCTGAGCTGTTCCTAGCAGGGCCTGTCATTCTCTCAGTCTGTGAGCTGTCAAACATAGCTCTCAACTGCAGAAAAGAAAGTCACTGAATTGAGTTGTGTCAGTGCTAAATGTGTGCAGGAAGTGTACAAATGCTCTATCAAATAAAGAGCATTCCCTCTCTTGAGGGTGAGTTGGGAAGTGGAGAAGGCAACGTGAGAAAATAAAGTCCAGTTAAATGGGATAGACCTGAATTACTAGAGCAGTCTCCATAGCTGCCATCCCTCCAAATGTGTAGCTGAGTAGTGCCAGTGACTTCTCTGTGCCTTCACTGTGTCTTGGAAACTACTACTTTTTTTTTTTTTTTTTTTTTTTTTGCCATCTGCTGCTAACTGGCTTTCAATCTTCTGTATGTGATCTGGCTCTGCTGTGGTGACAGGCAAAAATTTAATGGAAAAATGTGACACTCACTTCATCTCTTTCCTCTGTGCCAAAGAAAAACATTCCTCTGCAGCTGTGCTGGGGCTGGCTTTGTCCTTTCATGCAATCCGTTGGTCATATGGGGTGAGAAATAGAGACCTGGCTCTCTATTAGAGACCTCTTAGGGAGCTTTGGGCAGATGTCTTAGGGAGCTTTTGGCCTCCTTCCTTGTGAAATCAGATGTGTCCTGAGCAGAGATGCAGGACAGAAGTGAGTTGGTGTTGGTGGAGGCTTCTCCCCCATAGTGTAGGGGCAAAGAGCGATATTCCTGATACACTTTAGTGGCTTGCCTGGAGCTGAATGTGCTGGGCTTACTCCTGTCCTGCAGCTCTGTTGGGACAAGCCCTGGCAGTTTGGTGACACTGTGGAGCACTTGTCTCCCAGCTCTTACTGCAGCTGAGGTTGCTTGCAGAGGAGTGTGCTTCCTTGGATGAGATGGGCTGATGTCCAGTAGAGAGGGGGAAGGCCACTGGCTCTTGTTCTGCACCAAAGATGTTGAGTGCTGCCCCTGATTTTGGATGTAAGCAGCGTCTTCAGCTGTGGCAAAATTCTTTGAAGCATGTGGTGGCTTGCGAAGCAAGGAAAGCATCTTTCAACTGCTGGCATTTGAAGTAACCTGCTCAGTTTTCTTTCTCCAAAGTTTGGATGCTGTGATGTGAAGTTGTTTAAAAAAGAATGAAAAAAGAGTTTACTCCAGTGCATGACAGGAGGGTGAGAGAAAATGGCCAGCAGTGGACGTGAGAGAGGTTCAGATTGGTAAGGAAAAAGGGCTTCACTGTGAGGATAGCTGAGCACTGGAGAGATAGCTGCTCAGAGAGACTGCAACATCTCCTTCCTTGGAGGTTTTTAAGACTTGACTGGATAAAGTCCTGAGTAAGCTGGTCTCAGTTAGTGCTGATCCTGTTTGGGCAGAAGGCTGACCTAGAGATCACCTGAGCCCCCTTTCAGCTGGAGCTATGCTGTGGTTCCTTTCACAGCAGTCCTGGACCTGAGGCACTGCCCAGCTCAGATCTAGATACAGCATTGCTAGGCAGCAGTCTGGTTTGTTTCAAGGCTTTTTGTCTATGCAGTCCCATACCTATAAGGACCTGTGTTATTTCCTTTTTGTGGCTAATCCTGAAACTGTAGGTGTGAGAAGAGACCACCCTGTGTAGTAGCTCGTGTGACTAGCATGGGGGAGGTTTTGTAGACCTAAAACCTGAAAAACAGCCAAGAAAAATCCCCCAAACTCCAAGCCCTGAATACTGAGCAGATTCCTTCACCGCTGCAGTTCTGCAGCAAATTTTGTGCACAAGAGAATGCTTATCCCAAGGCTGCCTTTTCCCTGGTCTTATATCAGTTCTTCTGTTGGCTTCAGGAATCTGCTTGCAATGTTTTGATTTTGTGTGGGTTATCTGGAGACACATGTATTCTCATTTATGGAGCTCCTGTGTACCCACAGCAGAGATTTGTGTATATGTAGAACCAAAACTCAAGAGCAGCAAAGAACCGTTCTGCTCCTTCAGCTTTTCTTGCAGCAAAAGCAGCAATGCCACTGTTGACTTAGAAGGCTTTTGATATTACAGGCAGGATGAGATTTTCAGGAGGAACCAAGACTAAAAACTGACTGCATTATTTCTTGCAGCCAGATACCTGGCTTTCTGGGATCTGTCCTGGCCTGCGAAGGATGAAGACTAAGGGAAAATGTGACATCTAAACTCTCAGCTTTCATACCTCCTAATATGAGGCAGTGGCTGGCTTTCTGCAGAACATCTGTCTTTCTCATCATGGGTGTAACTGGCCCAGTCATCAGCACTGATGGTATGTCTTGCTCGAGCTCCTCAGTGCCGCAGCTCCCTTCCCCTCCTCCTCTCTGCCGTCCCCTCTGCACAGCTGTGTGTGTGACTCAGGGCTGGGGCTGCTGTGGTGTTTGGGGCAGGCTGGTAAGATGTGTTTTTCAGAAAACGGGTATAAAGCAGAGGGTTTTTTTTAGAAAGAGAAAAGACAACCAAACTGATGCTGCCTACATATGGCTCTAATGCCTTATGTGCTCCTTGGTGAAATGCTACAGGGGCTGAGAGCACTCTAGGGAAGTCCATTTTGGCTGCCCGTGGGCCATCTGCCCATGCTCTTATCAGGAAGAATTTCCCTCTTGCCTCTCCAGATGTGCATATGTGCCTGTCCCCCTTCCCTCCCAGCGCTCCTGAAGGAGCCGAAGCCGAGACTCACTGGGAGGCTGCTGCTGCCCACAGGTACCAAACTGGCAGCTGCAGGAGGGCTCCAGATGTGCGAGGTGCTGCTCCACAGCCCTGCCTTCGGGGTGCCCGGCTGGCTGGCCCCGCTGGCAACTGGAAGGCACCACTCAGGCATGACTCCCTGCAGGAAACAGGCACGGCAGGAATGAGCTTTGGCACTATTTTTAAGGCATGAGCTTTCTGACTGCAAAATTTGTCTCCTCCTCGAGCCTTACTGTTTTTGAAGTTCTTTTTTCTGTTCAACTGGTTTGCTCCTCATGGCTTTCAGTGGATGTTGTTGCTTACAAGAAGGACTGAAAGAGAAGGAAGTCTTACTTTTGTTCTTGCCCAGGGTGATTTGTGACTTCTCATTTGGCTGTACCGATTCAGAGCAAAATTTCAGCTGAATTCCTGTCAGTAAAGTGCTGCAGGGAGTCTGCTCTGGGACTTGGGAATGCTTCCCTGTTGCAGTTGCTTGTTTGTTGGGTTGTTAGAAATATGTTTCTAAACTACAGGGGAAGGCTGAACTTAATTTATGTTGCTGTTTTTTTTCCTGAACTACAAACATGTCTGCAAGATCAAAATCAACAACAAAGTGTCACCAACCTTGAAAACTGTGCACTAAATGTCTCGGTTACTTTTCAAAAAAAATTAAAGGCATTTCATTTTCTACAGATACATCAGTAGCAAGAGGAAGGACAAGGAAAACCTCCATTCTTTATTGGACACGGGCAGGAATATAGTTATCAAAGATGAGGAAAAGGCTGAGGTATTTAACACCTTCTTTACCTCAGTTTTGAACAGTAAGACAGATTGTCCTTAGGACAGCTGGCTTCTGGAGCTTGTAGACAGAGATAAGAAGCTGAATAGCCCCCCTGTAATCCAGGAGGAAACAGTTAGCAACCTGCTGAGCCACTTGGATCCTCACAAGTCTATGGGACCAGATGGGATCCACTCTAGGGTGATGGGGGAGCTGGAGGAAGAGCTCGCCAAGCCTCTCTCCATCATCTACCAACAGTCCTGGCTCACTGGGGAGGTCCCAGATGATTGGAAGTTGGTGAATGTCACGCCCATCCACAAAAAGGGCCAGAAGGAGGACCCAGGAAAGTACAGGCCCGGCAGCCTGACTTCAGTGCCTGGAAAGGTTATGGAAAAGATCATCCTAAGTGCAATCACACAGCACCTACAGGATGGACAAGGGATCAGACCCAACCAGCACGGGTTTAGGAAGGGCAGGTTCTGTCTGACCAACCTGATCTCCTTTTATGATCAGATGACCCACCTGGTGGATGAGGATGTGGATCTAGTCTACCTGGACTTCAGCAAAGCTTTTGACACTGTCTCCCACAGCATACTCCTGGAAAAGCTGGCAGCCCACGGCTTGGACAGAGGCACTCTGTGCTGGGTTAGGAACTGGGTGATGGCCAGGCCCAGAGAGTGGTGGTGAACGGGGCTGCATCCAGTTGGTGATCGGTCACTAGTGGTGTCCCCCAGGGATCAGTTCTGTTTAATGTCTTTATTGATGATTTAGATGAGGAGATTGAGTCCACCATCAGCAAATTTGCAGATGACACCAAGCTGGGGGGCACTGTTGATCAGCTGGAAGGCAGGAGGGCTCTGCAGAGGTACCTGGATATGTTGGAGAGTTGGGCTGATTCCAACGGGATGAGGTTCAACAAGGCCAAGTGCCGGGTCCTGCACTTTGGCCACAACAACCCCCTGCAGCGCTACAGGCTGGGGACAGAGGGGCTGCAGAGCAGCCAGGCAGAAAGGGACCTGGGAGTGTGGATGGACAGGAAGCTGAACATGAGCCAGCAGTGTGCCCAGGTGGCCAAGAAGGCCAATGGCATCCTGGCCTGGATCAGGAACAGTGTGGCCAGCAGGACCAGGGAAGTGATTCTTCCCCTGTACTCAGCACTAATGAGGCCACACCTGGAGTACTCTGTCCAATTCTGGGCCCCTCAATTCAGGAAGGATATTGAGGTGCTGGAGCGGGTCCAGAGAAGAGCAACAAGGCTGGTGAAGGGACTCGAGCACAAGTCCTATGAGGAGAGACTGAGGGAGCTGGGGTTGTTCAGCCTGGAGAAGAGGAGGCTCAGGGGAGACCTCCTCACTCTCTACAATTCCCTGACAGGAGGTTGTAGCCAGGTGGGGGTTGGTCTCTTCTTCCAGGCAGCTATCAGTAAGACAAGAGGGCATGGTCTTAAGCTCTGCCAGGAGAGGTTTAGATTGGATATTAGGAAGAAATTCTTTACAGAGAGGGTAATCAGGCATTGGAATGGGCTGCCCAGGGAAGTGGTGGATTCACTGTCCCTGGAGGTTTCTAAGATGAGACTGGATGTGGCACTTAGTGCAATGGTCTAGTAACCACAGCAGTAGAGGATCAAGGGTTAGACTTGATGATCTCAGAGGTCTGTTCCAACCCAGCTGATTCTATGATTCTATGATTCATCTCTAGAACACCTTTTTTAGCTTTAATGAAGGAGATGTGGAAGAGAGGCATACAGACAAGCCTCTCTTAAGTACTTTGCTTGGACAGCTTGCTGGCAAGATTAGTTGGAGATGGGAAAGAAACCTCCTTGGTTTTAAGACGTGACTTCAGTGTTTAAGAGGGACATTATGTGATATGGTAGCTGGGATGGAGCCACTGGAGCTACAAGGAACTTGTAGCATTTGATTTCGTTTCAAATTTGCAGGTATTGGAGGGGAAAAAGGAGCTTGGAAATGCAAGCAAGAAATGAGAATCTACAGACATTTGCATTGCTGGAGAATGAGGGAAGGCACTATTGAAGAAGTTATTGAGTGCAGAAAGCTGTAAAGTCTGTGTGTCATATGAAGTCAGGGTTGTGACTGGGGGTGGCCAATTAACTGTGCTGCTCCGTTGTGGTGATTAAGGTGTTGAAAAGTACAGTTTGGGGAGATGCTTGAAAACCAGGGGCTTGCAGGTGTCAGGATGTCACAGATTGGCCATGGGCCCTTCAGTGCTTGACACCTGGAGATCTGAAAGAGAGGCTTATGTGTGAGAATTCCAAGAACAGCAGCAAAAGTAAGGGGTTGAAGTAGCAGCTTTATGAGAAATGTTTACAAACATTCAATGCGTATTGCTTTGAAGGTGGACAGGTGTTTGGGAGAGGATGTGGAAGTGGTTTGATCAGAACACTTTATGTTAAGCTCACATTGCTATTACTGAGGCATCTTTCTCAGTTTCATATGCTGTATGTGATGTAATTTTCAGTAAGAGCACCAGAATAGTGCCTGTGAAAACTGTTTTCAGCTGTGATTCTCGTAACACGCAGATAATGAATATCCTTGTACTCACAGCAAGACCCTTTCAGAGCTTTGTGCTTGGATTAAAATTTACATGAAGGGGATTATGAATCTTAAGATATCATTATGCTATTCCTTTTTTCAACTGCTGGTGTCCTCTGGAAGTACCTTTTCTCTTTTTGCCTGTAGTAATGGTTAGAGAAAGGTAAAAAAGAATCAGTGTGATGATCAGCAAAGAATATCCAAGGGGAAAAAACAATGTTGGCAAGTGTAAGGGTAGAAAGGGGACTTTTTTCTAATGGTGTCAGATGAAAATTAACCGCTGTCAGTAATCGGGTTACAAAACTTCTTGGAACCAAAACACCTGGATAACTGGAAATCCAGATAGGCTGAAAGGTCCCAGAGGAGAAGTTTGTCTTGTTGACACTGATTTTTGTTGGGTCACGACATCATGAGGAAATGTCTGAAAATATTAAATTGATAGAGTAAAAAGGAGAAAGTAAAAACTATGCACTGGAGATCCTGGTACCAAACGTACAAAATGCATGGGATCTTGTAGGATTCCATAGTTACTGACTGGAAGGATACAGATACAATTTAACCCTGGTAGGTAGGATTTAATGGAAAGTAGATATAGTCAGACAAACCTGATTTCATTCTTTGAGGAAAAAAAGTAAATTGAAAGTAAATGGAGACACTTTGCAAATAATTGGCTATTTATTGTATTGTATTGATTAAAAAATTGTACCACAAAATGTATGAAATTAAAGGGTTGACTCAAAATAATTGCTAATGGACCTTTGTGTCAGAGGATAGATTTGTTGGCTTTTGCAAAAAGGTATCAGACAGGAGGCTTCTCAAGGTTTTCATCCGTGATCCAGAAGCAAAGTTATGTGACTAGGAAAAAAAAATGTGCCTACCTATAGGAGAACTGAATGCACATTGGAAATCAGGATTTGGAAAGCATAAAAAAAAAAGCTAAAAATATATTTGAGTTAGGAAAAATGCTCATTTCTCTATCTTGGCAGCACACCCCTGTTCTCTTCTGGCTGTTATATTTCAACAAAGGACAAATTATCAGATCCTGTAAAAGGGTATCTCATGGAAACATAGTGGAGTAGGACATGTGGAAGATTAGGAAGGTTTCATAGTCCTTTGTAGCTTGAAATGCTATAAAACTTTATTGCTGGGCCTGTTGACTCTCTGGATACTTCAAGGCAGAACATACAGAGCACTCTATGACTCCTTTTAATCTGCCCAAATGCATCCCAGCATTTGGTCATTCTCCTAAGCTGTTGATTTCAGTGAAGTTTAAATAAATGCTTTAATCACTTCAAGCTATTTTTGAACTGCTGTTTATGATGACACCTCCAGGCACATATAAAAGGGGAAAATGTACAGGGCATGTGGGAAAGGATAAAATTTCTGGTAGAAAAAGGCATTAGTCCCAAAATACAAGGTCACCTTTATGTTTATTCCCTCTTGGAATTCAGCATCAAAGATGGCCTTGTGTTCCCTGTGCCTCTGTCTGGGATAGACTGGCTAAAATACACCTGATTGGTGTCAGTTTGTTCGGGGTCTTCAACCCTGGCAAGTGAAAGAAGGCAGAGGAAAAGAAGAAAGCAAAGCAGTTATGGCGAGGTCTGAGGAAAAGCTAGCAGACTGAATGTGTGAGAAGAGGGAATGAATATACAGACAAAAAAAGCAAAGTTTGTAGCTTTCATCTTAAAGGTATAATTAGTGGAAGCTGGCAGCTGTTATGATTCCAGTTGTACCAATGGTACCAACCTTTACCCCAGTTTTTAGCAACGGAAGATTGTTCTTTTCCCTCTGCCTCTGTACTTTTCTACACCATCAACTGGCGGAAGCTTAAAATCCATTGCCTGTGGCAGGCCTTACCTTTTTAATGCTTATCCAGAACTTTTGCAGCATTTTAACAAGCCTAACAGACTGTATGTGATGCAGGGTCAGTCTCTTCACAGTTTAGAGGGGCCTTGTGTTTAATTTTGGCACGCAAGTTGGGACAGGAGGAGGAGGAGAGTGCCCAAGGCATTTGGGAAGGGTGAGTAGTTTCTCTTCCTTGGCATCTCTGTAGCTGGCAGACAGAAGGCATTGCATTAAACTGTTTCCATGGTATGGCATAACCTTCTCTAGTGGTAGTGCTGTTTTGGTTTCTCTTTGGAATATGCTAGGAGGAAAAATATTTTGTTCAAGTATAGTGTGGGCAGCAGATGTGGTTTGAAGGTGTTCAAAAGCTGTGTTGGAAACACAGTGATGACCAGGAGAGTGCCCAGCTTCTCTAAAGCAGTGTTGCTTTTCCTTTCAGCATAAAGCTCCCAGAGTGGCTGTTATGTGATGGAGTGTGTGTGGTGCTGCTGCACTTGTGAAGTGGCCCCTTCCTGACCTGCTGCTCAGCACTGAGTGCCTCTTGGAGGAGGTCTGACTAGGAATGAAGCTCCTCAGCTTGATGTTCCTGTCAAGCTGGTCAGGCTCTACCAGGAGAGGCTGAAGCTACGTGCTGCTGGCAGTCACCACCCGTGCCTGTCTGAGGATGGAATAAATGAGCAACCCTAGTCTTTCAGCATTGGTTAATTTGTGGAGCAGAGTGCTCCTCCTGTGACTGCCTTTGTCATTCTGCTGTGGGAAGGTAACCTGTGGCAGCAGAGCCATAGTACAAGACATGCAATGCCTTAATCCACTCTGGGTGCCTGTGGGCTGGATGTGTGCTTAGCCCACACCTGTGACTGACGCACAGCAGGTTTATCTTTGCATTGCTGCCTTATCTCATTTCTGCATGGCATGTGCAGTAAAGCTGAGCTGCCCATGACAGGAGGCACTGCAGCACATGGCTCTCAGGTTAGGAACAGATCTGCACTTGGACCAGGTGTGCCCATACAGAAACCACGTGGAGGGGCAGTTCTGCTGTTCCAGTCTGTGCCCTCACCACTGAAGCAGTCTCTGGAGAGCTGGACACTTGGATTATGGCCAAGACATGGAACAAAAAATACGGAAATAAAAGCAGAAGTGAGGTGTAAAGATCTTTTTACTTCCTCTCCCCGTCCTGAGAACAGGGAGTGATTTTTAAGACCTTGACTTTTCAGAGTCCTTGGAGAGGTCTCTCTTGAATTACATGTCCTCTCTTAATTGAGCCCTTTTAAGGCGCTTTCCAGCAGCTGTCCCAAAATTCTCAAATCACACTTCTACGTAGGTCTCCAACAAGAGGTCTGGTGTTTGAGCCAGGCAGGCTGTGTTCCATCAGTTTAGTCTAGCAACAGGGAAAAATGTGAGTCAAAGTTCTGTGGAGATGATAGGAAGCGAGAGAGCAAACGCCCAAGAAAATCTGGACCAGGCAGGGGTGTGAAGAAGTGTGGAGGCAAATGGGGTGAGGAAGTGTAATGAGTTGTGCACAGACCAGGGTGTGACTTCAGTGCACTGCAGTATGTACCAAAGAGAAATGGCTGCACAGGACTGGTGCTGGGAAACAGCTCTTTGAAAAGCTTAGTCTCTAGCAGATGCTGCACTGTCTGTGAGCTTTAAGGTAGCACTGTGGCTATCTATCTGTGTGATGTTTTACTTCAGAGCTCTTGCACTGAGCACAGATACTTGAAACATCTCGGACTGGAGTGGATTTTGCCCCTGAGAAGTTGCACCCATACAGATGCTGATCTCTTGCTCTGGACTTTGGAGGGGAGAGGGTTCTGGTGTAGAAGTAGCCCTGAGGTTACACATAGCTTGGTGCAGTGTCTCACAGCAGCAGGGAGGAGATAGCTGTCATGGTTTTCTTCTTGTCTCTAAGCAGATTGTCAAGGATTTCTCTAAAGTACAAGGGCACAATTAATGTAACCAGCCCATTCAGGCTCCTAACTGTGGTTGGTTGCCATCCACAGAGACCCCTAAGCCCTGCTTTGTTAGCTTAGCCAGGGACCCAGCAAAGACCTGGTTCCTTCAATATCCTGTGTTCTTCCCTGACTTGGTTTGAGGGGTGGTGCCTGTGTTGCGTTGCTCCTCTTGAGTTTCTTCTTGGAAGCTCCATGCAAACCCGCCTGTTTCCAGTTAGTGACGTAGCACTTCAGGAAGCTGAGCCAAGCCAAACAGGGATGTTCCCCGCTTAGGGAGTGAACAGGGAACCGTAGGACCTTATGGTCAGTGTACTGACAAACAGTATATTTAAATACTCAAGATCAGTGTTAACTTCTGAGAGTCTTCTTTTTAGCAAATAGTCTTTGTGTCCTGGTGATGTTCCTTTAAAAACAAACAAGAAAATAAGGTGGTGAGGAAGGAGAGGGTTTTTCCATCCCTCTCTGACAAGGAGGGAAAACAAGGTTATAAAATTTCATTGTTTTATAACCTTATGTGGGGAACAGCTCTGCTTCACTTAGCTCTTCTCCACTGTAGTCTACTGCACAGTCTCTCAGACTGGTGGACAGGCTCATATGAAAGGGCACAACCATAATAACTGTGGGGAGTGAAAAGTGCCTCCATTATTTTACTGGGGAAGGATACAGCCATAGGATCTGTTGGGGGGGGTCCAGAGAAGTGGAAGAGCGGCTGAGAAATGTGTTGTTTTTCAGCCAACTCCCGCCCTAGAAACCATGCAGTGTAGGAGGGTTTCACCTCTGCTCCCTACCGTGCTGGTTGGTGCTGGTTGTCTTGTGGAGCTCTCATTGTTAAATTTTTGTGTACCTGACCCAGACTTGCCAGCTCCTGCTGGGTAAATTTTAATAGGAGAATCTCTTCCCTTTACAAATTAAGCTTTGGAGAACTCTTCAGGGGGTTCAGACTTAGGGACAGGGTATGGATTGGAAAACGGTCAGTTTGTCTGAATTTGGGGGGGGGAAATAGCAAGGAGCTCTTGAAGCTTAACACTTTAATAAAGACTAGTTGTACTGACCAGGAAGAGGTTTAAGAAATTAGAAATTGGCTGTAATCCTCCTTGAAGCAGGAGTTATCAGTAAAGGAGACTGGATTCCTCTTATTCCATGTTTCTAGTATATGCATGATGAACCTTTGACTTAGTAGCAGAATGTTTATCTACAAACTCTGCTTTTTTTATCTTTCTCTGGCAGACATCATACAGTTGTGTGTATCAATGCCACTTTGGAAAGCTGGGCTTGCTGGTCAGAGGCACCTCTAGGAGGTCTGCATTGCTTGCTTTGGTCAAAGGCTGACTGATAAAGTGTAGTGCAAGCTGGCTCAGCCACTTATGTTCAGATTCTGCCTGGGTTTATGGGGGTAAGGTGGATTAAAGAAAGCAAGAAAAAAAAAGATGGTAAAATGTGCCTTTACCAGAAAGTGATGCAAACCTCAGAAGATCCAAATGATTCCCTCTTCACCAGGGGGAGGAGTGCACTCGGCCTTGGCAAGAAACCTTCATCTGTCCACTGCTGTATTGTTTATGTTAGAGGTGTGAAGTATTTTGGAGACAGTTTCTGTAATTTGGGAAAAGGATAGGAGTGTACAGTCCAAAGCAGAACATATCAGATTGTGGCACTTGCACGTTAGCAAAATAGTGTTTAAATACTATAGTTTACATAGCCTAAAGAAATTTTGGAAGCTCAAAGTAGAAGGTGCATGTTTTGCCTAGTTATGATTATGCATAACCATAAGGAAGGTGAAGATCATGCCCATTAACATTGTGGGATTTTGCTAGATGGAAGCATATGTGAAGAAGAAAACATGGAAGTGTGAAATATTTTTCAATCTACTCCTGTATATGCAGTGCTTAAAATGGAACTTGATAACTATTTATTAAAATAAAATCATTGCTGTTATGAGTTTTGGATTGTTTCCAGCCAGCCCTGATCCTACAATGATCTTGAGCGACGTGGGAAGTGCACTGCTCCTGAGCCTAAGATAAGGATCCGTGTGACTCATCCTGTTCCCTAGACATTGCATAGGTACTGCCTTACACAGGAGACATGGATTTGCTGTCTTGTGCGAGGGCTGGAGCACTAACACTGCTGCAGCAAGTGGCATCCCGAGCTTTTCATGCTGTGTAAATAGGGAGGGAAGGATTTGTACCTTCTGAGTACATCTGTGGTGTGGGTGGTTACAGACTCAGCTGGCTACGGGAGGGCAGCTGAGCGAATATTTTACTGCTGTTGTCACAACTATATATGGAAGACCAGAAGAAAAGCACTGCAGTGGTCGAACTGCTTACCAAAAGAACATCAGCTGAATTTTATTTTCCAATTGCTTAAGCATGTCTGGATTGTTTCTGTAGTAAGAAACAAAGTCAGGTACTTTGTGCCTGATGGATGGCAGATAGCCCAGAAATGAATAGATTGTTCAGTTTGAGGCTGTCCGTGGCGATCGTAAACGATCATGAAGTACTTGGCCACCTAGTGTAATCTTTTTTGATGGCATTTGGGAACATCATATGCCAGAAGCATATGTTCCCTTCAGTAGGAAGGCTGGAATAGTCATATGTGTGTGTCCTAACACAGGTGCGCACACACATTTTGGAGAAAGCAGCAGTGCTAGTGCCCTCCCAGTGCTTGCAGTGGCAGTCTTGTCAATACAGCCTGCAGGACTGATTATGCTGATTTATGGTAACTCTGACAGCTCCAACTATTAGGGAACTCAGGGTTGTGGAAATTAGCCTGCAAAATCCTACTAGGCACTTAAATTTTGTTGTTGCGACATTAGAAGAGACAGTATGTCCTGAACAGGATGCGCTAGATATCCTGAGACATTTCAGTCTAATCCATGAGCTCATAAACATGGGGAGCCACACAAACCACAGTCTTCTCTAGGGAAGAGCAGTTCACCCTGGAGATGCTACAACTACGCAGTGCAAACTTGGATAAGATGTCCAAGACAATCTGCTTTTTTTCCCCTCCTATGATCATGGGATGACAATTCAATGAAATTGGTCTTTAAAGTGCATCTTCACACAAAGAAGTTTTGTGAAGACTTTGACAGAGCTCAAATTGCTTATTCCATGAATTTAAGAAGAATTTATTTATTGTGGGGAACCCTTAGAGCTGCCTGTTCTCTGTACCAGTTTTGGTTCTTCTTGGGGCCGAAGACAAAATATCTGTTTCCCAGACTTATATGTATGGGATAGATAGATTTGCATATCCCATTACAGGAATACTCAAGTTCTTGTTACATTTTAAATGCCAAATGCTGCTTTAGTTTGGGGAGGTCACTTCTTGCATTACTTTATCTGGAAAGTAAATGCTAACATACCTCACTGTATTTTATGGAATAATTACAGAAAATGAAGAGTTGCCCATCTTGTCAGAAAAGATCTGCTGCAAGAATATGGTTATTATTTTTTAATGGAAGTGCATTTTTCACCTCAGTGACATTCTGTGCACCTGAACTGAGCCAGAATGGTCTAATTGTTGCAATTAAATCACAAATTCTGTCATTCGTAATACCTTTAAGGGAGCAGTGCTCTGTGCGATTTGCAGGGGACAGCAGCTGCAAGGACATGTCCTGTGAAGTTCTTTCCATCCACTGATCTGACTATTGCTCTTGAAGGGAAACTCCTTTTGATGGTCCTGTTAGGAGGGTTCACTAGTTGGTTTACCTTGGTGGGAGCCAAAGCCTGAGCAGACGGGGGCAGCGCTGTGTGTGGCAGCTGGTCACATCTGGTAGCATCATTGGTGCAGAAGCAGTGCTCATGTTGGTGCTGGGCTTGTAAGCAGATGTGCTGAGCATCTGCTCTCAGGCAGAACAAGCCATGCAGATCTGACTGGGCTTTACCTAATTGTCTGTGTTTCTGTCACTTTCCATGAAGCAGAACTATACCTTCTTTGGTGTCTTCTGGATTTGGTGGCTTTATAACGAGGGGTTGCTGGAGGGGTCAAACTTAGAGGGAGTGCCACACTAAAAGGCAGACTTGGATGCAGCACAGTCCAAAAAGAAATTGTCTATGAGGCAGACTGCTGCTGCAAACAATATGGTTCTGAGATGTGGGTTAAGAAAAAGAAATCCCATATTTGCTGGGAGAACTTGAATTTTGCAGGTCTTGATGCTTGGGCTGCTGCTGAGCAGCTGTTACAAAGTTGTGGAACTTAGCTGACCTCTTAAATGAGGTTGGTCCTGATGGCCAAACAGGTCAGAAATAAAGCAGGATTCACCCTTAGGAGAGAAAGCAGGAAATGAACAACTGGTTAGGTGTTCTCTGCTGGGAATGCTAGAGCTCTATCTGGCCCATTTAGAGCTGCTAGTGTAACTGAGCCTGGAGCAGCTCCCTCGTTCTGCTCTGTCAGGGTGATCTGTGTTAGCTTGAATAGTGTACCTCAAATCCATCTTCATGGACTTGGGTTGGAGCAGCAGATGCAGAGTTAAGCTGCCCTCTCTGAGAGAACAGTGACCTCTGGGAAGGATGGTGACTTCTGTTGAACATGAATAATAATCCAGCAGTTTCTGGCAGAAAGGCACATGTCTCTGCAGGTTATGCCTGTTAAATATTTTTATCTCAAAATCCCCAATGGCGCAGCAGTACTAGGATTTTCTTGGGGTGCCCTTTTTTGTGGACTACTGATCCTGTGGAGTGCTGGAAAGAGGCTGCGATGGCTGAACTGCATCTTTTGGTGAAACAGATAGGATGTAAGGTCAGGCTATGAGAGAGTGCATGTTTATGATCTCCTTTTGCGTTTGCAGTCTGGTGTGATGGCTTCAAATTCAGTACTGCAGTTGGAACGTGCCTCTTTGTTGTGCTCAGTCTGAGTTTTAATGATAGAGCTGGCATATCCAAGTAGTTTGCATGTGACTTTGCCAGGACTTGCTCAGTTTTCAAGATGTGCTCTCATCCACTGCATATGGGCAGCATTTAGCCTCTTGAGCTGTTAAAGATAGTTTGCCAAAGTATATTTCATAGCTTGGTATTATTATAACACTTCTCCCTGCATGCTGGGTTTTCAGGCATGTCAAGGTTTTCTGAAATATGTTCCTTCAGTTTTGTTCGCACTGGTTTGTGTCGTCTGAGATCCCTGCTTTCTCCACCACTATCAACAGAGAAAAATGACTTTTCGGAGTTTGAAAAAAAAACAACTGTTACACAAAAATGAGGGTAAGATAAGATTGTGGTCATCTAGTCTGGAGGGTGTCCCTTCAAAGTCTAAGAATAGGCATAGGAGCATGCCATCACAACAGCCTGCCTTATAATTGCTCCCCTTGCCCCTCCTCTTTCCCATCCACTTAAAAGCAGAACTCAGGAAAGAAATAAGAAAGACAAAAAAGAAACCAACCCCAAAATGTACCCAGCCCGGGCAGTCCGAGACGGCTGAAGCAGAAGCGTGCAATTAAAAAAAGCTGCGTGCGCCCGGTCCTAGACATTCCTGCAGCTGCAGGCTCCTGGCGCGGTATCCGGGTGGGCTGGATCTCTGCCAGCCCCTGCCTCGGCAGGGACTCTGCTGGGGAGTTGCTGGTGGATGGGGGAGAGGTTGGAATTATTGCTCTTTCTCCACAGGGCAATGAAACAGGCTTTCCAAGGTCCTGCCTCTGCTCAGAAAGGTCTCACTTTCTCTGTTTATGTGCCTTGGACAGGCTGCGCTGAAGGAAGAAAGGGCCTCAGAAATCTGTCTGAAAGGCAAATGGAGCACAGCTCCCCCCGGCCTGGAGCCCACCTCTGCTTTACACTCCGCCTGCACAGTCCCCGCTCTGTGTGCCTGCGGTGGAACGATTTCACAACAAATGTCTCTGTGTTTCCTTTTGAGTTGGTGGGGAAGGAGCAGGGGTCAGCACCAACAGTCAGGCTTTTGAGACCCTGGGACCACTGAGCGTTGCATGTGTGCATAACTTTTAACCAAACCCTGTTAAATCTGTGTGGTTTTATTCTGCCAAAGGGATGATGTAAATCCAGGGAGGGGTTAACACATCGGTTACCAGCAGTTAAACATAAAGTGTGAGAGCAGGGCTGGGACTTTGGTGGGGTTAATTGTGGGGATGCTCTTGCCTCTTTCCAAGGACAACAACCCTGTATCTGTGCTTTGGGCTGAAGTAGCCCCAAAGCCACCCCAGGCACATACTTGGCCTTTCTTTGCACAGCATTGCTTTCCCATGCTGCTGCCGCCAGTTGTCTGTCTTGTGCCTCTGCTGGGCATTGTCATGGGAAGAGGTGTCTGAGTCTTACACACCAGTGTTTTAGCTTAACACTGCTCGGGAAGGCAAGTTGGGCACCTTGTGCCCTTCCTGAGAAGAGAAATGGCCAGAGTGAAGGCCTGCTCCTCACATCATGAAAGAGTGATAGTCCTGCAGAGAGCTGTAGCACAATGGGGGTGTTTTTCTGGATTTCTTTCTAGAACTTGTTTGTCTGAGTTTTTGGGCAGTGACTGAAAGGTTCAGGTATCCCAGGGCTAGGTATCTTACGCAGAAAGCACCTGGGGTGCTCTGGCTGGCTCTTGGGGAAGTATTGTCCCTTTCCCCAACATCCCCAGGGCTCTTCCCATCACAGGCAGTGTGCTCTTGTGCCACCATTGGCAGAGGCTGAACAAGGTGAATGACTGCATGACCTTTTTTGCTGCTGGAGGTTATCTTGACTAGGACAAAGCATGGGTATATTGGCAGAGGAGGCTTGCCTGTGGTGTTCCTGCACCAGTTGCACAAGTGTGCTCTTGTTTTCGGGAAGAAAAGAGTTATTACCATGGGAATTTGAGTGTTGAAAGGCAAGATAAGGAGCTGTGCACATTCCTCTTCTGCTCCCCAGTTGTGTCTTTGTGTCTTTTATGCCTGTCTCATCACTGAAGGCTTTAGCAAGTCTGTGTTGTAGTTCGTGTAAGTCCTGGTAGGGACCCTTTCTTTAGTCCTCTTTAGGTACTGGTTTTTCTCCCTGAACAGAACACCAACCTCTGAGTACACCAGGAGAACACCTGAATATATATGTATGGGCATCCCTTGGCAGTGAGAGATTCACACCCCTTGACTGGGTCTGTTACTGATTTTCTTGTTGCTCTGGTTACCACTCTTGAAGGTGTAGAGTAGTGGTGTTGTCTGATAATACAATACATTGCCTAGCAATGCAGTGATGTGGTATGAAAAGTCCTATCAAGCTTTTGTTCCTGCAGTTACAGCTCTCTGTGTACGGCCTCTATATTACAAACAAAAAAAGCCAGAAATACAAATTTCAAAAAAGGCTGTTTCTCAGAGTGTTCCCTGTTTATTACTTGAACTTTTAAGCATGGATTTGCATCAGGATCAAATGAATCATCTGCTTAAATAAAAAAGGCTAGAGCACTAAACCTTTAGAAGCATATCATATTGTCACTGCTTTTATTTAATATTTTCATTTTAGTGGGGAATAGGCAGTTTGAATTTCTATTAGTGTGGACAACTGGTTTAAATCTGTTTCCATGTTCTGTCCTGACCTTTCCTCACTGGTTTAACAAATCCTATCAAAAGAAGAAAGTTCTAACTGCTACTACGTGCACCAGAGATTGAAGCATTGCAGCAGGATGGGGAGATTGATGATCTCTTCTACTCCTTCCCCCCATCCCACTCACCTGGCAACTGATAAAATACCACATATGGTAGTTATGCTAAAAGCTGGATGGTCCATTTAAATTTCTATTATCTCCATCTGTTTGCAGGCTTTTCTGAGTGTGCCTAGCTGTCCCCATAAAGCTCAGACTGGAGGCTTGTGTAACTGGATCCTTTCATGGAACAAAATTACTAGGTCTTTCTGTAAAATGGTCTAGCGGGTTCCTTTTACAAAATTATGCCTTTTGAAGTGTTATTAGATATTTTTTATTGCGTTATTGGAAAAATAAAGATGACTGTTAGTGGGGAAAAGAGGGATGGCTGCTTTTTCCAAAAGAAAAGCAATTCCTCTCTCTTGTCCTATGCCTGAATTCCCAGTGTGTGACTAGCAACTTGCAACTGTTACAGGGACAGGTACAATTCAGCCTATGAAAATCCCAGAAATACTGAGTTTGTGTTTGGCATTGGTGCCGATCATGCTCATTTTGACTTGCTGAAGACCAAACCATCCAAAGCCATCTGGAACCACAACTTGTTGGGAGCACAGAACAGTGATTTTAAATCCCTTGTTGTTTTTGCACACCCAACACTTTTTGGGGGAAGTTTGCGGACTTTGCGAGCTTGAACTTACTTCATGTTCTTTAGTTTCCTTTGTTAGACTTTGCAGCTCTTGCAATCAAAAAAAAAAAAAAAAGAAAATTAAAAATAGAGGAA
This sequence comes from Neopelma chrysocephalum, assembly GCF_003984885.1. NCBI lineage: Eukaryota > Metazoa > Chordata > Aves > Passeriformes > Pipridae > Neopelma > Neopelma chrysocephalum. The sequence goes on from NW_020897714.1 coordinate 25,251,908, forward strand.
CAGAGGGGAGGGTGCTCAGCAATTCTGAAAACCTGATGTTTTTGTATTGTTTCTACATAAGACTTGGTCATTGTGAGCCTTGAATTAAAAAATGTTCTAGTTTGTAGAACTTTGCTGTAGAGAAGAGAAGCTGCTGAAGGCCTGAAGTTGTGTCAGGGGAGGTTTAGGTTGGATATTAGGAAAAGGTTTTTCCTAATATCCAGAGGGTGATTGTGCACTGGAACAGGCTCCCCAGGGCAGTGGTCACAGTACCAAGCCTGACAGAGTTCAAGAAGCATTTGGATGATACTCTCAGGCACATGGTGTGACTTTGGGGATGGTCCTGTGCAGGGCTAAGGGTTGGACTCAATGATCCTTGGTGGGTCCCTTCAACTCAGCTTATTCTGTGATTCTATGAAGGGTCTGGAGCACAAATCTTCTGAGGAGAGGCTGAGGTTGCTGGGGCTGTTTAGCCTGGAGAAAAGGACACTCAGGGGAGGCCTTATCACCCTCTACAACTATCTGAAAGGAGGTTGTACGGAGGTGGGGGTAAATCTCTTCTCCCAGGTAACAAACAATAGAGAATGGCCTGAAGTTGCACCAGGGTAGGTTTAGATTGGATAAGAGGAAAAATTTCTTCATAGAAAGCATTGTCAGGTATTGGAACAGTCTGCCCAGGGAAGTGGTTGAGATCCTATCTACACATGCATAAACATTATGAATATGAAGCTGTCTTGGTCAGAAGGATGTCAGAGTGCTTTACACGGGAACCATTTGTTCTTGTATGTTAATTTAATGAATAAAAGATACTCCACGTTAACCAGCTGAACATCAGGTACCACTTTCAGTTCATCAGGGCAACATCAGTTCAGCACTTTATCTTCTGGCACACTGATGCATGTCCTGAGAACTTGGTTTGGTTTCATTCAGTGATGCTGAATTTAAGAGGCATGAAGTCAGTACTGTTGTCTGTAGCCAGCTCCAACGCCCACAAGAAGCAGCAGTTTCAGGATCATTTCTCCTCTTTCTTTTTTTTCCTTCTTTTAGTTGAAGAACCTTCCTGATATCACACATTTGTCAGTGTACCTTACGCAACAGTTTTCTGTGTAAAATCCGCTGCAAGTTTCAAATTCTTCAAGAATCCCTCCCAGTCCAGATGGTCTGTAGCAGATGCTCATCCGAAGTGTTCCTCAGCCAACGGTGCCGTGGTAGAAAAATGATCTATATTTAACACACACAGACACACAAGCGTGCACACACACATATATATCTCTGTGTATATATAGTCCTGGCTGGCTCTGGCGTTACGCATTGCTGATAAGCAGTACAAGGTTCCCCTGATTATTTTTCTGGCTCCCTACCTGTGTTTTCCTAGAGCCAAACAGACTCATTTAGCTCTGGGAGGGTTTCCCCCCCTTCAGGTGCTCTCTGCTTGAGCTGTGTGGTGTAGGGGGCCGTGCTGGGTTGGGGCTCAGCAGAGGGGGTCTCGCATGGCCGTGCACCACAGATGGCTTACAGGCTGCACGGAAGAAATCGTGACACCTGAAATTTGAAGGCAAATCGTGATTTCTGAGCTCCTGAGGTTGTGCTTTACCTCTCTGTAGGCCTCAAAGCCTGAAGTACTGTACTCAGCATATGGATAAGGCTGCGCCTCAATCCTGTCTTCAGTTGTGGGCCCCTCACTACAGGAAAGACATTGAGGTGCTGGAGCGTGTCCAGAGAAGGGCAATGAAGCTGGTGAAGGGCCTGGAGCACAAATCTTATGTGGAGCAGCTGAGGAAACTGGGGTTGTTTAGCCTGAAGAAAAGGAGGCTTAGGGGAGACCTTCTTGCTCTCTACAGGTACCTGAAAGGAGGTCACAGTGATGTGGGGGTGGGTCTTTTTTCCCAAGTTACAAGCAATAGGACAAGAGGAAATGGCCTCAAGTTGCCCCAGGGGAGGTTTTTGATTGGATAATAGGAAAATTTTCTTCACCAGCAGGGTTGTCAAGCACTGGAACAGCCTGTCCAGGGAAGGGGTTGAGTCACCCTCCCTGGGGGTATTTAAAAGATGTGTAGATGTGGCACTTAAAGACAAGGTTTAGTGGCAGACTTGACAGTGCTGGGTTGGACTTAAAGGTATTTTCCAACCTAAAAAATTCCAAGTGCTTTCGTGGGTCCTTCCCTCCTGGCCTCACACAATGTCCAGTGCTGTGCCCTGCAGCAAGGGGCTTCATCTGTGTCCCAGCTGTCTTTGGCGTTTTTATGATCCCGATAATTTTGGCACTGAATGTGACGCAATCTTCCACGCTGCTACCCTTGAGATCCCTCATGCCCGGAGAGTATCACTTCATTACTGCCCGTAGGCATGTGGAAGGAAGAGGCAAAGGGCAGGGTGCCTTTGCGTCAGGGGATGAGAGGCCTGGGCCGGCTCAGGCAGTGTGGGAAGGCACATGGCTTATTCAGCTCCTGCCCAGCCCTCTAACCACAAGGCCATATTTCTTTCCTTAAAAGAAGGAAATTGCGTTGATAAAGTCTGGAAAAAACGACTTCTTTTACCCCTCCTCTTTTAAGCTGTGGGGTAATGGTTACACAAGCCGAGGGGCCCCTGAGGCTTGGGGTCTCGCTGGCTGGGTGCTGGGACAGGCACCCCTGGGCAGGTCCCATGTCCTTCCCGCACACACACCCAGGCTGGGCCTCCCCTCCCTTCTCCGCCTGTTCCAGGCACCCAGCTGCCTCTGAATAGCTGGAGTAGATCTTGGCTGTGGCTCTCAGGGGTCTGAGTTAGCGTTGGCCGTTGGCCGGGATAGCGGGAATGAGCGATTACGTGTGCCTTTGCTTATGCAATGTCTGATACTTCCCTCCGCCGTCTCCATCCCCTGGATTCTGGCAGGCTCTTTCGGCAGTCTCGGGAGAGTCGTCTTCCGTGCTGCACAGCACACTCACTCGCTCAATATATCCAATTAATTAAATTTCAGTGCTGCAAGTGAAAGCGTCTTTGTTTGTGCATTAGCATTTGAGGGATGCGGACTGGGAAGATGCTGCACAGGGCTGGAGGCATTGGCTAGAGCATCCTTCTGCTTCAGTGCCAGAAACTCATGTTGCCTGGTGGGATTAATCTTGTAATTAATCTTTAAATTCTGGATGAAACTTCTCCTTTCCTTTAATGTTCCCTCTCCTTCCTTTCTGTCAGCTGTTTGCTTTTAATGTTTCTCTTTATAAAACTAAAAAAAAAAATGCTTTTTCCAAATGTAGAGTAAGAGCGTAAGTCACCTTGTTCTGTGCTTGAATGGGGTTGTGTTTGTGCTCCTTCTCACATTTAGAGCAAGAATAATGTTACTTGCCTCAGATTGCTATGGACAGCCTTCTGCTGCTGCAGACTTGGCTCTTGGGAAGGATGATAGGTCATGGAGGGGATGGAGGAGATGCCCAAACGTGCAGCTTTGCTAACTAGGAGGCTTGAAAGAGACTTGGAAATGAGCAACTGCTAAATGACTTCTTTTGAAGTCGATCCCTCCACGTGGAAACTCCCTTTTAATTTCCCCAGGCGCCCCATCATTCCTGTTGCCTGGGCTCATGGGGAATTTCTCATCGCCACAGAAATTGGCCATCTATTGGATGTGGAAATTAAATGTGGACTCTGAAGATGATCACAACACTCTGTGCTTGTGAGTCTTTGCAGTTTGTCACAGGCATTTGCTTGTGCTTTGGCAGGACTGCAGCTGCCCCTCGGATCCCGAGGAACAAATCGGTTTCAAAAAGGTTTGAGTGTGATTTATTCCCTGAATAGTTTGCATGCATGGGTGTTGCTGGGTGTTTGTGTTTTCAGTCTCTTTGATAGGGAAACCCTGAAGTCCAATGCAAGCTTGCCAAATCTTTCCTCTGAGACCCTCTCCCAGCTCTCTGTTGAGGTATGGCTCTTGGAGTGATGGCGAATGGCAGGGGCTTTCCTCTCCCAGCTGGTGCTGGGATGTCTGCAGCCCTCATAAGCCCTCTGGAATGGGGAGGAAAGCTGACTCACTCGAGCAGCAGAGCTGGAGAACCCAGCCTTAAAAATAAACAAAGAGAGAAGGCTTCCAGTGGGCTAGTGCTGTGGGATGTGCCGGCCACTTGAAGTTAATCTTGCACTGTGTTTGAAGCGTGCTTGTCAGCGGATGGGTTGTGTGTAACACGAACAACCTTTGGTCTTAAACCTGGGTTCCTGAACTGTGTTCCCCAGCTGCCTTCCTGATAAGGGTATCAAGTTATCTGGAATACAGGAATGCAAAGCCGCATCAGCAGGTTTCCCAGCTCAGGGTTTGTATCAGTTTCTCCAGAACATGCTGGCACTCTAGTAAACAACCTTGTTTTGCTGCAAGAAGGCCAAAGGAAACAATTATGATGAATTATTTTAACCTTATGTAAATCAAGGGCTATAAAACTTCCCGAGATTGTTTCCTGTTTGAATTCCTGCATATCTTTGTAGGGCAGCCTCTAGTCTTCGATTTAGAATGGCTGAGGTCAAAGAATTCACATGAATTCATGCTATTCCTTCATAATTGTTCTTCCTTTTTTTAATGTTGTGACTTTTTAACCATCATAAATAGATCTGGCTTCAGTTTGTAAACTTAGCTACAAGCTAGTAGAGCCATCCTCTTAAGTCTTATTCCCTGTTTCAGTACTTAAAGAATGTCTGTGTTCTGCACTGGTTTCCTCTTTGATAAGCTAAATGCTTACCTTATTTGCTTTTATTTTGAGGCAGGATTTTCATCTCTCTCCACAATTATTTTCGTGATTCTCTGAACTTTCTCCAGTTGTTCAACATCATTTTTTTTAAATTTGGTGATATAGAATTGGAGCTGGCTTTGGGTAGTAACAGCCACATCCACTATGAGCATGGAGTAATTTGTGCTCCACACCCCTCTGTCTTCTGAAGTCCTCAAACCTGTGTGCTCTGCGTTCTGCAGGGAACACAGATTTGTGCAACACGTTGTGTGATTGGCTGTAGTGCAAAGCTGTAGCTGGGGGTTGATCTTTTACAGGGTGACTTTTAAATGTGGGGCCTCATTTAAGAAGCAAGCACAAACAAAAAAGAATCCTAAATACATAAAAAAGGCAAAATTTCTGCAGTACCTCCCTGCTGTTCTTTGAGTGCATGAGCCCAGCAGTGGCCCTACAGAACGGGATGGCCATGCAGGGGTCCTTGGTGCTTGGCTGCTTCTGGAACTGTATGAAACCTCAGTGCTGGCTGAGGAGTTCGACCTGGAGTGCAGCAAGGAGGCTCCCAAGCTTGGAGCCTGAGCACTATCTGCAGTAATTCCTCCCCAGGGCCCAGCACTTGTGCTACCTGTCCTGTGGGTGCTCCTTCAACCACGTCTCTCCCAGAGTCCTGGGGTCTCTCCTGATTGTCAGTCACCCAAGTGTGACTTGGAGAGTTTTGTTTGCAGCATATTTTTTTTTTTACCTTCAACTTTATTTAAGATATGTCACTCATTTATGGCTGCTTACCAAGTACTCTGTTTTGGTTTTGTGACCTGACCTTTTTATTACTTATTGCCCCTGCTGATGCTGCATTATCTGGAACCTTCAGTAGTGGTGACTGTTCCTCTCAGGTCATTAGAGTCTGGGGCCAAGAACTGATCCCTTCTGGGAACCCACTGAAAACATGTGGCACAATCAGCTCATTTGTGTTTCACATATGGGAGTTTCTTATTTCTTTGTCACGCTGAATGTGGCTTGTTGACTTTATCTCACTCCAGCTTCATTTTGTATAGCACCAAGTCAATTGCCTCACAATATTAGGGGTATTAAGCTTGTAATATTGTTACAGAAAGAGGTAAAATTAGAGAGGCTAGATTACCCGTTATTGTGGAATTATAAGCATAAATTAGATTTTTCTCCCTTTTGTTCCTGGACTCTTAACTACTCTCTTCTCTTCTCTTCTCCATCTCTGCCCTTCATCAGAAATGAACAATAAGTAGGTTAACTTCATTGCTTTCTTTACACTTAAATATTTTCATATTATTTTTTACAGTCCTTCAGTATTGTCTCATACTGAAGATAGTTTAAAGAGCTCCTTAGAAGCACTGTTTAGCCTTTTCAGATGGAAATTTTCTAGGTCTACTAATTAAAATGGCCAGCTTTGAGTAGCTGTTTATATATTCTCTTCCGTTGTTGTTGGGATAAACGTAATTTCATTACCATCCTGTGGGATGGCTGTATCATCTGTTCTTATATAAAAAGCAGTAATTCAGAACCACCCCCTCCCAGGAATATTCAATTAAACATTTTGATCTTCCTTCTTCTCCCCCCAATAACTGCAGCCAAGCAATGACCTGATCTATAATTAACATTCTCTTGGATCCTGACAAACTCAGAAGCAATCTTTTTCCCTCTGAACTGTATTCTCTATTAACTCTTTCTTGTTTTCAAGAGTCTGATTTATGTTAATTCTCAGTAATTTTACCTTTCTTCCAGTAGCGCAAATATATAATACTTATGTTTCCAGGATAAGCAGCGTCGTTTCTCCCCTGTGGCTTTCTCTTCACCTGCCATGGTGACATGGCAGTATGGTTGGGTTTCTTTTTTGGTTTAGACATGTGCTGAAATGTTGATAGATGGTTTACAATCAACATTGATCCTTTATTGGCTAAAGACGTTGTCTCAGGTTCTCTTGATCTTCTGTTCCATGGGGGCAGCTTGAAGAGCTTGACCGTCTCATTAGGACTGCAGAGACTGGGCTGGAGGAGATGTTTGTTGCAGGAGAAGGGTAGGGCTGTGCTGCCTGAGAGCAAGCTGGCACTGTGCCTGCAGCAGCGTGCCTTTGTCTCACTGATGGAGACACAGTGCCAGCCCCTACTGAGTCTCCTTTCCTTCCTCAGCCTGCCTTTCTGGTGGGGAAGAAAAAAAGAGACTAAATCCACAGCAGTCACAAGAGTGACCACTTTAAGATGGGCAGTTTTGAATGGCAAGGCGCAAAAGTCAGTGACACTTGGCAAAAATATGCAGCTGGGGATGGAGGAAGTTCTTGCACAACTTTAATATGCTGCTTATCTGTTGTAGGTTTATTTTATCCCTTTCCAGGCACTGTGACTTTGCCTCCTCCTTGCTGCTTTCCCTCTGCACCCTTGCTTTTCTGGCTCTGCTCCTCCAGGGTCTCTGCCTGCAGTTTGCAGCTTCACTTCTGATTCTGTTCAGCTTCTTTACGTCTTGCAAGGGGATGAGTAGCTTGACCTCTCTTTTACCTGCCTGGGAGCAAAGGTTTGGAAATGGAAGGTACAGAGGGGAGGTACAGTTGAAGGAGAGGAGTGCTCTCAGTGGAGGAGGGTTAGTGAGAAAAACTGAAATGTCAGTTCACAGGCAGATGAAGACAACACTGGTTTGAAAGTCTCTCCTGTGTTACCAGGACTCATGAGGGGAAAAAGCCAGCTAAATAAGCTGTTCCACTAGTCACTGCATCTCTGGAAAGAAGCAGAGAGGGGAAATAAATGCACAAGTTTGTTTTTGTTCAAGACCTGGTCTTAGGATACAGATATTTCCATCTGCTGCTATTTTGGGTCCTGAACCTTAGTCCAGTACCACTCCTTTTTTATTTATTTATTTCTTATAAAGTTGACTGAAGTAATGTTTTCTGGCACTGTGACATAGGAAATTGGAATACGAGCTCTCAAGAATGGAGTATCTTAAAATTATTTGTCTAGACAAATGCTACGCATGCTTTTGAGTATATATTTGATCTTGTTCATATCCTGTCTCCTTGTTTCCTTTCTACAGCTTTGAGTAGAGCTTCAAAACAAACTGGTCTGACTTTGACACCAGTAAAAGCCCAGTGACCCACCCCCACTCTTGTGATGACACAAAATGAAACACATCTTTCCTCAGAGGGAGGTTGCCAAAGTACCAGTGCTGATGGAAGTACTGGTCCACACAAAATGAGGTGCCAAAACCATTTCTGTGGGTTCCTGTGTGAATTTCTGCAGACTTAAGGCTGTACAAGTGCAACGTGGGTGTCTTGAAGTATCCATCTCGTGGTACAGAGGACCACTGGGGGTGGCTTCAAAATGCAAGGCTTTTTGCTGTGGGATGGGTTTGGTAGGGCCGGCTCATCCAGAGAAGCTCTAGTGTCATGGCTTCAAAAGCCGTGTTCTCTTTCAGGTACAAAGTAGGGATGTCCTTCCTAGTGTTCTTATCGTCAAGTGCTGTTGCTGTGCTCTCCCTTTGCTTCCTGGGGCGGTAGCAGGTTTGACATGAAACATGCTGCAAAGTTGCAAACTGGGAACGTTTTGACAGTCAGGGATGGGAAGTCTTTGATTGTACCTGCTGTTGACAAAGTGCCAGCTCTGTGTGCATCCATGGCTTAGTGCAAGCGTATGGGAAAGATGAGAGGTATGTCAGATCAAAACCCAGGATGTTTCTACTGAAAGCAAGGCATACGACTTGTTTACTGGAAGGTTTTCTTTAATGTAGTTGTTCATTTCCCTGTCTGGCCCATCACACACTGAAATAAGATTTGACACCTAACCGACTTATTTAGTGCACGGTACTTAATGTGCAACACTCAGCGACAGCAGCACTGAACACAAAGTCCTGCTAGTGTTGTTCCTCCTTCTGCCCTGATAGTAGATATCTGTGTGATAGAGGGGGCAGCAGTTTGTGCAGGGCAGGGTCTAAAGCCCGTGGCAGCTAAGGTCATTGCTAGCCAAATGCTGCTGATCCTTGAGCTCTGAATCAGGCAGGGGAGTTTATCTCCGGGGTAGGGTGATATGACCTGTAGATTTCTTCACATTTGTTTTGCAAAACCACTCCATTATTTTTCTCCTTCCATTGTGCTCAAGCACCTTTTTTTGAGTTCAAGAATGGGTTTACATGCGTGTGGTGTGCTTTTTCTTTTTAAAACTTTACGCACATCTACAGTTTCAACCATTATGTCTATGAGCTTTGAGCAGTTTTTTTTAAAAGCTTATTCATATTTTCCATAATCAACTCAGGCTGTCTGCATTTAGGCACTTGATGAGTTAGTCTGACTCTTCAGAACTTAAGAGTGCCTAAATAAACATTTTGGAACTTAAATTTGTGTCCTTTCTTTTCAAGCCTCAGCTTCCATGCTTCTTTTCTTAGAAACAACCAACCAACCCAATAAAACTCTCCCCCCAATACTGTGAATCTGCAAAACAAAACCTACTAACTCTGTTGTGAAATAAAATGCCCAATCTCTCTTTAAGCTGCCAATACTGATCATAAAGGCTTACTTATTTTATAATAACCAGCTTTAATTAAAGAGCAGAATTTTGATAGTTGGTGTGTAGGTTTGCAGCCAGTGTTAGGAAAAAGAAAGAACAATGGCTCCTGCAAGCTGGAATTCTGCCATTTAAACTTTGCAACCAACAATGAAGAAGCATTGTTGAAGAAGAAAATAAGGATTTTTATTTTTAAATGTGAAGTATCCTGTCAGGACTGGCAAGCCAGAGCATGCAGCAAACACTGCTGATGGAGCAGAAGTTGTTTCCTACCTACACCACTCAGACTAAGAAAAGATCCTCCTTTGAAAGATTCTAATTTGGTCCTTAGGGAGGAGGCTTTAAACATGAAACAACTGAGCTGGAAAGCATACATGTTCTGCAGGAGGCCCCCTGCACTAATGGGAACCTAGATGTGAAATTATGATTTTTCTGAGGTCTCCCAATGGCATCCTGGCACAGTGTGCCCACTGGGATGGTTATATTTGTAGGAGGTTGTGCCTGTGGACAGAGTGTGGGAGCTTCAAGTGTTGCTTAACATGTGGGAGCTGTGATGAGACCTTTCAGAGTGAGAAGATGAGCAGGTTACAGCATCTCTGTTTTAAGTAACCATTCCTGAATTGCATGGTGCTAGTCATCCTTGGGGAGAGGGTCTTGTCTCCATGTGGGACAGCTGGACAGTGCCTGTGACTTCTGACTTCTCTCCCTGGTTATCCTCTCTTCCTTCCTGTTATAACTGTAAAATCATCTGGGAGTTGGACTTGATGATCATTATGGGTCCCTTCCAACTTGAGATATTCTATGATCTCTAAAATGCGTGGAAAACTAGTGGATTCTGACAGGAATGGTGCTGGCTGTGCCCTTTACAAAGGGCTTATCTGTACCCATCAACAAGGGATGATGTTACATGAGGACTGAGATGAATTTTCTTTGCTTTGTCCCCTCCCATTTCCATGGTGAGGGAAGATGATAAATGAAACCAAGTGCAGTGTGCCCGAATGTTGTAAAATGCTGGTATAACGTTAAGATGTATCTGAAAGCAAGAAGGAACTGGAGTAACTATTTTATTTCAAAAGTGGTCATAAGTTAAACCAGCTGTGCAACAACCAAATGTGTTGTCCCTGCTGCCGAGCTCTTGGGCAGGAAACAAGACCTTAAATGCCCACTGCTGAATTGTAAAATTTGTACACAAAGGTTTCAGCTTGCCTGAAAGCTTTCTTTCACTGTTCACTTTTCGGCTAAACTCTGTGTAGTTACACAGAAGACAGTAGTTTGATGTAAAACTTGAGGTAAATGCAAGTTCCTTCTATAGAGCCTTTAGGTGTACCTGGGGTGTAACCCAGAAAACTAGTATTATCTCACAACAAATATTTATGACTGGCATTCCATACCTGGAGCGTAGCTGGGGCAAAAAAAAAATAAATCCAAACATACCTTTTTTCTTCATTATGTAGTTTTTAATACATAACTGGTCTCTTTAAGTATCTTGTGTGGGTGCCAAAAACCATTGGAGACACCAGTGACTAAGTTTTGGAAGCTGAGCTACCTTCCCAGTCTATTTGTGAGCGACACTAGCTGGGAAGTGGCATTGAGAGGCTCCTCCATGCTCTTGGTGGTTTGGAGGCTCGTGAAATGCAAACTGGTCAGTCAGGCCCATCTTGCAGCCTCTGCAATCACTGGTGGTAAAGAACTGTGACCCTGCTGCTCACCATGGGGAGCAGTGATGGAGAGGTTCGGGTTTCTGTGGTTCTGCTGCTCCAGCTGGCAGCCTGGGAGCTGACTTAGGGGACAAACGAAGTGCATACCAGTGAGCTTGGTATAAGAGGCAAAAAAAATAAGGGGTGGGGGGTGGAGGGAGAAGAATTGAGACAAAAGAATGGCTACATCTGACCTGAGAGCGTAATCCAGATGCTTACTTGGAACAGAATTAATAATGTACTTTGAGGTCTCAGACAGGGACCCAGATGGGGGAGCCTTAGTGAAGGGCTTCCAGCTCAATGACTCACTGCCCTGGTGCTCTGGCCCCAGTGACTCACTGCTCTCTGGCTTTGGCTTTTTTGGGGAGAGGGTGGGAAACAGCAAAACACGGCGCTCAGCCTATTGAAAAGTTAGACTAGATCCAAGAACTATGCACTGGGGGAAGGGCAGGGGAACGTGAGAAGGATTTTCCTGTTTTGCGTGACTCCCAAGAGGCTTGGGCTAGGAATGAGCAATAGCAATGTCTGCTTGCAGACAGTGGACTTAAAAGACACTGAACTTAAGGGTTATTTCTCACCCTTGCCTCAGCTGCACAAGGGCTTCTTTCCTTTTTCTTTTTTTCCCCTATCAATCCATATTTAGTCCTAGCTATTATATAATTTAGTTTGGGTTTTAACCATATTTTTAAATCCAAAATTCTTTTCCGGGGGGAGGCAGGGGTGTTAAGGAAAGTGAAAGAATGGCAAGGGAGTAAGCATGGTTCTTGAAAAGTCCCCTGAATAGTTAAAAATAAATACATTTCTTCTTTGTGGGTTATAGGGTGGAAATATTTGAGTGTTTGCAATGGAAGTGTGTGCAAGCATGTGTACATAATGGGGTGGATTATAAGATTTGCTCAGCATGAACTTCAGCATTTCCAACTGTGTAACCTGAGCAAGTTGGGAAGATGTGCAGATTTAATTACCATATAAATCTATTTGCTCTGAATTTCCTGGCATTTGTTTTGCTCATGACACAACCTGTATGTTATTCACTTAGTGGATTTTTTTTTTTTAATCTGTCCACATTTTTTTTTAATGTTTAAAATGAGTAAATGCTGGTGCGAGACTCTGAACAATTGTATCTGCTGGTAGGGTGGATCTCTTTGCTGTTTTCAAATACCAATTTTGTGTTACTCTTCATATCTTCCCACAAATGAGGTAATTTCAGTATAGTTACTGGCTAGACAGTAAAGGAATTTACAGTAGAGTAAAATATTGAGTAACTATTTCTCTGCATCTTGGTTTTGATTTTTACCCTGTAGATAAATGCCTACAAATCTGAGGTTCCCTCTGTTTGTCCTTGGCAGGTACATAAGCCAGGGTAGGGTAAATTGCTGTGCTGTGTTATCATTATGTTTTAGGCATGAGTTGGGGGATAGTTTACAGTCCTTGGTCTCTCTGTTCCCTGCTCTGGCTGCATGGATGCATTTTTTTCCTGCCATCAGAAAGCTCTTCCAGCTGTTTTGATCCTTCATCAGTCTGAGAGGGGGGATCTCTGTGTCCTGTTTAAGAATAAGCAACCAGATGTGTCTGCTGTCTCACACTCAATACTGTGGTCTGTCCAAGGGGTCTCTCAGCAATCAGATTGCAGCTGTTTCAAGTGTAGTTGCATTAATTTTTTCAAATATTCTCTGTCAAATATATTTGGTTCTCCCCCTCACTGAAATTAATGCATACCATAGGCAAACACCCTGCTACATCAAACTGTTAGAGGGTCCAGCCTTCTGCTCTTCCACTCTCTCCCTGTGAGGATGTTGGTGACTGACTCTTTAGGATTGGTTTTGTATTTCTTTCAGCCCCCATCTTTGGAATCAATCTCATGGAAAAATCCTGTATTGCTGCCTTCATTTCTCATCCTTCTAAGAGCAACCCAGCAGGAGCTTAATCTGTGCCTTGTAACAGTGATGTATCAACTCACACTCTGCCAGAAAAGATGCTCTTCTGTTCCTTGCAGGGCACATGTGTGTGAATTGCAGAGGTGAGGTTACAGGGGCTCCATCAATAGCTCTTCTCAAAGGTGACAGATGGGTACCATGTGATACAAGCTGTGGCTGAATTTGGAGAAGAGGAGGTGGTGGCCAGCTTCCCTGCTGCTGACACAGGGAATTTCTAGAAAGGGACAAAGTTGAGAGAAGTGATGCACCTGAAAATCTGCAGACTTATATTTAACACTCAGCAATTTAACTGATGCCCAAGTGTCAGCAAGCATTGAGAACAGTTGTCTTGGTTGTTGGAAGCTGGTGCACACTGACACCTCCAGTCCATCACCGCTGGACTTGGGACAGGAAATTCAACAGCACCACCAGCAACATGTCTGGGAAGCAAACACTTGCCTTGAGAAAGCTTTTTAGCTTGTGTCTTGGGGTTAACTTTGGGGTTGGGCATGCAGAGCATCATGGACTTCTCTGCTTCATTATCATCTCTGTTAGGCTTGTGTGTGCAATCCTTGATAAGAAGCATCTCTAGGCACGGTTCTTCTTTAGCTCAACAGGGAAGGTCTCTGGTCCAAGCCTCCAGATGTTGCATGTACAAACACAGGCAGAGCTGATAGTGAGATGTGTGATGCCTTTCACAGCTCTTGCCATGCAGCTGAGTCTAGAGCTCGACCCATGAAGGCTGACCAGTGTGTGTGCCACCTTTAACAACTGGTGCCTTGCCTGGATGCCCCAGAGCTTGAGACCTTTTGTTAGCAGCTGTGGCTCCTACTCAGAACTTCTCAGCTACCATATAAGCAGCTGCCAGATGTCTGTGAAATGTGTGCTTGGTTCCTTGAAGAGGAGATGGTATCTCCATTTAGCCACAGTTCTTGAGCTGTTTGATGCTTTCTGATACATTGTGGTTTATCTCCTATACACCTTTGTTTACGTAAATCACAAAAGAGCTGGTGAAAAAATTATTCCCTTTTCTCCCTGTTATCTTAATGTGAGAGGAAATTGGGGGTGAAAGGAAGGGGGAGATTCATGCCTGTGGTACATGTTTGCGTCCCCCACAGGCGGGGCTGGTTTGTGGTCTCCCCTTTTTCCCCTGTTTCCTCCTCTTCTCTGGGAGCACTGCCTTGTAAATTACATGGACTCTTGATTCCTTTGATACAGAAGCAAAGGTGCAATTCTTTTTCCACTTACCCCCATGATTGCTGCTGAAGCCTTACAAGAGAGAAATACCAGGCAGTTTTGTACCTACAGGTGCATGGTAGGCTTCGTTTTTATCCCATGAGTGCCTGTTGTGTAGGAGGGAACCTGACAGTTCCTCTTGTGAGGGGAGATTGATCCCTCCAGGATGGGGAGACCTCAGGGTGAGCCAGGAGGGAGCCATTAACTCCCAGGAGGGTGGTATCCTGAATTACTGGGTGGTTATAACCCTGGTGTGTTGCATGGCCACTTTGCCCTGGTCTGCTGAGAGAGAGGGGGTTGTTTTACAGTGTGCCAGGATGGCAGCTCCCCTCTGGGGTGGCTCTGCTGGCAAGAGTGGATTGTGCTGCTACAGTCAGTGTGGAGGACTTGCAGCTAACACAGTGCATTTTCCAGGCTCAGCAAAGCCTGTCACTTGCTTAATAATTTAAATATAATTATGAACTGTCATTTGGGGCTCTTTTCTTCTCTTCATTACTTTTTTAGTGAGTTCTTAGAAAGTCAGTTTTCTGAAGATGACTATTTCATTTTTAGTCATGATAATATCTCATCTTCAGACAACTGGGGCTAGTGCTGCTCTCCTCTGGCTTCAGGTCACCTGGTGGAGAAGCCAGCACTGCCATGCACCTGAGTCTGTTTTATTTTACTTCAGAGATCTTCATTTGATCAGACAAGAAAGGAAAAAAAAACCCTTGTCCCTTAGGCAGTTGGAGAAAAGGGCCTTTGTCTGGCAGGAACGGGCAGATGGAGAGCTGCAGCCCTCAGCCCAGCTGGTCTGCAGCCAAATACTACTTTCGAAGAGCTGTCCAAAATCCGCTGTGCACCCGGATATAAGAGCTTTCCTCTGTTTGCTCACTGTGAGGTGATGTCTGTAGGTGCTTTGTGTTCCCCTAAAGCACCCGGGTTACAGGCATGAACAAATGTCCAGCCAGATGGGTGGTGGAACTCCATGGGGCTGCAACTCTGTCGGTAAACCCAAGTGCTTCTGTTTTGTTTGTCTTTTCAGGGTTCTGGGGGAAGGGAAAGATAAGGTTACATCTGTCCTAAATCCTTGACTTTTTATAGAGGTTAAAATCCCAGCTGAACACATCTCTTTGCTGTGTGGAGGAAATAGTTTGATAATTCAAACAGACTCCTTGTACCAACTCCTTGTCTGCAGTTAGTGCTGGGGCTGCCAGCGGGGTGTGAGGATAGCAGGAAACTGGCAACGGAGCTGTCTACAGAGGTATTAACAACAACAAAAAAGAAAAGGATTAAAAAAGGCAGATTCTCAATGCAAGTGCTCTTTTCTCTGTTTGTTTTGTTTGTTTTTTTTTTTTAAAGGTTAACTCTCTGGGTGAAAGATGCCAAGCTAAAAGCAACAGATGAAGAATTTCTTTCTTTTGCAAGCAAATATATAGAGAGATTCTAAGTGTAAAGGTCTCAGTTTCCTCCCTAAATTGCCCTTTCCTGTTCCTGAGTGCAGGGGTGGTTGCTGCTGTATCAAAATTGAGGGTTATTCTGAGGCTTTCCAGCTATGGTAGTGGCTGATGACCACTAAGGTGCATATGGAAGCAGAGGGCGGCGGCAGAGGAGGAGGGTTGGCAATTGAAGAATGTGCTTTGAAAAGACAGAAGGAGCAGCTTAGGTGTAGGTGGAAGGTTTGAGGAGCTGGAGGTCTAATTGTGCCCAGATTGTTTCTGCTTTAGCTGTTGCTCAGATGCCTTTTCTTTCTAATTCTCTAAGCAAATGGAGCCACTTTCAATGAGACAGTTGTTTTATTAAGAAAAAAAAAAGTGACCTAGCTTTAAGCATTCACTATAGTAGAGAAGTGTATAACATATGAAAGATTCCTGTCAATCAAGTGATGGTGTGTTTTGTAATCACTGAGTGAGAAGTCCAGATCCCTGAGTCTGTTCCCTGAGTTCTGTAGCTGCGCAGTCTGACCTGTGGCAAGTGTTTTAGGTTTCTCTATTGACCAGTATTCAAAGTTTTATCACAGACCATTAAAAGTAAGTTTCAGAATTATAATGAAACTAAAAAATCCTTTTAGAAACTGACCATTTATTTGCTATCAGACAATTCTGTTATAAATGCAAATTCTTTTTTTCCTCATAGCTTGCTGCTTTACAGCTGCTCATGAAAAGGAGAAAGCACAAATATTGATGAACATGTTGAACATCCTTCCCTGCCCCAAGGTCCTCTTTCTCTCTGAAGCTGAATATTTGTTTCCTCCTTTGCTTTTCATGAAGTGGTTGTAGGAAAATTCCCCATTCAGAAAAGAAAAAATAAGTAAAATCTGATGGACCTAACTTCAGTCAAATGGAAGAAGTATAATAACATCTGATAAGAATTTTTTCCATATCAAAACAGTAATAAACAGAAGGCTAATAAAAATATTTATTTGTGAATTTGCCAAAAATAGCTGAGTAGCTTGTGGTCATGTTGTCCTTTCTGTTGAGTCTGGTGAAATATAACATCTAAGTAGTGTCAGACTAAGTCAACGCATAGGCATGATATTTTCAAGGATGGCATCCTGAAATTGGATGATGCTGGTGGTAAAGTATCTGCATGTAGAAACCGGGGTTACAAATATTGTATCAGTCATATTTCAGCATCTGCTAGTCATCAGTCGGAATAATGCATACGAGAATTAGAAAGAAGGAAATATTCCAGCTTTAGGAAAGTATGTAAACAAATATAATTGACTCTTGCCATTAGCCCAAATGAAAAGAAATGTGTAGACTAGGGGGAATATATTGTCCCTAAGAAAGGCACTGCTTTTTTTGTAGGTTCATCCTTGACTTCTTTCATTGTTGAGAAGCATTTCTGTCCCTTGCTTACACTTTAATGGCTGCCTACCCTGTATTATCGGTGTCTTTATTGATGCACCAGAGTGTTCAACTAGTCTTGTGCATCCTTCTTCTTTTCTCTTTGCAGAGTGGGGAATTGTAGTTTATACTTTCATCCTTGTTGGAAAGCACCTGGATGTGAAGGCCTAGTGAGTCCTTAGGTATCAAAATTAAAGTAAACAAGGCTTTCTGGGGTCATCGTGACCCTCTTGTGGATTCCTCTGAGAGTTTGTTTATTTGTGTTATCATTTACAGTAAGTAAATATGAGGCTACAAATCTGTTTTGTCATTTGTAAAGGCTTTTATTTAGCTAGCTTGCTATTCCAGCATAGCAACTGTGGTCCTCTGTTTATTGCCTTATGTTCAGTAAATATTTTCTTTTCCTCAGTGTCAGTCAGAATTGACTGAAGACTTATTGATTTTGAAAAAAGGCACAGTTAGCATTTGTAAGCATCTTGGAAGAGGTGCTCGAACTTCCAGGGAACTCTGTGAGAGCTGGCTGTGCTCAGGGTTTTCCAGCATCAGGCTTCTAGGCCACAGGTGCTGCTGGAGCTGTGAAATGTGAGTGCATGAGGGTGTGATGAGGGTGTGAGCACACAGCTTCCCTCGTGGGTTTATACAATATTGACTTGTTTAAGTCCTAATTTAGCCTACAGGAAGCCAAATCTTGAATTTCAGTGTTTGTTTCTGCAGGAGAGAGCAAGATGAAGAGCCAAGATCAATACTGCTTGCAAAAACAGAGCAAATCAAACAAACTTAGACTTTTATTGCATCATGCCCCAGTCGACAAAGATTCCTATATAAGATGAAAGATAATGCCTGATTGTTCAGAAAATCTCATTACAATTCATTGTACGAGTATTTTGTACAAAAATAGAATTCTTTGTGTGAATGAGATGAGCAGGAATGATTTGTTGCAATGCAGTTTCTTTGTCTGTCAAAGATGTAATTTTCTGACATTGGAAACAAAACCAAGAAGAGACACAGAGTTTTCAGCTATTGCTGGGAACTGCACTGGAGTCTCAAAGAAGTAGATTGCAAGATTTGGTTTTTACTCATTTTGAATAAGAAACAAACACAAAGTTTTCCTACTGCATACAGATATAGCATGTGCTGCTGGTGTAATGAATTCAGTGTAATAGATAAAGTGGTAATTAGTTCTGACTGTCAGGAGCTTTAGCTCTGGGGCCTAAAAGCTGGATATGCGCTCTAGTCCTAGGTGGAAGGCAGCTTCTAAAATAGATACATACATCATTCAGAAAACCCAATTTTTAGCAAATGTCGTAATTGCTTGGCTGCGGATGTGCAGGGCCCGTTTTCCTAGAGCACACTGAATGTTCTGCACAGCTAAAATAGTCATACGTGGTGTCAGAGTCTGTGTCTGAGTATGTTTCATTTTTGTTTTCTGCTTCAGTGAACATTAACCCACTATATTCTGTTCCACACACAAAATGTTCTGATGATAAATCCTGCAGGAAATGTACTTTCCTGGAGGAAATGTGCTTTCCTGTTTTTGGTGGTGCACTGTAGTGAGTACCTTGTGTAGTAGGGGGAGGAGGCCACTTTAGGACATGAGTATCGTGCTTTGATTTTCCATTTCTGTTGCAAGTTAATGACAGGCTCTTCTGTTGTAATGTGTGCCTCTGAGAGGACTTTTGTTCTAGCTGTAGCTCTTCAGCTTGAAGTAGTGATTGGAGGAGCAGATTGTTAGACAGGGCTGGTAGATCCTGCTGCTGACTGGCACAGATGCCCAGTGCAGATATAAGATTGTTCTGATCAATGCTCTCCTGTTGTTGACATGACAGACAGGCAAGGAGATAAACTTTTTCCCTGCTTTTTGTCTCCACAGCACTTCACAGAGTTCCTGGATGAATTTTCACCTGATGTCCTAGGCCAGCTCTTGAATGATCCCTTCTTGTCTGAGAAGAATGAAATAATGGAGGTGGAATTGTCTCCAGCATCCCCAGCGCCCCTCATCCAGGCAGAACACAGCTATTCCCTGTGTGGGGACTCTCGACCCCAGTCGCCCTTGACCCACATCTCGACTGATGACAACTTCAATGAAGGTAGAACACACTGAGCCCATGTTCATTTGTTGTGATGATGCAGTAATGAAATGTTTCTGGTGGGGTGATGGTGCGCTAAGGGTGCATATGAATGCTTTTTACAGAGGTTACTAACTTTGCATTGTAATAATTTTGAGTCAAAAGTTGATCAAAAAGAAGTGGTAGAAGGGCCAGAAATACACTTACTTCCATATATCCAATCTGTGGTTGTTGAAGATAAATGGAGAATGATAAACCAAATGAGGATCACCATGAAGTTTGGGTACTGTAGAATAGGACTTGTAAGGAAAGGGTGAGGTGGGTTTTGTTTGGTCTTCTGGAGGAAAAGGAAAGGGAAGATCTTGTTGCTGTCCGTGACTATCTTGTGAAAGGGTGCAGTCAAGACAAAGCTAGGATCCTCTGAGAATCACAGTGATAGCATAAGAGACAGTGGCTGCAAGAAAGGAAATTCCAGTTGGGTATTAGGAAATGCATTTTCACAGTGGGATTGGGTCAGACATTTGAACAATTATCCAGAGATGCTGTGAAGTCTTCACCTGTGGAGATACTAAAAGCTGAGCTAGACAAGGCCCTGAGCAACCGGATACAACTTGGCCCATATGCTGAATGAGGAGTCAGATGAGATGGTCTTCAGAGATCCCTTTCAGGTTTATTAAAAACAAACAAACCAACTTTTAAACTACACTTCTTTTTAAGTGGTGAGTGTCTGGAGCTTTCTGTTATCCCAAAATAAGAATCAGGTCATCTTATTTATGTTTCTAAATACATGTGTGGGAATGTGACTTCAGATGCTGCCCCAGTCTTAGAACTGGTCTTGCTGAAGTTCCAGGGTTTTTTTCCTTTTTAAAAAAAGGCAAAGAAAAAAAAATAATGCCCATCAGGAAATAACTGGTGATCTTGTAAGGACCTAACTGCAGTTTTATAGTTTCTGTGGCTGTGTGAAATGGCGATGCATAGAAAATTATGAAAACCCACCGCAGTTTTAACAGTTGTCTGTAACTCAGCAGTTATAAACATCTGGAGGGGAAAAAGGGGAAATGCAAGAATGGTGGGAGGAAGAGATGCAACCTGCTTGTTCTGAAGTGGTTTGTCGGAGGAGCAAGACCATGAATATCTGGTAACTATAAGGAATAATCGCCATGTCAGACTTCCAGTCCTAATAATCGTTTTATGTCTTCACCATTAGCTCTACTGTACAAAGCAGTGGAGTATTAAGCTGCATCACAATAAAAGAGAGAGAGAGAAGTGCTTGTGGCTAAGCATTAACAAGCTAAGCTGTTTGTGAAGATCCACCAGACGTGTCTTCAAAGGCTGACAGCTTTGTAGCCCAAAGTGCTCTCTTAAAACAAGATGAAAACTGTTAGAGATTTCACAAGATGCCAACTAATAAAACCTGTGAGAAGGCTTTTCAATGTGAGACAGGGTTTTCGGAAATGATCTGGAAACATCATCTACAGAAAGTCTTCTTGTTTTGTATTTCCTAGCTGTTTTATGTGAATGTTTTTAAATTAACTCATACAGGAGATATTAATTGTGACAGGAAAAACAAGCACAAGGCAGAAACCAAGCTCCTCTGGAAGTTAATAGAGAGAAGTTTCAAACTAGGCTAAAAGTGAGGGGAGTTTCGTTTGGAGAAAAATCCTGAAGAAATTCATACTGCTGAGACCACTGGGTAATTAATAGAGCTCTAGTCAAATGATGTTTTAAAAAGGCAAGAAACATTAACAAGTGGGGTTTAAAAATGGAAAATGAATGGAAAACATTTCATCTTATGTTCACTCTGCAGAGTGTTTTATAAGAGAGGAGGAGGAGGAGGAGTTGTTCTTGGTGTTTGGGATTTTATTTAATCTTAACCCTGGAATCATGCTCACGACCTTTTCGTACCTGCTGACTTCAAAACAGTGAAGCTTGGAGAAATACTTGAGAAAATTGTAGTATTAGAATGAACCTGGCTGTCTGACAGATATTCAAAGGCATGACCCTGCTGATTTTTCAGTTCTTGAATCTGTGGGAGCAGGGAAGGAGAATTTTGTGGATGGCAGTACTGCAAGGTTTGAAATTGGAGATTGAAAGCATCTCTGTTGTTAGATGGTGAAGGTACACAGTGCTCCTGATAACTCTAATGAATGTCAGTCCCCTTGGTGGAGTAAGGGGACAGATACTGGGAGCACCAGTGTCCTTTGCGGGGACCAGGAGGTACAGGGTGTGGAGGGGGAGGTTCATATGCTCCAGGATCATCTCCTGCTGCTGGGGAACTGGGAGAGGTTTCGTGGAGTGGCTGGAGCTGAGAAATGAGGTTGGCTGAGTGACTTATTTATAGAACGTCCCAAAAAATTTTCATTCTCCAAATAATCACCCCACTGGGCAGATTAGTGAGCTATTTTTTTTTCTGTGACCAGGCTTTACGATTCTGCAGGACTCTGTCCTCCAGGACTGGGAGTGAAAACGGGCTAGTGAGGAGGCTCATGAGTGACATTTTGCATGTGTGTGTGCACATCTGCTGTAAACACACGTGCTGTGGACCTGTGTGCCTGCGGTCAGCAGCAGTGTGAGGAGGAGGAGGATGGCACAGAGCAGTTAAGCTGTGTCTGGATGCCATTTCAGAGCTTTGCCCTTAGCTCTAGAGGACGTGGCAAACAGGCTTTGTTCTTGCTTTGTAATGTAGTTAGTAATGCAGTGTTTTAGGTGAGTCTCTTAGCAGTTGTCCTGGCAATGAGTGCTGGCAGGTTCTTTCCCAGGGTGTGCAGAAATGCCATTCCCTCCCAGGCCAGTGAGTGTTTATAGGCAGGCAAGGATGGGGAGAGTGTGAGGAGCAGGAAACCTCGGGGTCTTTTAGGGTCAGGCCCTTTAGCCCATATGGATACATAATGTGGACTTGGAAGTGGAACCTGTTGCACATCTTACTGTCTCTCTCACACCAGCGGTTACTCTGTTCATGTGATCTGGAGCTGCAAACTCCTTTCAGCAAAGGCAGCTTCTCAGGTGCCATGTGCTGCTGTGTGCTGAGGTGCAGGCTGGCTCCCCGTGTCACTTCTAACTGGGTGCATGTTAATGCACCACCCGCGATGATGTGGGCAGGAGTGGCTTGTACTAAAGGGAAATGTACCTGCCTGCTTTTAAAATAGCCTTAAAAACTAGAGTTTGTCTCCTTGGTGACAGACCTGTTGGAGATGGCAGGTTAGAGTGACAGCTGGGGGTGTGTGGCCTGTCCTAGGACAGGATCCTGCTGTCTTTGTGGGCACAGGATGACCCTGGACATCGGTCTCATCCCCATGCCACTGGAGCAAGTGTGCTGCCACCAGGCAGGCCACATGTCATATTGCTCTGCTACCTGCCTTTCTGCCCTCCTCCTTCAGCTGTGCTAGCCTGTAGGAGGAGGGAAATAGATTTTCTAAGTTGTTTCCATCTGTTTCAGTAACACCCAATGTCTGTAGTGGTTTTTGAGGTCCAGTGTGCAGGGAGGCTGAGAACAAAGCCCACCTTGTTCAGTACATGATCTTCAAGACAGGTTTAAGTCATTCAGTATCTATTTCCATCTTTTGTTTTTCCCCCACAAGTTTCCCACAGCCTTACTAAAAATGTTTTTCATGTTTCCTTTCAGCCATTATGTTGGATTGATTGTTTGTTCTGCCTCCATAATCACTTTCTTGCCCACTCTTGCAGGGGAACGAGTAACTTGTGCTGGGAGCTGTTTCTTGTTGGCCATTACTTGGCTGTTACCACAATTTCTGCAATTGCTAAATTGACCTATTCCTGTAATTGTAAATCTTACATAAAGTTTTTCTAAAATGAGCTAGAAGTGTAAAACTGGGAAACTCATAAGCCTGGATTTAACTTTTCCAAGAATTCCTGTTAACCTCAAGGTGAGAACATATTTAAGTGTCTGTAAAAGCAAGGTCCAAACACCAGTTTTCCCCACTTATTCACTCTTCTGACTTCACTGTATTGAGGCTATTTCCCCAGGTTTGTGCAGAATAACTTTCCTGCATACTTGCAGCTTGTTGCTAGTGTGGGGTCTCTGAAGGTGTCAGTTTTAGAGCAGATGTGTACAAGACATCTGGCATTTAGTTTTTTGGTTTCTTCCCATGACGGGAATCTATTCTTAGATTGAATTTGCATAAACTTTTAAGAGTAAAGATACTAGAAAGAGAGAGATATTTATAGGCTTGACCTGCCTGCTTGCAGCTGGCTGACCACAACTTTTGTTTGCCTGGACTGGTGAATAAGGCATATGGCCCAAGGAGGGCTTCAGGCTGTAACATGGAAAAGTAAACTCTGTCCCTATCCATACCAGTTACACTGCCACCTCTATCCCACCAGGTTTCTGCTTTCTAGTTTTGAGCCCAGATATTTTTGAGACAACTGCAGAGTGGCTGCAGAGAAGGACAGTGGATAGTTGTGAGGTGGAAAATGCTCTTGAAAGGATATGAAGAATTGGGAGGGGAGACTGAGAATAGGGCTGATGGGTAAGGGAGACCCCTTACTGTGCATTTTGGCCTTTTGGGGCACAGATTCACTTCTGACAATTGTAAATGAATAGGAAAAGAAGCTTAGTTTTCTGTTATGTTTGGTGTATGTTTGTCTTCACTTTTTTCCAGCCTCTGCAGCCTTTTAGAAAGGGAAGGCTGTGGGTCGGGCAGGCAGGAGCAAGGCAAGACCAAAGTTTCATCAGGAACTATGGTTACCATCCTTGTGCCTTGAGATGTGAATGTAGACTCCTTCCCTGCCCTCCTATGCTTCAACTTCTCAGCTGTAGGCATAGACTTAAGGATAGTGTCTGTCTCTTGTTTTGGACATTTGAGATCCATAAATGACAGCCGAGTACAAGAAGTACCAAGGGGCTGGTGTGTAGCAGGAATGTGAAGGCAGAGCCTGCAACATCCATGTGAGGTGGTGCTTCATCCTCTGAGATCGGCTCAGGTGGTAGGGATGTTTTAACAGTCATTTTGCATTTTGTTTTTTAGGTGTTTTTTACTTTGTGAGCCTGACAGGGCAGAGGCAGTGGACAACCAACTAGGCATTGGTACAGTGTCTCTCCTCAAGTTGTGGCCAGGGGGCTGGGTGCATTCCTTTCCCCCTCCCTCGAGGGCTCTGCTTTTGAGACTAGTCTGGGTCCTCACCTGCCTCTCTTGTTCATGCTTTCCTGCTCAGGAATGCTTTGAAGTTACTTTTGGATTTGAAGCGGCTTAGCTTGGCTAAAGGTTTGACAGACTGATTGCTGAAATGACCTGTTTCTATTTTACTCTTAGCTGTGCCAAAACTGGGGCTGGCCTCAGACTGTAACCTGTATTGTTATTGGGTTTTTTACTGCTGAGGTTATGCTTTCCTGTAATGTGCTTTTAAAGCTTGAATTTTCTTTTTAAACTTCAACTCCATCTCCCTACGTGGTTTGAAAAAGAAAAACATAAACGAGAAACCAAAACCAACCAAACAAAACCCCAAAAATCATTGTATGTGGCTCCCACTTCTCCAGTGCAAGTAGCCCTTCAGCAATGAATCCAGACCTCATTTCAGGCAGGACTGTGTACACGAAAATGCTTTCTTGTGTGTGGAGTCCACAAGCAGTAATCAGTGTCACGTGCTGTCTCTTTGCATAGAGACACCTGTGGGCTTGAGGCTCAGGTTTGTCTTCCTACATTTTGTATGTGTACATATATATGCACACACATAATATACGTGTCTATATGTGGTGTATATGTATGTCATAATATAGCCTATTTATAGTAGGCTATCTTATATATACTAATTTTATTTTTTTATATAACCTATATAGAGAGAGATGCATTGTCCTGCTTTTGTTTTTCACCAAATACTGAATCAATATAATATGAACAATGAAAATGGAACCTCCTCTGCCCTGACTTCAAAGAAAATGGAACTGAACAAAGAAATTCACTTGTACTTTGAAAAATTGCTGTCAAAGCCAAACTATAATTTTTGAGAGCACGTTCCTGCAACTTTTTTCCTGTATAATTTTTATTATTTTTATGTGTTTGTTTAGGAAATGGGGAGAAAGCTGTTTAGTGGGGATAGTGTGTGTTTGGGTGATTTTTATGTGGAAATGTAGCAGTCAGTCCTTGTCAGCATCTGCCGATTTAAAGTGATAGAATCATAGAATATGATGAGTTGGAAAGGACCCATCAAGATCATCAAGTTCAACTCCTAGCCCTGTGCAGGACAGCCCAAGAATCACACCATGTGCCTGAAACATTGCTCTGTATGTGAATAACTCTGTAGGAGAGCAACTAAATTCATACTAAAGTATGAAAAGGCTTTTGAACTTTTATATGTCCAAGGTCCAAAGTTTCAGTAGGTCACTCTGCATCAATCTTGTAACTTCTACTTGAGCAGCAGTGTGTCTGAAAAATGTCACTTTTGTTTTAGAGGTGGGCATTTTGGTGCTTACTTATGGTTACTGTTAATAATTGGCAACTTTAGTTGCAGTCTGACCTCCTTTAGCTTCCAGTTCCACATATATGAGAGCTCAGTATACCCTTTGTTCCTGTTAAAGAACCATCAGCTCTCAGAAACCTCTTTCCCTAGGTGTTTGTAGGCTGTGATTAAGTTCCCTCCTGATTTCTGGTTGGATGCAGTCTAAATGAACTGCACTTCCTTGGTGTTTCCCAAGGGAGGTGGTATCTTCTAGACTTTGAGCTATTGCAGTGCCTTTCTCAACACAGGAACATTTGCAGTTCCTTTTCAGAACTTGGTCAAGTGACTGCAGGAGCTGATTTCCCAGGAATAGTTTCCCACATGATGCACATTAGGGGAATAGTCCTCCTATTTCCAGTCCTGCTGTTTGTGAAACCAGTGATCTCATTCTCTCTGTAGTGTTGCACTGAGAGCTCATGCTCACTTGGTGATGCGCTGTGAGCATCGAGTCCATTTAATGTGTGTTGAAGCCTGATGGCTGCCACAACACAGATATGCCTTCACAACATCTGCGTGGGGCGTGAGTGGAAGAATCCAGACCTGTGAGAGAGAACTATTTTATTTGAAGATAGTACTTCTGTGGATAACTGTCATATACCTTAAAAAAAAATCATAGTCTTTTATAGGACATTTAATGGTATCGAACTTTAAGGCTGTAAATCCAGCTACCATGTCAGTCTGTGCCTGACTCCCATATATATATATATGAAGGGTGATGCCATAAAAATAACAGTTTTCAACCCCTGAGCAAAATAATTAAGAACCATCAGGGACTGTATCCCAACTATGCTTATGTAGTGTTAGTCTGAAGGGAGGTTAAAGCAGAACCTGTAACCCCAAGACATCTGGCTGGTTTTACATGACAAGGTGCTTTGGACTGAAAATTGTCACATTCTCCACAGGAAAGAGGATATTGACCCTTGTTTATGTATGGAAGGAACAATATGTCTTTGTTTCTATCTTAATAACTTTGGTAGTGATAGAAATGATTGTGGGTTTTAGATGAACTCCATGCCATGCAGAGGGGATGTCGATATGAGCGATGATCTTTTGTTAGGAGAAAAGCTATTTCTGCTGCATTGTGATTACTGTCTATTGCTGCTGCTGATCTTTGCCCCTTTATTTAATTTTCCCTTTGTGGCACTTTAAAAAGGACCTCAATGTTTGGTAGTCAAACAGTATCCCCTGTGTCGAAGCTGTTTTGAGGGCTTCAGTTTCATTATTTGCGGTGGGAGTGTGTGTGCACGCTGGGAGGGGGAAATGCCCTCTGGAAAATCTGTGAGAGAAACTGTTTGTCAATGAATGTGGGCTCTCACCTCATGAAGGAGAGAGGGGGAGCGGTAGTGGCATTGGAGCTCAGCATTTCAGGCATGATGAACAAGGCTTGTGTCTGCCTGGGGGTGTTATGCGAGCCCAGAGCTGGGCACTGAGGACCATTCTACCCCAGGGGAAAGACAAGGAGACAGTTGTTCCTCCAGAAAGGTCCAACTTGCCTTTTGGGAGGCTGGAGAGGCTCAGACTGCAGAGCTGGGGACACTGAACTTCCTTCCCAGCAAGTGGCATGTCTAGCAGCATGCCCAAAACCTGTGCATCAGCAGATGGTGGAGTGATTTTGCCGACAGTGAGCAGTCATTTCCCCCACAAACAACTTGTGGACCTCTTCCAAGAGGTGTTTTCCCCTTGCAGTTAGCTGGCTCCCAGTTTGCAGCTGTACTTCTGTGGTGTAGGGCTGGTGAGCACCCTTGGATCCTTCTGCTAGATGTAAAGAGGCACCAACCTCAGAGGTGGGATTCAGGCAAGGACCGTACTCTTGTCCAAGGTATAACTTTGCAAACGTGGACCCTTGGTGCAAGTTTAAACACCATCTGAATCAAAGCGTGTTATTAACATGGGATGAGCTGAGCCTGAGACTGCATACGGTTGTGCATGGCGCGGCTGTGCAGAAGCCAGGTGTGCTGTGCATCCGAGCCCTTGGTTCATGATGACGGTGTAAGGTCTGCCATGGACCAAAAGGAATTAGTTGAAGCCCTGTTGATCTAATCTGTAACACAGCTGAAGAGGGAGATTATTTAAATGTGCTTGGCTGGAGAACAGTTTGACTCATTAGGGAACTTCCCACATTACCCTGTTCAGAGATGGCTCTTCTGATACCTGTGCAGAGCACTTTGACCAGTAGTCTGTTGTGGTCTTCTTAAGTTTTCAGTTTTGTTTTTCTCTAAGCTGTTTTATCTGTTGCTTGGACAGTGAACTTCAAGGAGGGTGCAAAAGCTGCCTCTTCATTCTGCTTATACAGATAAGGATATCCCTTGATAATTCTGCAGGTCTTGCTTGCACGCTTGTTTGAAATGTTGTTTAGTTCATGCATCTGTTTTTTGTGACGTTAATCTGTAATGGTGGTATGGGCTTTTCTCCACTTCAAGATGAGGTTCAGTGGTACACTCCTCATGTGGGTTGTTTACATAATGGTGCTATCTTACTTTTTACTGCAGGGTAAAAGAAAGGTGGAAAACCATGTTGTTTCTCTGAATACTTGCACTCTCTGTACTTGGGAGGGGTGAGGGTGAGATACAGAGTGCACCATTAATTTCATTTATTTAAAAATGCCCAGTAACTCACTGATGCAACTTGGTTATCCAGTAAGTGTCTCTGTTAAACTCTAATGAACAGTGCTGAAAAGAATGTGGGGAGCAGGGTAGATCTTTTTAGTTATTTTGTAAGCTCTGTTTCTCTGTACATCTGTCAGAGAGGATGAAATGTAGTCAATGTTGGAGAAGATTTACTTATTCTCAGGAAAGGAGGTGGCATGTTGGACAAGACTGAAGAATTATTTGGATAGAAATAGTTAAAAAAGGAAAGCAAAACTTTCTGGGAACTCTTAAAAAAAACCCTGTACAGTTGAAGTAAGCATTTTTGAGCTTATTTTCCACTTTTTCTAACCTGCCTTTCCATAATATGCCCATGGAAGAAGGAAAGAAGCAAAATGTTGCAGTTCTTCAGAGAAATATGAGTATCCTAGAAAGCTGCACATGGTGATGTTAAGAGACTATGTCTAATTTGTTATATCTATATATAAATACAGATGTATTAAAAATTCTTTTTATGAACACAGGAATGGCATATATTAGTTCTGACGTAAAAACACAGCCATTGTTGGTTGTGTGTTTTTCACACATGCCTAAATTACACATACTGATTATTGCTACAGCTGTGATGCTTAGAGGAGCACATTTCTGATGGAAATCATCATTATAATGTATGAGGTGTGCAGCGTAGAAGTTGACTTGGATCTGTTGTACCTAAAGCCAAGCACATGTGAATAACTCAGTCTTCATAACGGACTTCAGAGCTCTGAAACATTCATTGTGCAAAATATTGCATCATCTTTTCCCTTTTGGTTGTAGTGATCTGGAGGAAGGGGAGTGAAAAGTCCACTTGTGGTATGTTGAGTAGATCTTATGAGCATTGCCCATCTTAACTGCAGATGGTGGAACCTGGGACAGGATTAGGACCTCTGAAGTAAAGACAGAGGACAGAAAGAGTCTGTTTGGACACCTTGCTGAAGATGTGCACAGCATGCAATGCTTACACCTACAGTACCGAGGGAATTACGTCCCATTTGGAGTTTCATCTCTTGCATTATCACCCACATACATGGCATCTCACAACACATTGCATATCATACCTGGGACCAAGCTGGACTCATGATGAGTACAGCTGGGAAAGAAGAGGACATGTTTGAAGTTTTTCCTATCAATGAGAACTTAGCTCAATACACTGATTGAACTTAACTTTGGCGGTTTGTAAGGCTTCTGCCTTTAAAAAAAAAAAAAGAAAATAGTGGAAGATGCATGCTAAATAAGACTGCAGGAAAAGTGGGACAAGCTTGATGACAGAAGAAGCACAAAAAAGCTTTCTGGAGAAATGTAATTTTAGGCTTGGATACAGGAGATTTTAGATGCATGTGTCACAAACCCTGGGGTGCTGTGATGAATGGGGTTTTTGGATGTGTGATTTGAAACTCTGATGTTTAACTTGCAGCAGTGGTAGATGATCACAGCTGAACCCAAAAGCTCAATGCATACTGTATTTTGATCAAGTATAATAACAGTGCTAAATCATCTGAAAAATTCAATTCCAGTTGTCTCCAGTTGGCCATTTTAAATTCCTAGTTACTTTTTGGCCTTAATCTCTCCATGTCTCAATTGAATTTTCAGGACCATTGTGGAAATGAATTCAGGTTGATGGAGCATTTCCCTGGGAGGGGATTAAATAGCCCTGTGGGAACAAAATATGAATTTTGTTAAAGGAGAGATGAGGTTATGCGTGAGACAGTGAGAATAACAAAACATGGAATATCTCCTCAATTACTGGAGCGCCATGCATTCTGCTTTTTGGGTAAGGCATGAGTTCTGTAGAGAAATTGTTTCATCACATTATTAAAACATGCCTATTTTTATGTGTATGTGATGTGCAAAAGGACACTGAGTTAAACATTCATAAGTATTTCTTAATACCTGGGTGCTTTGCAACATGAATGTTCAGTTAACATCATCTGTATGTGCAATTTAATTACCAGTGCATTGCACATAGAAGTGTTAGCTGGGATTTTGGTAAGTACTGTGTAGACTCTTTAAATTACATATTCCACATGCCAAAATGCCTAGCATTCATGGACTTATGAAAGGGTAGGTAAAGGGGAAATGATTCTCATCTAAACAGCCATTGCATGGTAGAGTTCTGAGGTTCGCAGGAAACCTCACCTGGGAAGGGAACTGACAGACAGTTCACTTGTTCAACAGTGGACTTTGGAGTCTGTGTTTTGAAGCCTGAGAGGAGATTTTTAACAGTCGAAGTGACAATATTTAGGATGTCTGTTTTCTTGGCCATTTGGATAGATAAATCTTTTGTTGAGGCTTTCTTCTCTCTCTGTCTGAATGACTTGCAGTGTATTTTGCCTCACCTTAGAGGATGCAGTGTTGCCTTATTCATATCTGTTTGAATACATACCATCATGGAGATTATTTTCTCAGCCTCTTGTTTTGGATTCTGCCTTAATAGTTCATGTGTATTTCCTGGATCATGTCAAATATAAACACCTCTAATTTCTTCCCACAGCATGCCTTGCTTGGACCCTCCCTTTTCCTCCAGTGGGTCCCTTGAGCCAGCCTCTGTTGTCCTTTCATTTCAGTATTTCACATGTACCTTCTTGCTTGTTCTCATTATTCCATGAAACCTCCCACATAGTTCTCCATAACCCTGTATCAGAAATACTCTTGTCTTGGAGTATGTGCTGTACCTCTCTGTATGACCAGTAATCTATTACCCTGCTCAATTTTTCCTCTTTGCCTGAATTTTTCTGGTTTTGTGCAGTATTCTCAAGGGCTTTGGGAGAAGGGCTGCCACTGCTCTGCTTGTACAGTTCTTGGCAGAGTAGACTAAGATGATAAGGTATTATAATAAGAATAAACTAAGAATAAACTCTTATAAGAATAAATGAAGAATTATAAGAGTAAACTAAGATTTTCAGATAATGTCAATCTGCTGTGCTCAGGAAGAGTAGAAAGGGCAGTGGGAAATGTCTTTGCAGCTCTCTTGGAGCAGAGGAGAGATCGTTGGTGACTTTGGAAGCTGGAACATGTCAAAAGAAAGTAACTTGTCGCACAACACTATGATAGTGAGCGTGCAACAGGGCCTTGGAAAAAGTGGGGACAGAGGATTATCAAGGTGGGATTTGACCAGTCCTCTGTCCTTTTCTTTCACAGGGTTGTTCATCTGGAATGAGAGCTGTCACTGTGCATCATAAGAGGCAGTGTCAAAAAAGTGTCAGATGCAGTTCTTCAGAGTTATCTCAGTGTTAAACACAGTGTGTTGCTGTCGCTGGAAACCATCTGTAACCCTACAAACTGGTTAGACTGGTTTTAAAGCCTAGAATAACTCTGAGCAGTTTATGCAGATCTAAATGATGATGGCAGGGATGTCAAGTTAATCAGCAAAATCAGCTTCCAGAGGAGTCAAATGACTAGCTGAAGGCCAGCATATCTTGCTGTCTTAGAGCTGCTGAATATTTGTGATGAACCTGGGGATTAGAGGTGGTAAACATCATAAAGTGAAGCCTTAGAGGACATGCCCTGTTTTTCTGGTCACCCATGGCTAGATTTCTCTTCTTGCAAGATGATACAAATTTGGGAAAGTTCAGGGCTAATTATTGGCTTCGCTGATAGCTCTCCTTTATCCCTAGCCTTCCCTCCCAAAGGGAGCTTAAAGTAGATTACAGAAGATGATGCTGCCATGGGTGTAGCTTGACCCAGAGGTGCAAGAGGAGGCTCTGCACATCATGATGTGGGGGAAGTTTTGACAGAAGTTATCCAAACAGGCATTTGAAAGTTGCATTGACCAAGGGATTCTGGATTCTCAGGCAGATACCACTTTAAAGGTATTACCTGAATGATGGACACACAGCAAGCAGAGAGGGAGCTGTGCTCTCATGTTTGTGAGTAGAGAGACTCAAGGATGGTTGACGTAGAGCAACGTCCTTTCTCCTGAGTTAATATTTAGACAGTGATACCCTTTTATTTTTTTTTTCAAAAAATACTTCTATTTTTGCATTTCTGCATTTTCCAGGAAGCTTTGGGAATAAGCTCTCCAGATACTTAAATACAGTGTTTAGCTCTTGCTCTACAGTTACTTCTGGCAGAGATGAGCTTGCTGTTCATGAGGCTTCTGATTACAGGATACTTATTTTTTGTTTTTAATTCCTTGGTGTGTCTTTACTCAAATTACCTCCTTCCTTGCCAGTGGTGGAGGTTAGGTCCCACCACAAAGTAATTACTAGCACTGGAGATGTACATTCTTCTTCCTCCTTCCAGTCACCCAGTATCTACCCAGTGCCTGTGTGCTCTGTGTGTGTGTGGTCTTAATAGCAAGGACACACAGCAGCACAGAGGCTGTAAGCCCACTCTTATTTTTGTTACCTGCTTGCAGCTGAACTCTGTTGACATCTCACCAGCTTGATGCACTCAGATGTGAAGGGCCTTTTGTCAGCCTTGCAGAATACTGGTGGCACAGCCACAGCACCGTGGCTGCCTCCCAGGACGTTGATGCGGCGTGCAGTTAATTCAAAGCTCTGTTTCTGTTTACTAGCCCTACATTGTGTACTTGCTCTCTGTTCTGATTTTGTATATTTGGTAAATGATCTGTATGAAGGCAGTAGAAAGCGCTGAAAGAAAGATCAGCACTCTGTTTTCTTTTATGTATGTTTACCTTCAGATTTCAGCTGCTTGATTTAATGGACATGCCTCTCACAACTCTCACAGAACTGTGCCACATGCTTTTGAGATATAGTGCTGCTGGTGCAGAGCTTTTCTCTTCTGCAAGAGAAAAGAACTTACATAACTAAACTCTAGCAGTTGGAATTGGAAGGTTTTAAAGGCAGAATTGCAACTGCCAAAAATGCATTTGGTTATTTTACAATTTTAAGAGAGGTTGTTAATAGCCTTGTGGGATTGTTGTAAAGGTTGAGTCTTTTTGAATTCTTGATCCTCTGTCATATGTCAGACCTGGGAAAGTAAATCCCTTCTCAGCAAGTCAAACAGTGGCTGCTTCATGAATGGAAATGGGGAGCTAAACCTACCAAGCCAACCTTCTTCAAGTTCTTGGCAGTGCAAGGCCAACCTTTCAGCTTTGTCCAGAAAAAAGTTTCATGACTTTCTTCTGATTAGTGAACTTGCAGTAAGTGGAGTTAGGGGACAATTCTGCCACTGTGTGATGCCTGTTTTGCTGTGACTTCCCAGAGGCTTT
This sequence comes from Neopelma chrysocephalum, assembly GCF_003984885.1. Taxonomy (NCBI): domain Eukaryota; kingdom Metazoa; phylum Chordata; class Aves; order Passeriformes; family Pipridae; genus Neopelma; species Neopelma chrysocephalum. The sequence goes on from NW_020897714.1 coordinate 25,285,073, forward strand.
GGGGAGGAAATTAGCATGATCACCATGTCACTGGTGCTCCTGTGAAGTCACCAAAGCCTATATCCTCTTTTACACTTGTTAAATGAATCCTTGAGGGGAGAAAAATGAAGGTGATAATGTGAAAGTACTTTGTTCTTAAAAGTATAATATTGCCATTTAAGCTATTTGATGATTGCAAACAGTAGAAGAAGTCTGGCTAAAGGCTATCTCTAGGAGGAATAAAACTGAGTCAGCAGGCATTAGTGTGTTGAGGACATGGCTCCCTGGCTGCTTTACCCAGTGGCTTATTTGGTCTTGTTTTGCTGTGCATTAGCAGCTTTCAGCAGTGTACAGTGATTAGTGCTCTGAGTCTTTCCTCGCTGCTCCTCTGTGTATCCTGGGGCTAGGATTAGGTTACAGCCCTGAAACGGCATGGTTGTCTGCTTTGACTGAGAGCTGAATAGCAAGGGCAGAGTTTTGTTGATAGACTAAAATGTCTTCTGTGTTTGTTTCCCTTCTCTGGAGGAGGAATGACATTATTTTCATTTGTAGTCTTTCTGTCTCTGACCTAAACATGTGGTGTCCAATTTCCTTCCCTGGCAGGTGACCTGGAAAATGAGGAATGGTGTCTGGCTACAGAGTTCACTCCAGCATCAATAAAGACTGAGCCAGGGTTGTGCGAGACATCAGGCCTCGCTCCCTCCGTCAGCCTCACCGTCACGGCCACATCACTGGAGGGAGAACGACCTGAACTACAGACAGATGCCCTGGTACTTGCACACTTCCTGTTCTCCTCTCTGCACAATTAGCTGTAGGTTCTCCTAAGACTGCATAGCAGTGTAGCCTCCTTGGTGCCAAAGCTTGGCAGTTCAGAGTGCACACTGCAGTCTGCTTTAATGGCTTTTAGTGTTTGCTGGTGTCCCCCTACTGCTGTAAGAGCTTGTGTTTCAAAACACATTGTCTGCATCTTCAGGTCTTAATGGTCAGATGCACAACTTTGTCTTCTATGCTAGCCCCAAAGCCTGGGGCTCTTGGATTTCTGAAAATATTTAAACAATTTCTGATGAACCTTTTACACCTGAACTCACTAATCCATTTGCTCTGTCAAGCCTGTGACAAGCTAAGTGTCTTTAATAATAACTTGCTCTAGTGCTGCTGAGCCTTCCCCTAATCAGAACAAGACTCCTTGTTTGGATTGACTGGAGAGTTTCCCTGTTTGCCTGCAAAGTTACTTTTGCCAGATCTGTGAAGCTTTGACATTTCAGGCTGCTGCCTCATGAGGAGCTTTGTAATGCCTTTCTGGCCACAGCTGGAGGAGCCAGTGGGCATTCTAAAGTACTCAGTTTGGCTGTGGTTGGGTTAAGAAGAATGAACTGCAGCAGCTAATAGCTCACCAGGGTCCCCAGTCAGTGGAGGAAGGGGCATGACTGTTCTCAGTCCCAAGGTTGCTATATCTGTCCAGGCTGGATGGAACTGGTAAATGCTGAAAATAAATGTTTCCACTTGGACATGGATCAGAAATACATGCAACAGAAATTATTTTATGAGAAACTGAAAAAAATTAAACACAAGTTTCCCGTAATCCTCTTCTAGTCTGAATATTCTGTTCCCGGTACGCAGTCCTGCTGTAGCTTGGGATGCCGTGACTTGCAAAGGAGTTCTGGGACTAGCTGGTGGCTCATTGCTATTGCATAGATTATTTATACATGTTACTGAGAGAGATTTCAGCTGCAGTTAACATGCTGATGTGCCAGAATGACTTCCTTGAGCCTGGGACTGTAGCACACAGACAGACTCTGGGCAGCAGCTTGGCAGCCTGGTGCCCCACCCCTGTCAGTGGGGCAAACCAGGTGTCTTCCCAACTTCAGTCAGCTCTGACTGTTATTTTCCTGCTCCTCCACACTGTGAAATGAACTTGGGTCTGACAACCTGGTGCTCAGTGACTGGCACCGTGCTCTTGCTCCCAGATGACAATGGCCTTCAACAGGCTTTCCCCCACTCCCAGGGGTGTTTCTGTCCCTGCTCAAGCAGACTGTGCAGTCCGGCAGATCCTAGCAGCAGCTCTGTTGCTAAGAGAAGTAATTTGAGTGGGTTGCCTGCTAGCTTTCAGTCTGAAATGTCATCTCTGAGGCGTAATCTTTTTATTTAGCTAAATATAGTAGTAAGAAAAGCCATAGTGGGAGTAGTCAGGGCAGTATTCTCTGTAGCCTGGTTTAGCAAACTCTGTAAAGAAGTTAAAGCTTTGCCTGTAGCAGAGCAGGAGGAGAGGAAACCTCTCCATTTATGGAGAAGTAATCCTTGTGTCCTTCTATTAAGATTTTTAAGATGTGTACTTTGGGTTTTCATGCTGTTAATGTCTCTTTTCTAGATGAAACCACTGACCCAGAAAGTTCTTCCAGAGATTAAATTGGAGCCCCATGAAGTGGATCAGTTCCTGAACCTCTCTTCTAAGGAAGGTCTGTTAAACACCAAACCAAAATGCAGGGGGAGTTGACTAGAATGCACAATAAATGTACTTTAGCCTGATTAAGTATTTGGATTCCTCATTCACCATGTTAGTCTTCAGGCTGAAGCTATTGTTTTCTAGGGATTCAACTCAGGCTACTGAAGAGCCAGACTCTCTCTGACCCATTTATGTGGGGTTTTTTTCCTTCTTTTTTTTTTCCCTTGTTCATCACAAAGAAAATGATCCCTTTTTGTCTGCAGGGTATTAATAATTGTAGTGAAGGGAGCTCGAATTCTTAAAGTACAGGATTATTTAGGATAGAAAAGAAATCAATTTGAGGAGACAACTAAGGCATAGGAAACATGAAGAGTGTAAGTGGAAACTTTACCGTTAACTTCTAATACAAAAGCAAGGATGTGAGTTTATAGGAAAATAAAAGTTAGGTGAATCTGTTTGTAGCATGTTAGTTTTAAGAACAACCAGGATCTCTTTGCACTGAGCTATAAGTAAGGAAGGAGGAGCAATGATCCTTGCCCTGAAAGTTAAACACAGTTTTGCAGCCCATAATCTGTTAAAGACGAGAAAACTTTGAAAGAGCCAAATATTTGGCCTGAAATCTGAGCAGATAACTGCATTTCAGTTAGGAACACTTGATATTCTGTTAGTAGATTCACTTCTGTAGGTAAATAGTACTGCTCTAGGGAGAGAAGCAAGTGATGTAGCAGGTAGAGGCTATATCTCAACCCAGGGTGTAGATCTGATTGCTCAGTTTGAGGGATTAAGGGCCTTGCTGTTTTTCAAGTATGTTTCTTCTTCTGGCAACTGCAAGAGTTAAGATGTGAGACAAAAAAAGTATTATAGCTTTTTTTGTTACTATTTTTCTTCCATCCTCCCTCACCACCCATTTGATCTTTTCAACTCAAATTTGCAAAGCATAACAGAAGTGGAAGGTGGCAAATTAGCCTGTATCTTCCTACTTCAAAATTTAATTGCTGTAAATTTAGGTAAGAGAAAAAAATGACTTAATTATGGCTGGTTTGGACATCTGCTAAGTTGTCCATGCAAGGAGAATAGGTGAGACATATCTGCAGTAGGTTCAGACCCGTTTGGTCATAAGCAGAACTTTGCTTGCCAACTCTAGCATAGGTTCTTTTGTGTAGAAGTGCAGTAGAATTTAGGACAGCGTGAGAGAGGTTCCTGTGGTGGCTGCCTATGCTGCTCCTGCTCCATTAGTACATTGAAGCCTTTACTATCACAAGGTTGTCAGTCACTTCTTCCCAGTTGGGCCAAACCAAGTCCTTAGGAAGACTTTCTCTCTTCCCTTATCACTTAACATCTTGGATGTGATCTCTTCCCATGAAAAATACTGTCAATTTGTTTAATCCACAGCAGAGTTAGAAAACACTGTTGTTTTTGGAGAGAAAGTGTGCTGGCTCAGAGCCCCTCTGTTAATGTGGTTTCTCAGGAACAGGGAACTTGTACTTTAGGTTATACTTAAACCTCAGATCATTTGAGGAAGAGGCTGAAGTGTAGGTAGAAATGACTGCAGCATATGCACGGAGCCCTGTTTTGTCTGTCGAACCTAAAGACAGCTGCTGCATTTCATTCCTCCTTTGGAGACCTGCATGCTCTGAACGTCTTCCAAGTTGCCACTTTTGCTTGACCCATTTTTTAGCAGACATTCCTAGTCTTGGAAACCGGGGGGTGGTGGTGGAGGCGGCTCTAGTGGCAATTTAAATTAGCACCTGAAAACCTTGTGTTACATTACGTCTCTCTTGCCCTTTAGCAGTGGATCCCCTGCATTTGCCTCCAACTCCCCCCAGCAGCCATGGCAGTGACTCTGAAGGAGGGCAGAGCCCAGCCAGATCACTCCCTCCTTCAAGCCCAATCCAGCTACAAGCCACGGCTAAAGTTGCGTCACGCACAGCTTCAGTACTGTCCAATTCCCCTCTCCTGACGGCACCACATGTAAGTTGGGCTGGCTTTCTACAGCATCTCTCTGCCTGTGTGTCTCTCTGTTTTTCTTTTTCTTTTTTTTTTTTAATTACTGGTTTTGACATGGATTTGCTAACTTTCTGCTGTTCTTTAGATGAATTCATCTCTGGTCAAAACTGCAGATCCAGTAATTCTTGCTCACTGGTCTGCTCTGTTCCCACAGAGAACAGTATGTGCCTCTCCTCTAAGCTGACACAGAGTTCAATAGTGTTATTAGGTTTATCCCACCATGGACTGTGTTTTGCCTTAGGGTCCAGCCCTGCTGGGTTAACCTGTCTCTGGTAGATCTGCATCTGTCTTCTTGTCAAAAGCAAAGGGTGATCTTTAGGGAGGGATTTTCACTAGTGCTTCTCATTTGTCTCTTTCCTGTTTGAGCCAAGGAGAGTTTTACTGTTGGCCTCAGTGTGTACAGAGCTCAACCAAGAAAAACTGTTTTGAGGGAATCCTGTCCCAAAGGTTTGGTCCCTGAGTGGAAGTTATCTAGAGGGTCTTCCACACATTCCCAATGGCAAGAGGCTGTTCTTCAAGTAGGCACAGTCCTCTCTGAAATGGGAAAGCTGCTGCTTCTCTTCCTTAACAACCTTTTTCCTAGGACTCTATGCACTTACTGTAACATATTATTTTTATCATCCTTGAAGAAACTACAGGGGACTGGCCCCCTCATCCTGACAGAGGAGGAGAAGAGGACACTGGTAGCGGAGGGCTACCCAATCCCTACCAAACTGCCCCTGACAAAAGCAGAGGAGAAAGTGCTAAAGAAAATCCGCAGGAAAATAAAAAACAAGGTAAATGTTAGTGAGCTTTGCTGGGTGATTCCTACTTGTCCCTCATTTTAAAAAATGCTGCAGAATTCTGCAGTAGTGGTGTGTGGTACTGTTGAATGCTGTTAAGTTGTCCTTTAATAAAGTGCTTTTCTTTGTTCCTAACCACATCCATCAAATTGGCTGTCACTCTGACAGCGTGCCTCAGTCTAGGTATTTACCTGAACCCATTAACAATGGAGTATTTAGCAGGCAAGGTATCAAGTTGCTGTGGCTTGGCTCCATTTAAAAAACAGTACAATCCTGCCCTTATGGTAGGCAAAGACCTCTATTCTTTTCGTGGCGATGAAGGTTTTCTTTTCTGTTTCCTGTTTTAAAATATGATTTTGTATTTCAGTGCACTAGTCTTTTGATCACTGAATTCAATGACCTGTAAATGAATGGTTGATACCAAGGCTGTCAAATGCCCTACAAGTTTTTTTTGGTTTTTTTGGTTCCGGCATGCGGAAGAGCCTAGTGTTAGAGAAGAATGCAACTTATTTTAAAACCTGGCCAGCTCACTTGTTCTAGAGATTTTATCACATCTTTGAAGGTTACTATATTCTGTTACTGATTTTGCAGATAGAGGTGTAAATTTGCCTGCACTGAATTGGAATTTGGTCTTGTAATGTATTTTTAAAAAATTTTTGGAAATTATCTTGTGGATTTTATGTACCACTTTCAAAGAATCAGAGCCATTTATGTTGGAGGGGATCTCTGGAAGTCCTCTGGTTCAACTCCTGGCTTGGAAAGCGGGGTCAGCTTAGAGTAAGTTGCTCAGAGACTTGTCCTGTCACGTTTTACTTCCTCAAAGGGTGATGAGCCTCCAGCATCTCTGGGCAATGTGTTCCCATATTAGGCTACTCTTGTGGTAAAAACAGATAAATAGAATCCCTAATGTGTAACTGGAATTTCCTTTGCTGCAACTTGTATTTGGTGCCTCTTGCCATTTTGCTGTACACCTCTGAGATGAGTCTGACATCATCTTTGCTACGTGAGATAGTTGCTGAAGGCAGCAATAGGATTCCCTCCTTAGGTTTCTCTTCTTCAATCTGAACAAACCCGGCTTTCTTTGCCTTTCCTGAAATGTCACGTGCTCTGGAGGGCTTATTATAGCAGTGGTCTGCCTCTGGGCTCGCTTCTGTGCATCCAAAGTATTTGTTTCTGAGCCACAAACTGCAGGCTGTACTCAACTGTGGCCTTGCAGGCACTGAACAGAGGGGAAGAACCACTTCTCTTGACCTGCTACCTAAATCTCATTAATGGAGGCCCAGATTTGTTTGGCCGCTGTTGCTACAGGGGCTGGCACATTGCTGACTTATGTTTGACTTGCTCATCAGGACCCCAAGTCTTTGTCTGCAGAGCTGCTTTCTAACACATTCACAGACTTTTCCTCTCCCAAATGGAGGGCACTGTCCTGGGATCATCTTTTAGTATTTGTCCTAGGATATTATCTCCAGATGAGAATGAATCTGATTTACTTTTTAAGGTTAGCAAGGAATGATCTTTTTTATTATGACTGAGAGGAGCAGTCTTGCTTCAGAATGCGGAAACAGATCCAGTCAGTGCTTTGCTTGCCAGGAATAGAAATGAGAACACGGAGGCTTGCATCTAATAACGTTGAGGCTTTTTATCAGTTTATTAATTCATTTTTTATGCCTTTCCCCCTCCATGCAAATATTTGTTGTTTTTCTTCCTTTTTCCTTAGATCTCTGCCCAGGAAAGTAGAAGAAAAAAGAAAGAATACATGGACAGTCTGGAAAAAAAGTAAGCCAGCCTCCTTCCTGTTTCAAGCGGGCCAATAGCACTAGTTGCAGGACTGGGAAGGGATCCAGCTGTGGATGCTGGGATGGTTCTGTGCACAGAGTGCCAGCTGCCATCTCGTGGCTGTGACTGAGAAAAGGCCCTGGTCCTGGCTGCTGCTTGTCCAGGGTCAGAACTGTGCCTGCCTGCAGCACATGCCTAACAGTGCCAGCAAACACTTTACACCTTAAATAAGGCAAGACCCAACTGCTATTGGCCTTCACCTCATGCAACTGTGTGGATAGGCATTGTCCAGGGAAAGGTGGATTCGGAGTAAGAATATTCTGTCTTCTAATGCAGATGAAAACAGACATAGGAAGTGGGTGAGTCAGGACTGCCTGGGAAAACAAGCAGGACTCAGGAAAATAGCATGTGACCCATCAGCTTCCCTTAGTGAGCAGTAGCCAAACCCCCAGTTAGTGATTTATATCCCAAATTATTCTTTCTTCCAAGAGACAAGTATTCTAGTATTACTCTTATGCAATTCACCAGATGGTTCTGTTAAAACCCTTGTACCATCTTTGGTGATATCCTTGATGTAATTCCCTTTTTTTTCTTGTCTCTTTATAGCCATGTCTCACTTCCTTAGAGTTACTCTTATGAAATTCCATCCCATGCATACAGATATCAAAGCTATTTCCCTTTACCTTTTTTCTTCTTGGAGCTATTCAGAATGGTCATATTTGTCTTTTTGGGAGTCATATATTTTTACTTGGACCTCTTAGGTGCCTAGTTATATTACAATCTCTTTTAGTTTAAGGGATTTCCAGGGACAATGTGGAAATGAGTACTGTCTTAGGACAATCTTGAGCACTGTCTGTAGTCTCCTGGATTATTAGCCCTCATAAATTTGAAATTTGAGGGTCTGATTTCAGAAGCATGGGATTTTTGGGTGCCTTTGCACAAAACACTTGCTAACAACATAAATATAACCCGTTCTGTGACTTCTAAAGTATCTATCCTGTGGCCCAATGCACAGAGAAAGTCTGAGCAGGATCTTTGCTATGCTATTTCAAGGGACAAAAAGTAGTTACAGCCCATCCTGAATGAGCTGCACCTAGTGGGATGTATTTGAGCACTGTAAGCAGGGGCTCCCCAGCTAGTAGTATCTTTTAAGATGTAGGCAAGATCACAGAGCTCTCTGTGAAAGCAAGTTTGGCTTGTTTTGCAATGGCTTTAATAAATGACTGATTTTTTTACAATCCTCTTTCATTGTGCTGTCTCCAGAGTTGAGACCTGTTCAAACGAAAACAGTGAGCTGCGTAAGAAGGTTGAAGTCCTGGAGAATACTAACAGGTAAGGTATGAAGGGAATCAAACAAAACCATAGCAATGTTATTACAGTGAAGCTGGAAAATCTGGAGGTTAAGAGATCAACTGAAATGTGAACAATAGCTGTATCTGATGGGGTTAATGCCAGAGGAAGATGAGGAGAGCCAGTTGTTGTGACTGCAGTGGGATGTAAAGCATGGGGGCTTTGATGTCATGTCTTAAACTGTCTCCTTAGCCTGTGGAGTGCTTGGGAACCTTTTAGCACTTCTCAGAGTTCTTTCACTGCCCAACAGAAGAGCTCTAAAGAAGCTAGTTAGTGACTCAAAACAAACAAAAAACTGCAGTCCAACTCTCCCAATTCTCTTTATTTAGAGAAATTTTGCCGGGAGACCTTGACCTGGAACATGACACTTCCAGAAATTACAGTGCCAAAGGTCAAGAGTCTTTATTAGTTCCCTCTGCACTACTAGATGTCATTGCAATTATTGTGCACCCTTCTAACCATCTCACACCCCAGAATTTCCTTCATTTGGAGGGGAAAATCACCTTCTTGCTTCATTTCTGAAGAAGCGGGTGACTCAGTGGTGGCTTTCTCAAAGGACACATGGCAGAAAATGTCAAAGAGCTGATCTTTTAATTGGATGTTAGCTGAGAGTGCAGTGTCAGTCGTGGCTTATGCTCAGTGTGGCAAATTCCGATGAGTAGACACTAGATAAGCCCACTCTTAACACCTTCTAGTTTAGAGGCATTTGTAGTAATGGTTGAATGTTACCAGTGAACGTGATGGTGACACTGAAGTGTGGGAGGAGGCTGGGTTTTGAAGATAAGACCCACAATCATGGAAAATGGCCCTAGAGCTTATCTGGCAGCCAATATATTGCTAATTGAGTGGCATGTGTTGTTTCTAATCTCTGGATCCAATCTCTACTTTCAGGGAGCCAGACCCTGTAGCACTGTAACTTGTGGGAGAGCCTCTCCCACACACTGCTCATGCATAAAGACATCTGCTGTTTGTTTGAAGAGAGCCAAGCCATTTCTGTGCCTCTTGTATCGTCCTCCACAGTTTCACATAAAAGAACCAGGAATTGTTCTGTAGGTGTGGAGTAGGGATGTCTCTCCCAGGATCTGTCCCAGAAGGTGCTGAAGCCAACTTCTCTAAGGAAAGATGCAGCTGTAGATTATCCACTTGAGGACAGCACGTTGTCAAGCCTGGAGCTGTTCTCCCCATTTCAGATAAATTTGGCCGGCTGTTTTCCTCTCTGAGTTGTTGAGGAAGCACTTATGAGAACAGCTTTGTTGGTATTGTCCATCCTTTTAGAAAGGACCTTTAGCATTCTCTCTCTTATTTGATTATCTTAATTCTTTCATGCTAAATGCTCTAAAAATATTTAGATAAGTGATATTATCTCCGGATCCTTCATAGTTTGGTCATGTGGGATGAGTTGCATTGTTTCCTGCCCTCTGCAATAGCATTGATATTGATCTGTAGTCTCTTGCAGAGCAGCAGATATTCTTCCCTCTGCACGGAAATTCTTGTAATCATGGCAATGCTGTTAAAGTGCCTGCTTTCATCAAGCCTCAATTTTGTAACATACCATATTAAGGGGTTTTTCATCTTAAACCCCAAAGAGCCACTTTTTTTATTTACTGTATAACTGTGCAACTGTCTCATTCAAAGAATGGTTCCAGGCCCTTGTTTAATGTATATTATCCACATCTTACAATGAATTCAAAATGTCTCATTTCCTTACTGGTATTTGCACAGGACCTTGACATGACATCCAGAGACCTTTCACATGTTTCAGAACTTGTCTTCACAGCATCCTATAGCTGGTACTTTCATCTTCTATGTATAGTCAGGAGTCAAAGTTCAGAGCAGTGGTGGTCAAAATTATGCACTGTCAGTTTGTTGTGTCAGAAGCCCAAATTTATATGTTTAGGATGTTATTTCTCAAAGTATGTAGCACAGTTATGCACACATGTATCTTATTTAATATGCCCAAAGCAGAGCACTAGCTGACTGTAGTTGTAACTTCGAGTGTTCATTGCAGTAAAAAATGAAGAAATTATTGAACATATTATCTAAAAGTTGATCCGCAAACATTAGACCTGTTCTTTCATTGTGAAAAATTGTAATAGTGCAAGAAAGATAACAGGAAAATAAGAGTTGTGATTACATGTTAAATGTTAATGTATTCAAGTACAGATAAAGACACAGTTGGATTTCTCCCTTGTTGGAAAATTGGGCTATAGCTGCTTACCTAAAAGTTCATGAACACCTATGTGCTGTCAGTCAGTATCATGTTTGTATAGTCTGGCTGGTTTTGAGAGGAAATGAAGGGCAATTTCCAAAACATACAACTATTGAATAGCAGTTGCCTTTCAGTATGTGTAATCTGATTTTTAGAGCATGTTATTCTATATATAGAACATATTTGCACAGATAAATACCTAAGACTTCAGGGAAACCCTGCTTGCATTTCAAAATCTGGCTCCAAACCATGGAAACACTAGAATTTTTTTCTGATAAAAAATGTTCCTTCATTACTCTTAGTAACATGAAAAAATTTAGATGACTCTTCTTTGATAGCCAGCCTTAGCCTGAAATTCTGGATCTGAAAAGATGTAATGTGAAAGGTCAAAAAAATTGCATCCAGGAGCATCTCCCTTGGCATTCATGCACCTTAAAAGGCAAGGCAGGAGGCTGGGGATCAAGACGCAGGAGAGTTTTTAATTCTCATTACTGTGAGTGGGTGACTGCAGCATTTTTGTCAGATTTAGTATTAGAACACTAACATATGTTACCTCTCCTAGTTTGTATGACTCAGTCCTTTAAAAGAAACCCATCCAAGTTCCTTCCTAGGCAGTTTTCTCAAAACTAAGGAAGCACATTATTACATGCATATCTGTTGTGTCTTGTAGCCACAAGTGAGCCGGAGTCTGATTGTTTTGAGTAGCATCTGAACATGTGGGCACTGCCGTCTTAGAAAGCAAAGGGTGTGAGAAGAAGCTGGCCCTGAGAATTGAACTGACTTGTCCCAGTTACCAGGAAGGCTTGGTCCACTCACATTTTGGCACCAAGACCAAAGGCTACCAGTCATCCAAAGGGTTGAATACATTCTCTGACACCAGCGTTGTTTAGCGGCTCTTTGGGCTTAAAGACAGTATTGAAATATCTGGTGCTGTGTATAACGTGTTGAGAAGTACTTTTGCTTCTCTTGAGTCTGGATTTATATACTGATGATCCCTTTTCTTGGAGACATGATAGACATAGGATGAGGTTGAGAGTGACATGCATGGACAATACATGCAAGTAGCTGCTAGAGTTGCTACTGTGGAATAACACAAACCAGCTTTGTAGACCTGCACTATGACAGGCACCTTTAAAGGCAGTGGCTTTATAAATACAAATGGGATGTTCTCCCATTTCTCATGCTCCTGCCCAAACTGTTGCAGCTCCCAGTCATCTAAAGATCAAGTTGCACATCACTCTGACCCACCAAGGGTTTATCAGCACCAAAGCTGCCAGACTGCACTGATTTGCTTGGCTGTCCCTTTATTTGAGGCTGGTGAAGTAATTTTACCAAATCACGTTCAAGGGGTGAAGGATCTAGATTTAAGTTGCAATGACATATCTTGTACTTAATTTCAGACCACCCTTATAATAGTTGACAAAACATGGCAGCCCTGGAGCAACTCCTTGTTTTCAAAGCAGTAGGACATTGGTTTTCATGCTGAAGCGTCTTCCATGGAAAATTGCTGGATATTTTCTTTGTAATGGAAGTGAAACAAAATGGTGGATTTAAGTGGTCTTTCGGTGAAAACCTTACTTTGGGATTTGTCCTCTTTCCTACAAATAGGAATCTCTGTGTAGAGTTAGAAGACAGAATAATTTTTCTCTCTCCTTATCAGAATCACAAAGTAGGAACAATTCTCTGAAAACTCTTGATTAACATAAAGTGTTTGATGTCCCCTAGAAAATGTCTTTTTTTTTCTTTGAATTGATGTTGGATTTTAAACATAAACATTGAATTGAGGAAGCCTCCCAGGTGACTATTTCCTGGAGTGACAAATTTTCTCTCCTTAATCACAGTGTCACTGGAAGCAGAGGGGAAGCCTTGACTTGCTCTTACTTTGGTAGTGAAAGGGCCTCTTCTGAAGATGAATATATGTGAATGTGCACAGGAAAATAAGACATCACAGGCAGAGTGAATTTGCTGGCAGTGTGTGGAAGGAAGAGCAGGAGTCTTCAGTCACTTTACAGCTTTCCTATGAGGTGCTTCCATTGGCAGAGAAAAGCGTGAAAACACGCTCACACCTCCCACGGAGGTGACCCTCTAATTGAATATCCCTGAGAAATGTGTCAGACACAGTGAAAATAATCCCTGTGGGTGCAAACCCCCTTAGCATGCTGCCTTGGGTTTGTATTTTCTCCTGTTAGGACTTAGCCATAGGCAGTGTGTTCCACTAAAAGCATTTGTGGTCTTTCTGCTTCTATTTAGAGGGAGCACCATAGTTTATGATAAGTCCCTATTCTGCAGTCCCTGTTCCCTTTTCCCTCTCTTGGTCCAGATCATCCCTGCAACTGTCCAGTAAAAAGCTTTTCCTTGGGAATCTTTTGACCTCAGACTCTAGTCTTCCACCATTCCAGATTCAAATAGAGAATAAAAACACCAAGGAGTGCTCCATTTTGGCAGTGGCAGGATAACATGGTATCATCTCTGATCAGACTTGTTTCTTGCTCTTGCCTTAGTTCTTGCTCATAGTTTGCAAATGCATCTGTATCCTGCCAGCTCCAAACACTGAGTCCTTGTCTGTTGAGAAGAAGACAGTAGCTCTGCTCAAACAGATAAATGACTTGGGGAAGAAAGGCATTTTATGTGAAGGTAGTTGGTAAATGAGGTGTGGGATGAATCTTCCTCTGCGTACAGGAGACCTCAGAATACCTGCCTAATTATACTTTCCAGAAGGAGACTGCTTTGGAATCAGCTCTCTGGGCCCACTCTGCCCAACAGGTTTTTTAAATTGGACGCAAAAAGGCAGAGATGAGCAAAATAAGGAAAATTGCCTCTTCTCTGTTGATTTCCTCACCAGCCATTAGCTGTTTTCTCACTGACGCCTCCACAAAAGTGGCAAGAATGATCAGCATTTCAAGGCTGCTGCTGCTGCCAGCCCCAGAGCTGAGGAGGAGGAGAGCTCCTTCCTCCTCATTCCTCAGAGCTGTTCTGTGTTGAGCCCAGTGGTTCAAGCCTGAAACGGGGGGAAGGTTTAGTCTTCTGTGATAGCATAGAAATTTCAGGGTTAAAAGGGCACTGCTGTATAGCATAGCTCATGGCACGTGGTTGGAATACTGCATGCAGCATGTTCTGTGCCAGAAAATGATGTATACTTTGTACTCAAGTCTTTGTGAACCCCATGCCATGCAGCGGATGTGAGGGGGAGCTGGGGAGAGATGCAAAAAGGAGAAGGAAATTGGGATGGTCTCATTTACATTGTGGACACTGTTTATATCTCTTAATTTGTCTGTGGTCTCTCTAATAGAGAGTAAAGGATTGAATTAGGTGTATTGCTTTCCTTTTTTAAAGAGTTGCAGGATAAGCCATGCTCTCAAGAGCATGCAAGACATCCTTCCTTAATAAGTTGAGAAGGATCTGCTGGCCCAGATAAATCTGTGCTGTGAGAATGCCTTGTGCTCATTTCAGAATGTATTCCTGAAGTCCTTGAATTCATTAAGCCCTAATTAGCAATGAGCATTGATGATTAAAAAAATCTGTGATAATAGGCAGACCAGTGTATATTGAGCTGGGAAGGCACCTCTGGGTCTGTCCTACAATTAGCTTTTAGCCAGTTTGATCTTAAAATAATCCTTCTATTTTCTCTGACATGCTGACCTCGCCTCTTGCTTTAGCGTTTGACGTCACAGCTTCCAAAACTGTTGCCTGGAGTTCTGTTGGGGTATCCTCCACAAGAGATTGTGAGACTTACAGGAGAAGTGACAAGTAAAGTTGGAAACGGACAGCAAATTTAACAACTTGGTACAAAATTGTACTATGTTTGTGTCAAGGACAGGCATTTGGTTTGTTCCTTATTTGCTAAAACGCTTCAGTGAAAACTGCTGTGAAATCCCTGTAGCAATCATACTTTGAGATAATTTCCCATTTAAATGAGTGATATTCTGAATGTAGTAATTGATGCTACAGCAGAAAAAAGCCAACCAGAAAGACAGAAGAATATCCTGCTGGTCTAGGACTGTTGACTCCAGCCACAAGAGAATTGTCATTGTGGTTGGGACCTCTGAAAGACACAGTCAGAGTAGCCACTTGAAGCATCTGCAGTTTTTGTCGGCTCCTGGAGGATTTAGCAAATAGCAATAAAGTGTTTTATTTAATAAATGAATTTGAGAAATGAAGTCTGTGCCCATGTTCAGTTTTAAGACCTTCTCTTTAAAAATGTTCCAGCATGTGGTCCAAACCACTAAATAGGTTTTTTGAGAAAAGGAGGTACCTCAATCACCAACTAGAGCAGTTATAAACTCACTTCTGCACCTTTAAAAATAATGGCAAAACTCCTGCTGAATTCATGACATATCAGGTTGTATATGCATCTGGTCACTTGTGTGTAGAGCAGTTTCAGTTGCTAATGTGCTCACTGGAGCCATTTCTTGTAGAAACACTGAAAACACAATTTTTATTTACAAGAGCTTTCTAAAAGTACTAAAGAAGAAAGTGTTCAGGGACATCAGTTGAGGGAAAAACAAAAGATCTTTTTGAAAGTTCCAGCATTAATACATGTAAAAACTTTGTAAAATTAAAACCATTCCTTGCTAGTAATTTCAAGGAGAGGACTTAAATTATCTCTACCTTGTCACAAATGCTGTATTATTGGCCAGGTGTGGAATTTGAAACAAAATGCTATTTAACCAACAAGAGGGGCAGTGTGTGTGATTCTTGTCTGTTGTCTTTGCTTTCCAGAACACTTCTGCAGCAGCTGCAGAGACTCCAAGCCATGGTTGCTGGCAAAGTGTCCCGTTCATGTAAGGCAGCTAGCACACAGACAGGGACCTGTCTTATGGTGAGTGTCCCTAATAATGGGAATTGTAAGGGGATGAGAATCTCTTTCCATTGCTCAGAGGCACATCCCTTGCTCTGCAAAGCCTCTCAGTTGCAAATTTGCAGCTTGGGAAACTCCTTTTCATGATTTGACAATTAATTTTGAGGTAGGTGAGACTTGGGAAGGGACTAAATTCTGGAGGAGACTGGACCTGTGCTTTTGGTTGGGTGCTGCACTGATGAAGGAAGGAGGACTGCTCCTCCAAGTGACCCACTTTATTATTTACTGCAGTATTGTGTGTGAGAAATGGTGTCTAGGGTTGTAAAATGAAAACGAAGGTGACTTTTGATGCTCAGTTCTTTTGTCACCAGTAAAAATAAACTTGCTCAACCAAGTCAAAATATAACTGAGGCTGTAAATCTACCTCTGTTCATTTCAGTAATAGTAGTCAAGATAAGAAAATTAGTAGAATGAAACATTTCCCTTTTCCCTACCTATACTCAGCCAGCGAGTTCCCTTTATATCTAAAGTGGTATAAATTGATGGAAAGTATTTGCAAGGCCTAATCTGTTCTCCTAATCTGTTAGCCTTGCTGTCACTTTGAAGCAAGACTGGGGCAAGCAGAAGTAACCTATCGGGAAATTCCTGACAGTATCTGTAAAACACACATGGCAGCTTTGTCTGCTTTTCAACTTTCTGAGTAAATAAGGCAGCTGGTCAGAATGGTGGCAGACACTGAAAACAAACTCCAGGTTTGAAATGTGCCCTTTAAAACACTGAATTGCTATTGTATATGTGCCTTTGCTAAGAGACCCTGTATATAGTGATGAAAATGGCCTCAAATGGTTTGTTTTGATAAAGTGTTAGTTCTGATGTGTGCACATGGGTCAAGACCTAGTGCACTTACCTCTTCTGCATCCTCCCTTTGCCAGATGGTGGTGCTGTGCTTTGCAGTAGTTTTTGGCAGCTTCTCTCAGAGCTATGGGCCATATCCTTCTGCTACAAAGATGGTGTTGCCCAGGCAGCATTCCTCACCAGAGTCCTACACAGATTCCATTGGTAAGTGACAGCTATTCCAGTCTTGCTCCTTGCTTGGTTGTACTTTGGCACTTGTTTTCCTACCTTTTCCCTACCTATTCCTAACCCCCTTCTCAAGCACCTCTTGCTTTTCTGTTTCTTGACTGGCCATTTTTTTATATATAACTGTGTTTTACAAAGAAGGATAGCTTGGTAGACTGTGCTGATGGCAGCAGACCTCATAAACATGGGCAAAGCCTTTTCCCCACTAGCTTGCTTGGTACTTCTGGAACTAAAGCTAGTGGTTTGTGAAAAGTAGTAGGGTTTCTACTCAATAGGAAATGTTCATACTGTTAAAATGCACAACTGGTATCAGTTGGTGTTTCCTTTGCCAGTGTCAGCAGACTCCAAGGACTGAGTTGGAAAGTGTTAGTATTATATACCTATAACGAACCAGTATATTATCAGAGTGATTATTTAATTTTATTCTTGTTTTGTGAATAATTTAGGGCTTTCTGATCCCTGCCTGGACCATTCCTGTGGTTTCTTTCTTCAGCTATCAAACTGCCAGTTAATCACTATGGAAAGAAAAGCCCTTTGCAGCTTTAGCTCTGCTCTGACAGTCTCCATTTCCTGAAATAACCAGGGCTGTTCTCTGACCTGCCTGTTTCTCATGTCTTTTTGCCTTCTCTCTTTGTATGTAGTGAGGTCAAGGAGTCTGCTAATTTATGAAGAGCCTCACCAACTGGAGGAGTCGTCAAGCCCGATCTCCTTTGCAGATCGCAATGACAGGCAAACAGACACCTCCAAGTACGCAACGCTGTCCCTGGAAGCTGTGTCAGGGACACAGCAGGATGACATCATGCAGTTCACAATAGCCAACGAGACAAGGCTAGAGAAATCAGTGCTGCTGGGCCTGCAGCAGCACAGGTGAGTGCAGGGTGGGCTGCTTGTCATACTGGTGTTCTGTCATTGTGCCTGAAGGCCAGAAGTAAGACCAGTGGATCAGCTGTGCTGGGCACCGTAAAACATGAACTAGGAGTTTGGTTTTTATCTGGAGAGCCTATAGGCAAAGTCATCGTTACTCTGGAGAAGTGTTTGCCACATTGTTGTTGTAATACAGCTACTGAACTCTCTACTTCTGCCAGAAACCTAAACCCCGTAAGCTTGTTAGTTCTGCCTACCCACTTCTTTGAGCACTTACTTGTGTGTCCCCTAAAGGAATAAGCTTTTACCAGTTGTGTGGTAGTGTGAAGTTGTGACTCACTGGGCTTTCTATGAGGTTAGGGTGTGAAGAGCTGGAGCTTCTCACAACAGTGATCCTACTAAAGCATTACTGTGGGAAGTTTCCGGGACTCAGTCTTAAGAGACTGACATGTAAATTTATCGGACGGCTTAAGTTCCTACACTGAGTTCCTTTTTTTTTAACTTAAATCTAAGGTTTTGGGGCCTCTGAAAAGAAAGAGATTCACTGATTTAAAGATGTATATGCAGTTTTCTTTCCACCACACCTTTTCTTGTCCTGCCACTGTCCTGTTGGCCCAGGTCTCAGTCTCTGCTAACAAGCAGTAGCAAGCCCACCAAACAGTGGAGAGAGGGATTTTGTTTGGCAGCATGCTATTATGAGGGCTAGGATCAGCCATATCACCCCAAGTATGTCTTCTGAGCACTTGTGTCGAAATTATGCCTAGAGCCAAAGAGATGACTAATTCAATGTGTTACCAGACTCCAGCTGACAAGTACCTGGTGAATACTGAGTGTCTTTTTAGCATTAGCCAATTTGAGCAGGATACGAACTTTTAAAAATGACTGTTAATGTTAACCTTTGTTGTTTTGGTATTTTTGTTCCCTACAGAGTCAACTCCGAACTAGAAAGAAATGAAACACTGAAGATAATTGAAATAGACAGAAGAGTCAATGCCACCTCTTAAAAATAAAAAAGGCCTTTTTTTCTTGACTTCCCTCTTTCCCACATCTTTTCAACCAAAGTTCCCCTGACTTGTCATCCTCAGTGAACCAAAGTACAAAAGAGAGGGAGTTCAACTTCTGCATTGACTGGTGAGGCTGTGACTACAGATGGGATCTCTTGTCTTTGTAACTCCCTTCCTCACTTCGCACACAGTCCCTGTCTTTGCTTTTATTCCTTTCCTGTCTAATACTGCAAGGGCAGGATTGAATTATGATGGCAGATGATGCCAGCAGTGTGCCAGTGACTGGTGGGTGTGTGTGCCACATGCACACAGCCTGGTCTGAGCACAAAGGCATTCTGTAGAAGAGTGAAATATGCAAAACCAACGGGAGCACGTGGGTGATAGTTTTCTTGGGAGAAGGTAGCTGAGGGAGGGAGAGGAGGTGCAGCATGATGGTGCTCAGAATCTAATCACAGCTCTGTGCCTGCTGGTCTATAGCACTTGAGCCTTTTATGGGGATTGAGAAGCATGAGTTTAGCCTGCTTCTGAAGGGACAAGAAAGGGCCCTGAGACTGCTGAGCTCAGAACACAGGCAGGAGAGGGGTGGGCAATGATGGTGCTGAGTTGTCCTCCTCTAGCTCTTTCTCTTCTCCTTTATCATTTAGCGGGGTAGGTTTCTCTGTGTGTTGAAAGCAGTTCTGGTAGGCTTCCCTGCTTCCACCCTTGAGAAATTAAGCAAAGATCAGTCACTGTCTTGTCACACTTTGTGTGAGAGAACTACACTAGTTTAACTAAATCTGTTTAGAAAGCAGATTTTGTTAAATTTATGCAATGTTTTAGATGGATGCCCTTTAGTTTGCTTAAGGCTAATCTATTTAGCTTGTATCAGTTCCTTCCCAACAAACTGAATCAATGTAAGGCTTAAACCATAAGTGCCTCCTGAGAGGACGATATGGATTTAATTTATTGGCCTCTAGATGCATTGACGGAATTTCTTATGTAGACTCAGTCTCAGATTGTCTTGTGTTTTCCTTTCCTTAACATCTTCCTGTTACTGTTGTAAATAGTATTTATTAGCTTTGCAAACTCTTGCTCAGGCAGTTGCAATGAAGAGAATTGAGCTTCCCTTAACTCTGCAGGTGATCTGAGCAAACTCTAAAATTTAACACACAAATATTACTGAATACCCATTCCCTCCCCTTAAACTTGAATTGTTCTAAAATAAAGCCATGTATCTTATTTTCCTCTTACCTCCTTTTCCAGAGATGTGATCTTAGACTAACTGCTTTGTTGAAAAGACAGGAGTATAGGTAGCCCCAGGTAGGCACAGTTCAGGCCTGGAGGTGGTAGATACTGTATTAGCTGTATGGCAAGGCAGTTTCTGACCTGAGGAGTTGATTATGTAAGCAGGAGACCTGTGAATAGAGGGATGAGATGAGCACATAGGGAGGTGAAGTGACTGGCCCGACTTCAGTGGAAAAGGCAAGAGCAGTATTCAGGTCTTATCCTGGTCCAGTAGTCTTCTCCCTGCTTTGTTTCCTCCTTCTCCTGTGTCATTGTTGTCTTTTAAGTGTCCTCTCTCTTTCAGTACCCTGGTCATGCCTTTGCTGGAGCTGTGCTTCTTGCAATTTGTCCTTGCAGTGGCATAGTTGAACTTACCCCAGGATTTGAGCAGGGTTTTATCTGGTTCCTACAGAAGGGCACTCAGGCTCCATTGAGATGGATTTAATGTGAAAATCCTAATTCAGCAGGCTAGCATAGCTACTTTACAGTTTACCAAAAGAAGTCAATTAGAAAAAAAACGAATTTGAAGCTCTTTTTTCTTTTATTTTTTTCCTAATGATAAATAAGGGAAAAACTAACCTAGCCTTACAAGTAATTTTTTACTATGTACAGTAGATATTTCCTGCAAGTATTCTATTTTGTAAAATACTGGATTTGTATTTTAATACTGCAGCTATCACACCAGCTCCTTTCTTGTTCTTTGTTCTCCTTAGACTTTCTTCCCTATTTGCCATCCTCAGGCCTGACTCAAAACTCAGAGAAATGAATGGAAAGTATTTGGCGAATTGCAGGGGACTGTGGATCAGTTCCCATTGTGCCATTTTAAGAAGGTGTTTCACATTAGTGACAGTGAAACATGTGCCTGACTCCATGAGCTAGTAATGAGTTTTGATGTACAGATGTGCTTTCTATGTAATGCCCTATTCTTCTATGCAAGTGCCTTTTTATTATTTTACCTGAGGTGGCAGCAAGAGGGGAAGTGCTGTTGTAGTCTGTGTTGCAACTGTTCCCTTCTTGGCATGGGTCGATCACTGCCCTAAAGTCTGTCTCCCTTCACAGTGATCCTCCTGGGTCCTCTGAATCATTCCAGTATCTATCAACAACTTTTGTATGATTCTGTTTTTTCTTTTTGAATGGTTTAAGGCCTCACATAAACAGTGACCACCGGTGGGTGCCACAAGGGATGGCTGCATTGCTCAGCCACTTGAGGTCAGCAAAGTGACAGGAGAAAGCTGGAATTGACCCTTCCATTACCTTATGGCTGGTCAGCGTTAAGTGCGCAAGGTCATAGTTTAGGAAATTCCTTAGATGGTCTTCTTTTTTCCAGAGCACCAATGATTTGCCACCTCTGAGGGCAACTGGGTGGCTAAATGTTCTGCAGAAGAGGTTCCAAGCTGAGGAGTGCAATACCACTTACTAGTCTTGCAGTTTGTACTGTGCATATAAGCAGGAGGCCTCTCTGCCTGAACTTATGCCCATGACCAGTTAAATGGGTCACCAACCAGTGCAGATATAGCTGACTTCAGTGTCTTAAAAACAAATTGGAATTATTTCTCAATACTCACAGGACAGATGATTTTGCACAACCAAAACAGCCCCTCCTCTCCGAAACGTACTGCACTTGCCACTGTTAAAACTTTGCCCTATTTTTTTGCTTAATTTGGGAATGTCAGTTCAAATCTGGTTGGGAGATAGTAATGTTTTCATCCAGAGCATTTTAAATGGCCACAGTCTGGGTCAGGCCTCAGTACTAATTCATCCAAGCCAGTATGGCCATTCCAATTTTCTTGCAACTGTTTGATAATCTATTTCTATAATCTTAATTTTTGTAATCCTTCAAGTTATTTTTAGGTACTCTTTTGGGGAATCTCTTGACCTAGCACACACATTGCTTGGGGATTTATTGTATTACATGTTACTTCTTTATAATAAGGAAAACCTTTACTTCACTTGGGTATGTTTGTGATCATTTTTCTTCAGGGGCCTTAATAGAACAGGTTTCTCTGCTAGATACTGGGGGCCAAGGAATCCCCTGTCATCACCTTCTCACAGGCTGTTGAGCAGCAAGGACTTCACTATCTCCAGAGATAGTTTGTGCCCATGTTATGTACCTAGCAGGGGGATGGGGGAGGCAGGACAGGGCCATTGCACTGCCAGCCTCAGCAGCCCAGAGGTGACCCCAGTGTGAATGTTGATGCACTGCACACCACGTGCAGAGGCAGCTTATGTGCTCTGTGTTAAGGGCATAAGGAAGTAGTACTAAGGTGTATTCAGGGAGGATGCCAGTGTAAGTGCTTTTAATTAGCTCAGCTCTATTACTTGAGGTCTTAGCCTTCTGCCAGTGTGCTTTTTCCAGTGATCAGTGACTTGGTGCTGTAGAATAACGTGTGTGTATGGATGTGGTAAGCAAAGGCCTTACATGCTACTTAATTTCCATTTCCAGTAGAGGACTTGAGTGATACTTGGAGTCCTCAGCTGTAACATTATGGTGTTTGTCAGCACAGTTTTATACACACTAGTAAACTTACCTTTTGGCCTGTAGCTTTAAAGCATGTCTAGATCTGTCGGGTCTTTGCTTCTAGGGAGATAAGCTATGAATGAAAGTAGGGCATTATTTTATATATATATATATATATTTAAAAACTATCAAGCACAGGGCATGTGCTGTTTCTAACCTTGTTACTAGTGTGTAGATAATGTTGGTTTTTCTCCCCTGGGCTATTTATAGTTCTTTGCTGCATTTCTTTCATTTCATCTGTACCATTCAATATTTTTCAGCAGCATAGACTAATGGATTAGACTGAGGTTCTTAGGCCAGATCTCACCTGATTCAACGCAGCACACTTCTCACATACTGCTCTTGAGGGTGCAGGTCTGATTTATACTGACAGGGGACCTCTTCCATATCTCTCTGTATAACAGTGTATCTCGATGTATTCTTGATTTTTCTAACGTAGACTAAAAATTAATCTAAAACCTTTTTTTTTTTCCTGCTGAAGAAACCAACCCACCTCTCTGCTCCCATCCCCCCAAACTATCAGTGGTAAATTCTGTCTAGACACATTTAAAATGTAGGTCAAGTAAAAGAAGGATACTAATTGCTACGTTGGGAGGGATTTCCACTGAGTATTTGGGCTCTAGATTCTAACTAGTGCCAAGAGGCCATTGTACAAAACCCACGCAGTTGAGAACAGAGGAATACGGAGTATTTTTATACTCTTGGTGACTAAAATATTTCTTTCTCGAGTCACTAATTAAAAAGGGAACATTTTGTATTCTGAAGGTGAAATGATAGGTCAGAACTTCATAGCTACAAAAGTTATACTAGCCTATATAAGTAGTGTAGTGCTGTGATGCGTTGCTGGTTTGCACTATATAGTGTTAAGGATTAATAACTTTGGGGGTTGCAAAGATGAATGAATTGATTTACATGTTAAGTAAGGTCTTTACAAATAAGATGTAAGGATTCAATCAATACTGTAGCTTTCTCATGGCCAATAAAATGACATTGGGCATTCAGAGATATGTTGAGGGTGTGATCCCAGTTAGTAGTACCACATTGCTTGGGTGATCAGCATCCACTGGAGACTCCAGTGTTGAGAGAGAAATTGCAATTTGTTTTTGTCCTGTTCATGTCAGGCCTTTTTCTGCTTTACCAAGGTGTATATATATATATGAGTTTAATTGCTGTGTAGAAGAGAGTGCATCTTGCAGAAACCTCTAATTTGTGATGCTGAAATGGAGTTTGGATATTCTTTATTAGGAGTAGTCTCTTGTCAACCCTAAAACCGATCTCCATACTCTTTCTCCAAGAGCTTCAACTGAACAGCTGAGAACTGAGCATGGGAAAGCTGGATTTGTAGACCTGTCTTACAGAAAGTGTGAAAGAAAGGGCATATGAAGGGACCTGACATCACAGGGAAACCTAGTTCTTGATTCCATAAATCAGCAATGATAGCCTCTGTCACTAGTTCCCCGCTAGGTTTAACTTTACTCCTGTTCTCCTTGCTCTTTAATATTACGCAGTCCTGTTTATGCATATCTGACCTTTATGTTAATGCCACTTTCCCCTCCAAACAGCAAGTAAAAATCTTTTCGAACTTTAGCAGTCCATAATGATGGGAGTGGAAGAGAGAGAGGGGGAAGCAGAGGCAGTTAATAATTTTCTTTTACGAGAACTCAGCTCATATCTGACTTTGCCATACCAGATTTTAATTCAACGGTGCTGATGTAACGGTGTCTTGCTTTCTTCATTTGTACAGTTAGCAAGAATGAGTGTGAGCATGTGTGTATCTGTGCAGAGGTGAATAATTAAAAGAAATCAACAACACAGAGTTGTTTCCTTAATGTAATAAGTGTCACTAAATAAAGGCATCTACCTGAACACACAGGATGCATTCGGCTTGGTGCAACAGGAGGTCCAGGCCTTCCTCTCTGAAACCTGTTCAACATTCCACATCACTGAGCACTCGTTAAACTGTTGTGTGAATTGCTGTCTGAAGACTGTGCTGTGATTAATTGTCAACTGAATGTTGTTGCACTGTGTCATTTTGTGTGTATGCCTAGACTGTCTGGCCTTTCTGTAGGGCAGCTCTGGCTTGGTTCAAAAAAAAGATTATTTTAGGCATTATTGTATATTCTGGTATCATTTTTGTCCTGCAGAATTATGGCTTTGAATTTTTTTTTTTTTAAGTGATGTAAGTTAGCCTTAAAAGGTGGCTCCTGGGAGCCGATTGCTCAAGGAACACAGTTTCTGAGCTGGTCTTGTGGGAGAGGATCCCCCCTTCTGTGGGAGTGCTACTGCCCTGACAGCCCCATGGGCACATTGAGGGGAAGCAGTTTGCTCTCAGAGGGCCATGCTGTGACACAAATACATCACAGTTTTTCTGAGATTTGCTAGGCCTTCCAAGGGTACACTACCTGGTGTTACTCTCATGAAGAGAAATACATATCCAGGGCCAAATCCATTGCCTTGGGCCATGCAAAACAGCACCTTGTGATTGAGTCACTCTGCTGTGACACACCTAAGGCACTTAAGTTGATCTTTTCCCTTTCCCTTTGTTCACGGGAATGCAGTATGGGTTTGTGCAAACATTTAAAACTATCTAAGATGACATGGACAGTGATACTAGTGCAAAAGCATGTCCTCCAAAACTCCTTGGTAAACTTCAGCAGGGCCTCTTCTGACTGCAGATGTCTCTAATCTCTTGCCATGTCTATTTAACTCTGTGTCTGTGTGTTCAGTGGCCTCTATTTTTGTACAAGTGCTGTCATCTGGATGCGATCCCACCTGATTGTTAACACTGCAAACATGTCCATTGGGTGGAAAGAAGTTGCTGTTTTTCCTTTTTAAATCATCTGCCTGATTCTACGAGAAGACAGACTACCTGCTTTTGTAGCCTAAATATGTATGTAGCGAAGTATGTTATGCTTTTCATTTCTTGCAAATAAATATTTTCTGTAGAAAAAGCAAGTACAACTTGTTTGATTTCCTCCTGATTGTTGGAAAAGATCTGGGCCCTTGGCTTTCCCAGGTGTGGCACTGCACTTGAAGAAGATGTGTCTATCTTCGACACGGCAGAACCCCAGTAATTTAGCAGGGTGCTAGAAAGAGAAGGTTAAAAGCAATGATGTGTTTTTTTTACTGAAGCTGGCTGCCCCTTCCCTTTTTGAGATTAGCAGAGAATTATGTCTGTCAATAACGGGTGGAAATTAGGTGAAGGCTGATGGCGTTTAATAATGATAATGGCACTTCAGTGCAACTATGCGATACAGCCCTATTAATATTAAATTCTGTCTCCTTAAAAGTGAGATCCAGGAAGGCTGATGCTCAAGGGGGCACTTGCTTCAGCCCAGTGATACCAGTCTGCTACGGCATGCTGGAGCTCGAGTCGTATGGGCCAAATAGCCCTCTGGAAGGTAAGGCCTTTCCCTGCACTGGCTTTACACTGGATTTGCTTAAACTGAAGTGAACTCTTAAGAGAGCTCTTTCTGCTTTGGCTTTTAGAGATTGGGTCCTCTGCTGGCCTCGGGTCCTTCCCTTACCCTGACTCACCCCTGAGATAGCTCAGGAGCTTTCTCTAGCAATTCAGAAGCTGTTCTGCCTGTGTGAGCAGTCAACCTTAGGCCCAGCAGCCCAGAAACAGTATCCAGCCAGGGGACAGAGCTGAACCTTTACTACTTTGGGTAGACATGGAAAAAAAACCACCTAATTTCTTCCAGTTTGAGGACTCTGTGGCTTTGCTGGCCGCCCAGGGAACTTCATGATAGATGGCCTAGTGCAGATGTGAAAACTACTCTGTGCAGAGCTGGCATCACAAATGGTGTGGTAATCTGTTTTACGCCAGTTTTCTTCTAGGAAAGAGACCTCGTATATGAGTACCGTGCATCCATCCAGTAGCAACCAAGAATTTATCCTCTGCAGTATTAGTGATGGAAATAATAGTTCCAGCTTTACTGAAAGTGAAAATGGGAGCGTGAGAGATGGCTTTGATGCCTCCTTTTCAAGGCCTCTTAAAAAAGACTGCTTTAGAGGTTGGAGAAGGCAGCGTACCATGAAAATTGGAACACCGTGGCCTGCACTAAATTTGTGGCTGATGCAGATTTTTGGAAATGCCTTGGTTTGGGGCTAAAAAGTCAAAGTAGCAAAAGAAATTGGTAGTGGAGGAAAACAAAAGCTCCTCCAAAGCTCTACCCTGGGTGCCTCTTGCTTTCTGAACAGGCAATTTCACTTGCCAGAACTATTGATCTAGGGTACTTGTTAGCAGCATCAAGCCATATATAGCATTTTTAGAGGAAAATCATTAGATTGTGACTGATTGGGAAAGTTACCTTCAGCTTAGTTTCAGCTGAGCTCAGTTCCTGCAAGCATACAAAACATGGACCAGTGATTAACGATTGGTTAAGAATCTCCTTGGATCTCAGTATTACCCTTAAATCATCACACAGCAGGTGATGCTGCAGGGAGTCTGTGATTAAAAAAGAAACCCACATACAATGAAGAAATGCTGGGTGATGAGCTGTCAGCCTCACTACCTATCAGCCTCCGGTACATGCTGTTCTTTGAAAAGGATGTTACTGCTTGAAGTCAAGGCTGAATTTTGATACTCCTTTCTCAGGCTGATTCCCATTGCAGGGCAGGTAATGCAGCTTGTGATGCCTCTCATGGCATGGTTGGGTGGTTAAGTCCTCTCCCTTTGCTGTTAGCTATTGCTTGTACCTATTTTACAAGCACAGACTTCACCCTTCTTGAAGGTATTTCATGAAAGAGTCATTCCTGGCGCTCTCTTTCCTGGTTTGTTTGCTTTAGAATTTTTTTAGAAACCCAAACCTCATGCTTGTGGCATACTGGTGAATTTGGTTTACCCTTCGCCATGCTTCAGATTCCTGGTCTGCAAAGCCAG
Organism: Neopelma chrysocephalum; assembly: GCF_003984885.1. NCBI lineage: Eukaryota > Metazoa > Chordata > Aves > Passeriformes > Pipridae > Neopelma > Neopelma chrysocephalum. Next base: position 25,312,031 of record NW_020897714.1, read on the forward strand.
TGGTAGCTTCCTCCTCTCTATAAAGTACACTGAGATTAAGCAAAGCAAGATGATCCAAAGGAGCTAATGATTAGAAACAAAAGCCTTTTTGTTTTCTAATTAATAATAATGCTAATGTGTCTTGTCTCCCTCCAGTTTGTACTTTAAAAAGTTGAAGTAATTTTTTTGATTCCTCATTTTCTTGGTGTTGTCTCTTTGTGGGCTTCAAATGGTCTGCAGGAATGACTTCTTTGACTTTTTATTATTCTACTCACATAGAACTGTATCTACATGAGTTCTATACATTGCTATAGAATTACTACTTTGTGTATCTCCAGTAAGGAGAAAATTACAAGCTCTGGCCCCTATCTTTGCTGTGATACTGCTGAGGGAAGATAATCACTGTAGAGTAAGTCCATGATTTTTGAGTTGTCTCACTTCCACTGTCCCAAGAAATGCTTACGTTCTGGTTGTCCCTCTTTTTTTAAACCTCTGTGGTGAAAACCTGGGTTTGATCCATGCTGTCTGTGAAGGGGCAGCACCCAGGCACTTCCAAGCAAGTGACACTTCATTTCACCTCCATGAACACCTTGGCACCAGGTACCAGGGCATATTTCTGGCTACGGCAGACTTCAGGCAGGAAGGGGAGCAGTGCTGAAAAATAGGTGAAAAATGGTAAAAATAAACAGAATGTACCAGAAAGCAGTAACTCAACAAAGAGCTAATTGTTGTTGCAGGGTGAAGCAGCTCTGCCCAACAGGGTGATCTGCTGAGCTGAGCTTGGTCCCTACACGTTGAGCCTCAGCATCCCTCAGTTACTCAATGGATAAGCAGTGCTCTACTGGAACTTCAGATGCTGTGAATGTTTTTGTGGGGGTTATCTATCAGCATTGGATCGGGAAAGGAAGCTGGCTGCTTGTTCAGTCACATTTAAAAATAAAATAAAAATTTGAGGGGATGCAAACTCTTATGTACACGTGTATAAATATATTTTGTATGTTTTCCTGAAGGTTGAATGTTGAAGGTTTTCCTGAGGATGAATTTTGCATTATCTTAAGGAATATGGAACATTTAAAGTAGACTGACTTCTCACTGGGTAGCCTGGCACACTGAACAAGTAGGGCTGCCCCACCCTTTTCTTCCCCAATGTCCTTTTTCATATATCCACCTCTTTTCTATTAGGAAAAAGATTTTCAGTCCCTCCCACTCAGAATAAAACTTAGCGCAGTGCGCACAGTCTGTGCACACTGGAGTGTTCAAAATGGGATTTAACAGGCATGTGAGTAATGGAATAAACCTCCTTCCCCTGGCTTTGCTCCAAAAGGCTGAAATCCCTCCTTTTGCTGCATTTACTCTTTCATTCCCACCATCCGCCCTACTCTAGGTGGAATTCTAATCCATGCTATTCAAAGCATGCAGTGTGGTGAGAAGTTTCCACCCAGGAAAAAGAGCTCCCCACCTGCTGAACCTTGTCAGCTCTCCCAGTTAAGCAGGAGTCACCGCAGAGCGATGTGAGGCGCTCCTCTTAACCTGACAATGCTTAAACAGATGAGAACTCAGACATGGGAATTCAGGTTTTTGCTAGCATGATGATCCCAGATACTGGTAAAACCTGCTAAAAGTCTATTTTTGTGCTCATCCTTTCTCTCCCAATCCAGCGGTATGTCTGCAGCCATGTCTTGGAGCAAAAGTGATGCTCTTCCAAAGCTTCTGCTGTTGCTGCCTTGCTCTAGCCACAGGGAATGACAGCTATGCCACAGGTGTAATTGTGTAAGCAGGGCTTTCCTTCACGAGCCTCAGATTCTCTCATAATTGCTCATATTCAGAAAAAGGCATAGGAAGTCAGTTTAGCACTTCGCGTTTCAAATGAGTCATGCAAATTGCAGCAGTCGGAGGAAAAACAGGTAACCCCAGAGCAGAGTGTAAATTTGGTCATGTGGGGAAAATGGTTATTGACAAGCAGGAGTCACAGGAGGCTTATGCTGGAGGAGGAGGGGGCTCAGTGGCTTGGAGAGGGGGTAGGAAATTCTGATTAGTTGTTAGGCTTTGCTCCAGGTGCTCTGTGGGAGGTGGAGCGATTAGCTGGGGCACAGGCTACAGTGTTGTTCTTATGTGGACCAAAGGCTAAGACAATAAAGCTGTGAGATGATAGGTAGCATTCTGCTCTCTGAGTGCAAAATTAATTTGCAGTTAAAGGGGTTTTTTGCACATCATTGGCATCTTCTCATAGCAATGGTTTTCACCAAAGACAGAACCTTTAAGATACTACTGATGAGAGAAGGACTTAATGGTGCTGCTCCTCATCCTTGAAGCTTAATGTTGGGCCAGCTCTGAACTGGCCTTTGACAGTACCATCCCAAAATGGATTACTTCTTTACTGCAAAAGAGACTTGGCACAATGTTCTTAAATTGAATGCTTTCACAAGCAACACTGGCTGCTGATTTCCCTGGGAAGTTCAACTGGAGACTTTTCAAATGAGAGCCCAGGTCTCCAGGGAAAAGGCAGTGATGGTTCCAGTAGAGCTCCATGCTGGTGTGTAAATCTCTCTGCACACAGAGGGATCCAGAGCAGGATCCAGACCTTCCTTTTACAGTTCTGAATAAGAACTTTAGTTTTGCTTCTAATAAGTCAGGTATTAAATTGCTTAATTATGTTTTAGTCTATGTGCTTTACTAGTAACTAAAAATCTCCTCTGAGATTTGGAGGAGAAAATGTATATCCCTATTGGAGGAAGCACGTGTGCATGTAGGGAATGTATGCATTGATTATGCATATGGGTAGAATATAACTCTGAAGGTTGGTTCAACTTTTAAATACTCATAGTGTAGTAAAAAGATCCACTTTTCACGACCCTTCTCTACTACCAGCAAGGGACAGAAAGATGTCAGTTGGCTGGCATGGTGAGCCTGTCAGTGCTGAAGCTGAGGTGAAAGATGTGTGCACAGTATGTGCTACAGGTGGAGAAGCTGAATCTTTACATGGGGTTGGAGAAGGAGCAAGGATCAGATGTTAAGAACCTATTGACTGTCATACACCAGGTTGATGCTCAAGATTTTGGAACATTTGCACACTGGTGCATATGGGCATATGGTGCCTATGTTGTTAATCCTGGCAATGGTTGTGTTGTGGCACAGGGATAACAAAGAAGAGGCAAGGCTGCTCAGGGAAGTCGTCTGTGGATCTGGTGAGGTTCTAAAATCTGCTCCTGTGGCCTATGCCTTCTCTGTAGAGTACCCTTGTCCATGCTTCTCTTTGTTTTTTTTCCTTATGTCTTTCTAGTTTGAACTGCATTACCTTGGAGAACTTTTGGATACAGAAAACAGAGCCCTGGCTGAGCATAATTCCTGCTATAATTTCTATATAGAAACAGACCTTGACCTTTTCTGTACTTTTTAATCTTATTGTCACTGTCAGCTCACGTGCTTAAACAGCTCCATGCCGACACCTACCTCTAAAGCCTTCCTTAGTGACACGCACCGAAGAAAAGGGAGAAGCAGGGAACAAGGTGGGAGGACAATTAATTTCACGGAGGGGCACCGTGATGCTTGTGTCAGAAGAAACCTCTTTGAAGTTGGGTGCTTTGATTCTGAGCATACCAAATCGAGATCGCCTAGGGAGAAAAATGAGAAGCAATCGCTAGACAAACAAGCTCGGGGTGTAAGAAGGCGAGGGCGTTTCTAGGTGCTCCGGGACACCAGGACTCGTTCTCAAACATGTTTTTAATGTGATACCGGGAGGGAGCCGGGTGCGGTAAGGCCAGGGGCGGGGATGGGGGGGGTGTGTCGTGACAGGGTGTGGCAGCGGGGGCGCGGCGGCGGGCGCGGCGATTGGCTGGCGGGCGGCGGGGCGTGGCAGTGGGGCGTGGCCACACGGGAGTTTCCCACAATGCCCCGCTGCAGTGCGGCCGCCGATGGATGCTGCGCGGTCGCGCTGCCATTTGCAGCCGCCGCGGCTCGCAGCGCGCCCCGCGGCCCCGGGAGCCGCGGTCCCCCGGCCACCGCCGCCCCCCAGCGCCTGCAGCCGCCGGCCGGCCCTCCCCTGCCCCCGCCTCCTCCTCCTCCTTCTCGGCCCCACTGCCCCGACGCAATGAACCCCCCCGCTGCAGCCGGCGGAGAGGACACGGGGGGGGCGGGTGGCGGCGGCTGCCGGGGGGCCGAGGGCGGCGGGGAGGCGGCGGGTGCCGCCGGGGTCCCGGAGGAGCCGGGGCTGTCCGCGGCGGAGGAGTCGCTGGAGGAGAAGCTGCGGAGCCTCACCTTCAGGAAGCAGGTGTCCTACAGGTGGGTGCCGGGCGGGCGGGCGCCTCTCCGGGGAACCTCTCGGGCACCGGGCGCCCGTGGGTGGGAAGGCGCGGGCGGGTCCGGCGGCGGTGCGGCCGGGCAGCGGCGTGAGGGCAGCACCCTGGAGCCGGAGGGGCTTTTTTTCTTCATTCCGAAGCCTAAAAGAGCCCTCCCAGACCGGCGTTCCGTTAAGCCGGCAACCTACTCAGAGCCCCGCTGCTGCCGTCAGGTTTGGGGTGCTCCTCCGGCGCGGCAGCGCCAGGGGAGATGGGGAGGGTGTCGGTGTACGCGGGTGAACTTCAGAGTTACTCAGAGAGAGAGTCGGGGATCTTGCCCGGCTGCCAGGGGAATAGGTCTGTCTTCACGCTTTGCCCTTTCCGATAACAACATACCGCCCGTGCTCCCGGCGCCTCCAAATGCTCGCCAAAGGGATCCGAAAAACCTTTCTGGTGACACCGCTGCTCCCGAGAGGGGTTTCTCTGTGGGATGTCTCACGGGGTGCAGGTCTCCCCTCCGTGCCCGCTCCCCACCCGTGCCGGCAGCAGTTGCATAAGCCCCAGTGGCTGACAAGACAAGGTGGGCTGCTGTGCCCGGCTCCCCCACGCGTGGCTGGGGCTGAGGGCCGAGAGCGGCAGCCACCGGGGTGCCACGGGACATGTAAAGCAGGGGGTTACTTTCATAACCGGGGTCTTGGGTTTTTATGGCTGCGCATTTATCTCCTATCTCTGATGTCAAATAGATGGGTTTCTCCCTTCTGTAACTACACCTGTATGAAGGAGCTGTTGGTGAGGCTTGTCTGCTTTGTCAGCTAGGATCTGTTAATGGTCCGCATCTGCGGAAACTGATTGCTGTCTGAGAAGCTTCATGCCAAAAAGTTTTCGAGTCTTACCTAATTCTAGCTGCAAAGCCCCCGTAGAGGCAGCACACATCAGTAACTGGTATTCTAATGTGCTTAGGGACAAGCCCTCTCAGCTGGGAGGATAGCAAACACAAAGCTGCTACTTATTTTGTCTTTGCAAGAAGAGAGTGTCTCTAGCTCTCGGTAAATTAGCTGAAGAATCTCCCCTTACAGGGGGATACTTGATGATCTGTCAGTTTACATCTGAGATAGCTTAGTAGCTGATCTCAGTCAAAGCTCCGCATGTGGCAGGGCTAAAAAACGATGTAATTAAACACTCTTCATAGCTGAAGTTTTATATAATACTTCATGTGTGCAGAGAGACTTTCCCCATGAGGGCTGATGGCCCCACTGGTGAGTGTGAAGTCTGGAATGATTCATACTGGTCTCAATAAGGTGAACGGTGCGAAAATGAAAACTTGCTGGACACCTATAAAACATTGCATCAGTCAGTCATCTCTTGTACTTTTGCGCCTCTACCCTGACAGTTTTCTTAGCACACAGCATTTAGGGGCAGGTAAGGGCAGTCTGTAGGTGAGTTGTTGAAGTCAAATAGCTGCTAATGAGACAGGTTTCCTAATGTGTCTGCTCTTGGTTACAGAAATCTTGGAGGTGCTCTATTCAGGTTTTCATTTTCTTATTTTCAATATTTTGGCATTTTCTGCCTTTTTTGGGGAGGGGAAGCAGAGGGGCACAGGGAGGAGATAGTAAAATCTGCTTATAATGTTCTGCTCTCTGGATTGTCCAGAAGTGTGTTAAAGACATGGGTATTCTTGAAGTTTTCTGCGTGGTCAATATTTGTAAGGGTTTCAAAATAAATGCTTGTAGGAGGAAAGGCAGGGTTTTTTTCTCTTCTTCCTCTCTCCTCTCCTCTATCTAGTGTTCAACAAGTCTTGAACCTTCAGATATAAAAGCCTTTTCTTAAGCATCTCTTTATGCATATTACTTGTTCTACTTGATATGTGCAAGAAAGTGCATTTTCTTTGCGTCCTTGGATTTCCCCACCTAATCCTCTTCTGGAGCTGGTTTTCTACTGATAACGTGCACTGTTTCATTTATTCATAACGAGAACAATCTGGGTAGATAAAAGAGTAGAAAACTTCCACAAAGGACCTCCACTGAGCTCTCCACACCCTGCACCCCCCAGGCTCTTTAAATTACTACCATTTTTCTCTGTAAATTATGGTGCTGAAATACATTTGCAAATGTAAATGGCTATATTATATACAGGAAAATCTATTTATATTGGCGCTTGGACTCCCTTATCCACTGGTAGAACAGAACTTATTCAAGGTTTCCTACAGACTTTCAAACCGCTCATTTAGGATTCTCTATGCAGGTGCATTACATTGAAATACACCTATACAGCTGTATTTATACATGCAGGAAAAAACCCCACAACAGTTGGAACTTGCTTAAAATAAGAAAGATTCATGAAAATGTAAAAAAAATAAATCTGTTGGTGGCAGTTGAAAGAATGAAATAGGTGTCTGAAAAGGAGGTCAAGGTACTGTCAAAAGGGAAAAAAAAGGAAGAAGAACATTTGCTGTACCAATATTATGACATTATGGTTTACCTGAGACTGGCTTAAAGTACTGTCTTCCCTCCTCCCTCCCTCCCTGCCTCCCTTTTGTTTTGGTCTTGCTAAACAGCAAATTCTTTCATTATAATGCTAATCTAATTAGCTACTGACATAGTTCTTGCATGCAAATAACTTGTTAGTTTCTCTAGAATTGTACCAAAACCATGCATAACATAGTTCAGAAACCAACGTTTTGTACTGATATGAGCAGTATCTTCAAATGCAGAAACTGCTGGATTAAATATGTAAGGATTTCGTGTAGTAAATACCAATGTAGGCATGGTTGTCCCCCAGACAAACCATCAGGAGGAAAAACTTGCTTTAAACAACTCCGGTGTGCCTCACGCGGAGCTTGAAAGCTCCCCTGACCTTTCCATGTTCCCAATCATTGCCACTTTGCACCTGACAATCCAAAAAGCTCCTTGTCCACACCAAAAGCTCTGCCAGAAGTAGATATCTGCTTGCTGCTTACTTTCTAGCAATGTGCTGTCATCATGTATACGCGCACAGCGGGGATGTGCCACTCCTCTGTGCTTGTGCGTGAGCTAATGGGTTTAAAGTGTGTCTGTTTGTGTGTGTGTGTGTGTGTGTATGTGCTGCCAACACACGTCCCTTAAGTGGATCCTAATTTGCAGACGGGGCGCCTGCCCGGCCTGATGTAATGGGGGGGCGCTGCCGCTGGAGCTCAGCCGGTGGGAACCGCTGGTGCAGAGGGAGGGAAGGGGAAATCTGCAATCAGAAGCCTCAATCCCTTGAAGAGGGGTATCTTGCAGAGCTGGTCGCTGTGTAGACTGAATGAAAGCCAGAGAAATGATCTCCCTTTTAAACCTCATGCTGTTAAATGAGGCCAGCTGACTTAAGACTGGGATGCTGACATCAGAATGCCAGCAGCTAAGCAGCAAGTTTAGGGCTAATTTTTGTTTTTACCCTGCAAATAGGGAATTAAGTATCTTAACAACGTTTTGGCTTCTCTGCTTAAAATCTGAAATATGGGCTCACAAAATGAAAAAAATTCTTTTTTTTTTTTTCATAAACTGATCGAACCAAAAATTCGGTTTCCCAGCCAGATGTGAAAAGGTTGGCAAATGAAAAAAAAAGAAAGTGAATTAAATATGTACGTCTGCCAGAGAGAAATGCTTTCTACAGTTTGGTTTTTGGAGTAGTATCAGCCTCCTACATTTCTAGACCCAGCAGATATTTACAAGACATTTGGACACAAAGCTATTATGTAAATTTTTCTTTCCTTGTAATTTTTATTGTTTTGTCACTGCAAATGCCTGTGAGGAACATCATGGTCTCCTTTAGATAAAGTAAAGATTAAAGATGCTTTCCCAAAGAAATGCTTTATATAAATTCAGATTATACCAAAGGGATGCTCAATAAGAATATTTCCACAATGAAAACTAAGGTAAGAGGAAATAAAGCTCTATCTTGCAGTTTTCCTGCAGGTATTTGCATCTCTAAAAAACTCATCTGAAATGCAGTCTTGTCATTTAATTCTTTAAGCCTAGAGAAATAGTAAAAGTAAAAAAAAAAACAACCACAACCCCCCCCGAAACCACAAACAAACAAAAAACCGTCCTTAAAAACCAAAACAACCAACATAACCTAAAAAGCAAACTAACTGAAGCCATCAATAAACCAAATGGTTTTTAATTTCTTAATTAATTATTATTTAGAAATCCAGGGAATCTTGATTAGTGGCATTGGAAATAAAAATACAGTTTTAAGTTTTAATGGCCCTCTTGTGAGAGCTCAAGTGGTATTTGGCAAACACTTGTCACTAGAGAACAGTTTTTCTAGAGAAATGTGTTTTCATTTTGACCAAGTGGAGAAATCCTGACTGAGGCAGTGGGTGGCAGGCTTTAGAATTCTTGCTCGTGCGTGACTCAGGAGTTTCCAAAAGTGGGACCACAGCGAATCATTTCAGAGACCTGTGCTGCTAATGGGCTTGGCACCTCAGTTATGGTGCTTTGTCTTTGGCTAAGGTGCCTTGCCTGAGCAAGAAACCATTCATTTCCCTTTTAGTACTGGGAGTGGCTGGAGGTGCTGGTTTTCATAGCTCACTGTGTCCAGTTCCACTCAGAAATGTCACCATGTAAAATAGGTGGTTTGAGTTTCTTTGGATGCTGTTTCTCTCTGACTTGCCAAATGAATCTGTTTGGGATGTGCCTTGCGTGCTTTCCCGACCCTTCCTCTGCAAGCAGAAGCCAAGAATCAAGCTGGCCTTTCCTCCTGCAGCATCAGCAATAACTGCTTGTCTGCCATGGCAAAAAGTAACAGGAGTTATAATTAGAGTTGGTTTCATCACTGCATTTGAAGGAGAAAAAGTTATAGCAGAGAAGTTCTGGGAAATCCTTGATTATGCAATCCTTGTCACTGTTGATGAGAATATAAGTACCTGAGACTACAGATGGGGCTTTAGACCAAAATAGAAATGTAAGGATAAGCAATATCCTCATTTTTTTTGCTTCATGTATTTACTGACATGATAGTGATCATAACATGCACATCTCTTCTCAGTAAATATTAAATAGAGAGAGGATGGTAGAGGTGTCTCTATTACTAAGACTTAATTATTTTATGAAATATGACAGCATTTACTAGTGTACTGTGAAGTATTATAAATAATTAAAGCTGGATGGCATTTGTAAAAATGAAAACACCCAACACAAGCCTTTGATCTTTTGATTGTATTGATTTATTTTACATAAGTTTCCTTGAATCTTAATACATTCTAATTCTATAAATGAGTGAGATTGTTCTGCACATAAAGGATGGATGAATTTTTATCTTCTACCAAATGTCAAGAAAATAATTCTCGCTCTCCGGCCTAATCTCATAAGATCTGCTTACAACTGTCTTTAAGAGTTTCGGGTATGTGCTGTACATCTTGTTACCACCCACTCTCATAACAGTAACTCAGTTAACTTTGTCACCAAAACTTTCATCACCATTTTGTCATTTTCTCCCAAAGCAGATCACTGGATGTTTTTGGTACATGAAGGGGACTTCATGAAGCTATTTGATTTATAAAGCTTTGAGGTGGAAATCCCGTATGGAAGCAAAATGCAGGAAAAAGCTATGATAGTCACAAAGAAGGACCATACCATGGGAAAACCAAGTTGACATTTGATGTTCCCTCGTGATATTGAGATGTGGCTGCAAGTCTGGCCATTAATGTCTATACGTCACGCAAAGTAAAGGGACCGTCTTTGAATTTAGAGCATGTCTGATGTTCTCCCTTCCATATCTGGGGTTAGCAGCACTTCACAAAAGAGATATTGTGAATGGTAACTCTGAATAAAATTACTCATGAGCTGCAATGGAATTATGTACATGCTCAGAAGGAGATAAGTGCATCAGTGATTTGAAAGGGGGAGCCTCTATGGGCACATAATAAAGCTGTTGTGTAGCACAGGCACGGACCTGTAGACTCAGATTGCCCTCTTACTGTTGCAGGTGGAAAATTTCACCGTGTAAAAAGTGCTGAATCAGGTGCCACATAACTTTGATGAAGTGGAAAACACTTCTGTTCTGGTTAGTCCTTTGGAATAAATGAGCAGGTGGTCAGTTCTTCTCTCCTGGGTCAGTCATGGGGCTGATAAAATTATTTGCTTGAAGCCTCACCAGACTTTTAACAGGTCTGTTTGTTTGTTTGGGTTTTTTTATTTGGCAACTTGGCTGAGTTGTTGGGAAGGATATGTGTATGTGCAACAGCTTTCTGTGCTCTTTCTTCCACTTCGTTGGTACATCCACCAGAACCTGGGCATGAGATACTCATGTGACAGTCGGACAAAGGATTCCCCACATAATAACAAAAATCAGGAATGGGAGGCTTGTTTCTTTGTGTCCACTTCTTCTAGTTAAAGAACTGTCAGTGAGGAACTTTGCCTAGGAATAAAATGGATGTGGAAAGCTGGAGCTCTTTTGTGTCTCGCTCTACAGAGTTCGTTTTGGTTTTTTTTTTAAAGACACTTTGTAAGTGGGAGTGATGCACAAACTCAGTTATACTGTTCACACACATGTCCTGGTGTAGGTTTGGGGGGTTTGTCTCCTCCTTGTGGTTTTTGAATGATTCTATGATTTGTTGCTCTTAGCAGAGAAAAACTATGTGGGACTGGGTGTATTTGAAAAAAATGTGTAAGAGTACATCTCAACATGCCCAGGTATGTTTGTGTACGGGGTCTGTAGGAGCCTCCATATGGTTAGTGCTGGGTGTTTGATGGCTGTGTATGGGTTAGGTAATGCCACAGTGAGTAACTTCAGGGTGAAGGAAGGTATATGATGGAACATGGGCACAAGAAGGACTTCACTGTGCATTTGCAAGTTGTAACTGTGTGGGAAAACCATCTGTGTTTTCTCTTAAATAATTTCTGGACCTTGTGTGGGCTTAGAAAAGTGTACCAGGGTGGGCTGTGTGTTCTGGAGCCTCGGTGCATGCTCTGTATAAATGCCCAGTAACATAAAATGAAGGGATGTCATTATGTTGCCAATGCCAATGTATGGTGTGTGGGTTTTCAGCCTTTATTTAACTGTACTTTCCTCTGAGGTAATACATATTTATGTACATAAAAAGTTAATGTGCTTGCTCATGGTGAGTGCCATAGGTCTGACGGATGCAGTACCAAGAGCTGAGACCCAGGTTTGCAGGCACATCTAAACCCACCAGGCTTCTCTGGTTTCACTTCTCATTTTTGTCTGTACTGTGCTTTTTATTTCTGTTTTTCTGCTTGTCTTGGTGTGGATGTGCTGGCCTGTGGATATAGCTGCTTCTCTGGTACCCATGTTCTCAGCCCTGAATTCTCCTGTTGCCCTTTCTCTTGGGATGCTGAGCTCCTGGTGAGGCTGTTGCTACTTCATGTACAGCCCACTTCATGCTGCCAGCAGGGAAGTTGATTGCCTCTCAGCCAGCTCATAAAAGGCTTTTTCTGCCTCCCTGGAAACTTGTCTTTTGCATTTTGCCTATAAATGAATTCAGGGAGGATTTTGTCAGTGAAGATTAAGATGTGTGCAGTCCTCACACCAGCACCACCTTGTCTAATGTGCTGGCAGAGACTGTCCAGTCTGTGCTTGAGTTGGTCTCTGAGGAAAACACTGGGGTTGGGATGACTACAGATAGAGAGAAAAGTGGTTTTCTTACTTTAAATTTCATTAGAATTTTTTTCTCCTACAAAAGACCACAGCCCCCCATCTTAGTCTGCAGAAGAGATTCACTAATGAAGCAGAAAGCTGTGTAGGGTAAAGGAAGGGGCTGTTTGTTTATTTGACTCAAAAAAAATCTGGTATTCTGGTCAGAGCCTTACCTTAAACAACAAAATGTAATGCTTGTCTATGATAACTTTGTCTCAGCTTTTTCCACCTGTAAAGCTGTAATCCATGATAATACATAACACAGGCAGTGTAGGACCTGAGTCTTTGTAGCTACACTTTGAGAAACGGGAGAAAAGAGCATAAAGTGACTTATTTAGGAGTGCAGATGGAATCTGTGTGACAAAGTGGCAACAGATCCTCAACTCTAGCACTAACAGCAAGACCTCCCATCCAGGCTAAAAGTATAGTGGAACAGAAAAGGATTGAAACTGCAACATGAAAGTTGCAGGAGAGGCAGAGGACAGCTGTGCATGAATATTGTAATTAGATCTTGCTTAGAATATAATACACCCAAATATACCTAAAGGAGGCCTACAGGAAAGCTGAAGAGGACCTTTTTACAAGGGTCTGCAGTGACAGGAATAATGTCTTTAAGCTGAAAGAGAGCAGGTTTATATTAGATATTAAGAAGAAATTCTATATTGTGAGCATAGTAAAGGCACTGGAACAGACTGCCCAGAGAAACTGTGGATGCCCCCATCCCTGGCAGTGTTCAAGGCCAGGTTGGATAGGGCTCTGAGCAACCTGGAATAGTGGAAGGTGTCTCTGCCCATGGAAGGGGTGTTGGATCTAGATGATCCTCAAGGTCTTTTCCAAACCAAAGCATTCTTTGATTCTATGAACTTTTGCTTCTGACTTATTTCATTGAGCAAATGGGAGGGTTCATGCCTGAGGCTGCCACAGGGCACTAAGTGATTCTTCTGAATGCCTTGACATCTCCAGCTAACTTAGTGAAATGGCCCAGCATAAAGGTGGGGGAGAAGTTGAGGGGAAAGGGAAAAATTTATTACGTTTCTGGTGAATAAATGGGCATGAACTACTATGCTCTTTACAAAGGAAGCTGGTGCAGGGCTAAACCTGTCTGCACTGTAGGATCGAGCCTGATTTTTCTCCATTACTTTCTATACTGCATTTTTGAGAAAGCCTGGTCATTTGAAATACTTGTGCTAGAAAAAAGCTTGGTAATAAGGTCCTGAACCTTTCACTTCTGGCTTTCCATTCAACTGCAGATCTGAATGGCACTGCCAGAATCCCTTTCCATTTAACAGCTGTTCAAAAGCTTAGTTAACTTTAAAACTTACAGTTCATAAAGGGAAACTGCTATTTTTATCATCTGGTCCATCCACCCTTTTTTTTGAGGGTTTATAGCATCAAATACCTAACATCAGCATTTGGACAGCACTCTCGGGCACATGGTGTGATTCTTGGGGTGCCCTGCGCAGAGCTAAGAGTTGGACTCGATAATCCTGATGGGTGCTTTCTAACTCAGCATATTCTGTTATTCACTTCTACCTAGAAAGTTTTCCAGCTCACCAACCCTAGAGATTCCGTAACACTAACACCATTGTTGTAGACAAATGGCCGCGTACTCAGAGAGAAGGGAGGTGTCTAATGGTACTTGGGTTTGAGGAATACTAACTTAGGGTATCCTTGCTCCTCCTGTGTACTTCTGTGGCTAAACATGAGAGATGAGAAGATATAGGATGCTATTCCCTCAGGCTGCCAATAAGGTCAATACATCAATACAATACCATCAACAATGAGTTTGCTTATTGGCACTGGGGAATGATGCTGCTGGCAGCCCTCTAACCTCAGCTATGCTATAGAGGCACTGCAGAGATAAATTATATTGATGCCTTTGGTTGACTGGCTGTATGTAAGAGCTCTTGGTGGAGAGATGTGGGCTCTTTTCCAATTCCAGGGACTTGGAGGAAGATGTTTAGTGATCAGAGGTGTGGGTAGTGGGAATGTGGTGGGCGAGTACCTTGTTTTGCTTTGTAATATCCTTTTCAGATGTATTCAAAATTATCTAGTCCTCCCTCACTGTTACTAAGGAATATGTGTTTAATATGTACATCCACAGTATGCCTAGTTAAGGCTATATGATACGCAAGTGTTTGGGGGTATGATCTGATGCTTTTTGCAGAAGGAGAAAAAGAAATTATTATATTTAATATAGACATAATTATTAGAAGCACTATGCTTATGTAGTACTTCAATATTTGTAATTTCGCCAACTTCAAAATATTTCAGAATTGTAAAGTTTGCTTCAATATTTCTCATTTTTTTTCAAATGCTCACAAGTTATGCTTGTCATAAAAACAAACAGCAAAGTCCCTAATAGTCAGATTATATTTCTTCTAAATTGTATGACTCATCAGGAAGCTTGACCCACTGGGGAACCTTTTCGAAGTGGGGCAGGGATTAAGCTTCAATTGCACAGATTCATCAAAGATGATGAGTCGAACATCTTAGAATCCCTCTGTGCTCTGAAACTGCTCCCTGACGCTGTGTAATATGCAGGAGAGGGGACTGCCTGGGATGCTCTGAGAGGTGCCATGGGGTTTCTGGGCACCATAGGAGAGGGTGAGGAAGCAAAATAGCTTTAAAGCCTGTTAGCATTAAAAGATGATGAGAAAATACCTTCCTGTCATCACTTTATTTCATTAGGTTGCTAATGAGTTTCCTCTAGGGATGGTAATGGGGTAGTTCTGATGCTTTTATCCAATTAGTGAATGATCCCAGGAGTATATCCTTTTGTTGTGAAAACACATCGAGTTTCATTCTGCCTGGAGCATTGAATCCTGCAGGTACTCTGAAGGCAATGAAATGCCATGTGTAGGTGCACACTAGGCCAGGTCCTTCATTATTAATTGCTGATGTTAGCCTGATTTATGGTTTTGAGATGATGCCCTAGAGGGCAGTGGACTCTCCTGTGAAAGTAAGCGAAATGCCAAAGACGTGAATAAAGTTCCATTACGAGTTTCGAGGTTACTTGCAAGTTCAGACACTGAGAGAATTCACATTTTAAAAGCCCTCATGTAGATAGGAAACAAAAGATGAGTGCCTTTGATACTATTGCCTTAAGGGATATCTAATACCAATGTCTTACCAGCTGCTTGTGCTCGTAGGAATCTTTGCTTCTGGCACTGTAGTCACCTCCACATTTCAACTTGATTTAAAATGACATTGAGGAAGGAATTAGCAACAGTACTGATGCAGCTGACATGTTTGGTTGTGGGTGGCCTTCCACTGGTGAAAACAACTTAAGCCATTCTTTATTTTCCATTTTTGGTCTCTGCAGGTAGCTGACAGTTGCAACTCTCACCTCTCTTGCAGGGCAGTATATTTGGCTTTGGAGCAGGTAGTTCTGTCCCTGCCCTGCCCAGTGTTTACCATTATAGAATTTCTGGCTTTCTTTATTTTTTAGTTGCTCTCTGTCCCTTTTAGTTCTGTAATTTGCCTTTCTTGGCCTACCTTCACCAAGACACCCATGCTCTGCGTGGGACTGTGCAGTGCATGGCACAATGAATGAGGAACACAGAAGTATATGAACACTGGGCTTCACATTCTACAAGGTTAAATTTAATTTATTGAGGTTGGTCAAACAGGTTTTTTTCCTGCCTCCAAGGTTAATGTGAGCTTTATAGTCCAGCACTCAATCTCTGATTCTTTGCTATTGAGATGTTCATGATAAGCTGCTTCCTTCCCCCTTTAGAGTTGCAATATAGGAAATTTTCAAGCCCTGCAGTGGTAGACTGTTGCAGAGGCTGCAAAGTGATTATGTGCATGCTTTAAGTGTAATAGGACATAAAGATAGAGACTGTGCCTCTCAGTACAATGCAAACCTATGGCAAAAAGGAAGAGGCACAAGTTGCCTTCTCCAGCTTTTTTTTTTTTTTGGTCCAGCTTTTTTGGGTATTAAAGGAATGCTGAGAGGTGTCTGACAAGCCCCACTGATGCATAACAAACAGTGCTGGAGTGGGCTCACAGTGGCTTGGGTACAGGGTAGTGCTGTGATGTTGTGAGAACTCTCTTGGCTTTGGGAATCTTGATTCAGCCCAGATGGCAAACAGCAAAACAGTGTTTTTCATTTCCTTGAGTCTGATATGGGCCATATCACCGTTTGATGAATGTGCTGTGTTCCACAGTGAACAGCAAAATTACTGAGTGTCAGGTTATTTGCTCTCTGTCTTGGCAGCATTTTGTTTCTCTTTTTTCAGCAGATACTAAAAGGATGAGTAATGCTGGCTGTGATGCTGGGGCAGTTACAAGCTGGACTGTGACCAATGTAGCATTGAAGATGCCCCCTCACAGAGTTTGTATGTGGTGTTTAGAAACTGCTAACCTGATGGCCTTCAGTCTAGTGACCTAGGGGTGGCATTTCTTTTCCCCTCAAAATACCCTTACCTATCAAACCTTAATTCATTTGACAGGGAGTAAAACTACAACCTTTAGCAGGGATGGCTGTTGGCAGACTGGCCTGGAAGGCTTTGATGCTCTCCAAAGGGAGGGCTGGCAAGAGCTCAGATTTTCTGCTTTCCAGAGGACATACTGCATGTCTTTCCCTCTGGGAGTAGCCTGGGCTCTCCCAGTGCACAACAAGCTGCTGTCCAGACCCGTTTTGGGAATGTGATGGACATCAAAAACATAAGCCAAGCATTATGTATATTCATCCAAGCCCATAGGCAGTCTCAAGCCAGAAACACTCAAAGAAATGCTGTCCATGTCAGGATGGACCTGAAGAGCTTGTGTGTGAGCTTCCCCCTTAGTGAATGTGTTTTAGAAAAGCTTCACGTGTGATGATCTTTTTTTTTTTTTTTTTTTTTGGTGAAAGACAGAAACCTGAACCATCTCTGATGGCTGCAACTGGAAGAGATGTTTAGTATGACACACAAATAATTTTATTTCCTCACATGTAGTCATCTACAGTCACCTATTCAAGAGGAAGGGATGTATTCTTTCCAGTTTTCACCTCATGTCTGGTGAGAGATCAGATAGCAGGGAATTGAAAAGAAAAACCTCCTCTAATCCCTTGGTTGGGCAATATGGTATTTTTCCCTAATCCCTGAATTGCTCTCTACACTCTTCTTCCCTTGCCCTACCTCCATATTGCAGGAAATAAAGCAATGAAATGTAATTCTGCCATGAACTTTGGTTGAGGCTGTTTTCACAGTCCTGTCCATGCAATAGCTGCTTAAATTTCCAATTCCCCTTTTTTTTCTGAAGAAAGGCTTTGAGTTTGGTGGTTATATCAGTATCTGGTCCAGATAAAGAGTAAGTCACAGCTGCCCCCAGTGTGGGGGCTCCTCTCTTTTCACAGCTCCTACTGTTTTCCTGTGGGAAGAGAAGATAATATGACTAATCTGGGGAGAGAGATGGAAGGAAGAGAGGAGCTGACCTATGGTTGTGAAAGTGCTGGGTTCATTCCTCCTCATTTCCTAATCACTAAGGGCTGTTGTCTGTTCAGGAAAAGTTGCAGTACGGGCAGTGCCAGGGAGAGCTTCCATCACAGACTGATTATGCCTCTCTCCTGACTTAGCAGAAAAAAAGGTAATTCACTTTATTTTCAGTCTTTGGCCTTTATCCTAAGATTACTCATGTCTTTTCCTTCCCAAAAATCAGAGATCATCCTCTTTCACTTGTGAAGTGCCAAGATACCAGATGGCCTTGCCTTTCTGCCACCAGTGGTCTTATTTTACTATCCTTTGCAGCTGTACATCTTACCAAATGAAAGCTGAACATGACTTTCTCCTGAAGGATCCACGTGGATGTGGGCTCGCAGTTGGGTCTGGGAGCTCTGGCATGTGTCTGCTTCTCCCACCTGCTTGTGCTGGGAGCTGTAGGTCATAAAAAGAAGTTTTTGATCATTTCAGCTCCAATCAGACTTCTGGACTCTTCAGGTGAACAAAGATAGGCATTGCCGGTGGGTCACCAGCAATTATGAGATGAGGACAGGAAGGAACAGTGGAAAGTTGTGCTTAAGGTGCACTAGGTAATGCTTTATAACAACAATTTTTCCAAGATTGAAGTGAGCCACAAGGGATCTGAAGTACAGAGAGAACGAAAAGGAGGAGGGAATACTCTGGAATGGCAGAACCACTGCTCAGTTTCTCCCAGTTCAAATCAGTTGCTGAAGAAGAGAAAGATATGAATTCCTCTCCTGTAGAAGCAGCTTGCTATCTCAAGTCAGCTCTCCTGCCCACTCCCACCCGCAACATAAGGATCATGTCCAGAAAAGACAGGGTTCTCCCGGGTCTTGCTGTGGCTGAGCAGTGTCTGGACAGTGGTCTCTGCTTCCTGCGTGATGGCCCCTTCCCCAGCCATCTGTACTCGAACATACAGTGGGAGGTTTTTGTTTCTGATTCAGTTGCTTTGCAAACGGTGTCACAATTTGTCAGGTGCTGAGCGTGATATTTGCTTGATGGAAATGTTGGCCCTATTGTGAATCAATCTTAACAGCTTCTCGCAGCAAGGTTGTAAGACAATGAGACAAATTTACTACACAGGCAGACAAAGCAGCTTCTATTATGTGTGAAAACACAAATAATAGGAGGATAAATTAAAAACAGCGAGAATATCTTTGTGTCAGGCAGTTGCAGGCACAAAAGTGAGTTTCAGCATCTGATTCGAGTGCCAGAGGTGTTGGGAACAGGGAGGTGTGCCTGGAGGGCTCGTGCCTGACGTGGCTGAGCTGTGGGTCCATGTGAAAAAACAAGGAAGATTTCAAAGACATTCTGTGAAGGTTCTGCTCCAAGAGTGGCAACGGGAAAACACATGATTTTTTTCTTAAAATAAAGTGACCTTTCGCTCGTTCTAAATTAACAGAAAATTGGGCGTGAGGTAATACTTGTGAAAGTACCACAATATATGCACTTGCTTGTAATTCCAGTCTTCTATAGTAGAGAAGGGTAGCTGAATAATTTTCTGTGGAACCTTTTTTTTTTTTTTTTAAATTTTGGCATAATATTTTCCAACTGAAATCTTCTGGAGAAGATGCTGATTTGTTTTCAAAAAAATAGATAAGCAACATATTCATATAGTCATCCTTATAACTCAAATATAGATAGTTGATATTATAGTTCCTTAGAATTTCTTAATTCAGAAGAGAAAAGTTATTTTGCTTTGATTTGAATTATGAGAATTTTCCAAAGAATGGAAGTGCTGTGTTCTGGCAAGCCAAGGTTATTTGATAGTATTTGTGAAACTATCTTGGTCACGGTTCATTTTTTATGATAGAAATGTGTTGTAATAACCACATCTGGTGTTAGTCAGCCCTATGATACTTAGCCTCTTCTGAATGACCAGAGACTGAATGAACATGGAAGATGAATTGTCCTCGGAGTGCTAGCAGGAGCTTCTTGATGTCATGATTTAAGTATATTATCAGAGTACTACGGGGTAGTGGATGGCCATCCATATTTTTATACCTAAACAGGGAGGTCATTCTCCAGGGATGTCTGAAAGCTGAATGTATGTCAGGTGTATGGTTAAGGGTTGCTGGTTTGTTTTTTTTTTCCTTCTCTTTCTGAGAATTTTCTGTGTCTGGGAGTCTGTCTCTGCAGCTACTGGTGGAATGCACCTGGTTAATAGAAACCCAAGTCACTTATTGGGCACCAACTCTTGTCTTACACAGAGAATGAAAGTGATGTTTGATGTTAGGGCTGAAAAGGCTTCTGCCCTCAGGAAGCATTGACCTGTTTTTTTTAGCCATTTCTGCTGTTCCTTTCTGACCATGGAGCAGTTGGATCAGCATTTACCCTCTCCCAGGTGAGTGGATCTTGGCAGGGTGGTGGTCTTTCCCACCATGCTCTGGTTGCTGAATTTGTAGAAGTCAAATTTCTGTGAGATTTGGCTCTCTGGACTGAGTTGCTCCCATCCAACTAATCTGGGCAGTGTAGAAGGAGGGAACCATCATATTTTGAATGGCTGTGTGTGGAGGGCAGTCTTCTGTTCAAGGCTGAAGAGTGTTGGGAACTACAGCCTGAAAAGGAATATAAATAATAGGCAAATTACAAGGCAGTGTTTGTTATAGTAAGTTATGTCTGGGCAATGGATTGCTGAATTGTCAGTCATAGAACAGTGTCTGCTTGTACTGGTTTTGCTGTTCCCGACATATGTCTCCCACAAGATTTGAGAACTTTCTTGGGAAGAGAGCATATGAGTGTGCAGTTCTTGCCATTAAGACTAATGCATTTCCTTCTAATGGGTCTGCTGTAATGAATCAGTCCCCACGTGAACTCCTCGATGGTTGGTGTGACTCCTTACTGGCTCTGGAAAGATTGTGAGTACTGGTATGTGTGAAGAAGTCAGTATGAGGAGAGGAGAAATATTCTTGATGGACAATTTCAGGCTGGGGAGGCTACCTTCCCTGGATGTCCTCAACAGGCATTAGCACATGAGGGAGTCTTCTCCACAGGACCATTTTGCCAACATAATTCAGGCTCTGGCTCCTAATTGCCCTCTGGAAGAGCCCATCTCAACTGCAGGCAGTGGGTGGAAAGTCTTACAAACCTAAAATTAGTTTTAATGTGGACCCCTCCTACAAATAAGATGAGTAGATGTATGTGCTTGATAGAGTTTGGGAAATGTTTCTAAAGGAAAAAAAAAAAGAATTTTTCTTGTAAAAAGCATTTTCAGAAGGAGTTTTTCTGTTGCTTTTTTTTCTTTTTTTTTTTGGCAAGATATAAATTTGCTTTGAAGTGGAAGTGGTGACTTCTTTTAGTGGATACTGGCAAGTATGTCAATTTTATAAAGTGCTGCAATATCTCTACAGCCAAATAGAGATGTTGCCATTTTGCCTGCTGTGAACTGCATCTTGAAAGGGAACTGCTTTTCCAGATGCAAGGGCAGCTGGGAGGCACTTGTTTCGTGATTCGATCTGGTGCAGGACATGAAAGTAAATCTCTTGCCCTCTCTACATATCTGGGGGGCACATTTGTCATGTTTTCCAGGAGCTACAATAAATTACCTGGGAAGTAAAATACGTGGATTGCCCATGACCATGCTGGTCTCTCAGGATTGTTCCTTAATGGTTCAAAGCCAGACCTGGCTGCTGAAAGGAGCATTGTTAGAAGTGGGGAGGCAGGTTCCTCTGTGCAGATCCTAATGTTATTCCATGGGACAGCCGTCTTTTTTTGTGAGCTTTGCTCTTAGCTTGACTCCTGCTCTTACCCTAATTCATTCACCTCAGCAGTGGCACAAGACAAACCTGTGGGGTGGGGGAAGGAATGGGGTAAAATCCTCCTTATCGTGAATATGTGACACCTCCAGCTGTTGATGATGTTCTGAATGGTACCCAAGTGGCCAATATTTGACCCCTTGTTCTTTTTCCCTTTTTTTCTTTCTTTATTTCATTGGGAGCTTGAAAAAGTACAGATGAAATGAAAAAGGACTAGAGAAGGGTAATGTAAATCACTTCAGGCATTCAAGTGTGTTTGTGATTATTCTCCAGGAAGAGAGATGACAGACTGTGGCTATTTGGTTTATAAGTAGAAGAAAATATGATGAAATAAGTGAGCTCAGAGGCTTTTTCTTTACTTGCCATACATGATTGTTATGTGTGTATTTAATAGGGACTTCACTGCTGCAGCAAATCATTGAAGGGAAATATTTAGTAGAATCCAAAGAGAGATTAGGCTTTTATAGGAAAATGAATTGCACTCGTAGCAAGTCTGACTACTGAGCACTCACAATGTCACTGAAGCTGCCAATGTTTTTTTGCTTCAGGCAGTGAGATCATGACCTGCAGGGGATGGAAAGGGATTCTCTCTGTGCACTACAACTTTCTTCACTGGGTACACACTGCTGCCTGTGTTTGTCTGCCTTGCCCTAAAATACCAGGTATTGGTGGGATATTGAAAAGAGAGTTCTTGAACTCATGGGCCAGTGATTTGATCAGGCGTGACAGCCGCTAAGGACCTAAACAAATAAAGAAGAAGCTAATTCTGTTCCCCTATCTAAAATTCTAATCTCGTTTGTGACATCATAATTGGTTGCCATAGGGACAATTATGGTGTCATAAAAAGAGGATTAATGATGAGTTTAAGTGAGGATTAAGCAGCTGGAACAGATGAACTTTTTAATAACTCCTGCCTCCTCTGAAAGCTACTGTTTTGTGCATAAAAATATAGCTCCAAATAAAGAATGATAGGCTGGATAAAAGTCAGTAAATATGCACTGAAGGAACAGTTTTGCATCCAAAAGGATATTGCTCTGAGCTGCTGGGGTCTGTCAGGATGCCGTGTGGTAAAGGAAATCTCATCCACATAGAGAGCTATTAGAATGAGCAACAGATTTCCTGTCTCATGTGGACTTTTTCAGGTGTGCAGCCACACAGTTTTTTCTTCTGTGGATCTTTTTTGTTGCGTTTTTAAGCATGAAAAGCTATGTGTACTTGTGGTTATTATTCCACTGTAATTGGTTTAAAAAATAAATATTGCAAATATGATGGAAGTGAAATGTAAAAGATAAATCAATTTTGATGCAACTTAACTGTTTCCTTTGTGAGGGTGCTTCAAATTTTGGTAACTTATGTGTTTGGAATTGGTTTTTTCAGGAAAATCGGGATTCCTGGATCTAGAATACATCAGTACAGATCATCTGATGCTTTAGCTTTTGCCTATGCTGTAAAGGCTAGGAGGGCTACTTAACAGGGAGCAAACTAGATCAGACAAACAGGATTGTTGTGCCCAAGCAGGTGGGATCTGAACTACTGTATTAAATAGTCAGTTGATATGAAATTTCCATGCTGTTGACTGTATGCAATTTGTAAAGCAAAGTTTTGAAAAATTCTGAAGCATTTCTGCAGCATTAATGTCTGTGCTGGCTGCTTTGTCCTCTCAGGTGCTCTTGCACGTTCCCTCAGAGCCAGGCAGGCTCTGCGTCGCTCGACAGTTCTTGCCACCATTTACTGCTCTGACCTAACCCACTCCAGCAGGAATGTATTAGCAGAAGGGCCATCAACAAGAATCATTAATATATAACAGAGGATGGAAAAGTGTGAATAACTGTGGGTAGCACTGGGGATAGACTCCATGGCAAGAAACTACCTGAGGGCTTGTGTGTGGATGTCAGTGGTTTATTTTGTCTCTGGCTCTTGTGACATTTGCTTGCCTCTTTTTGTCTCCCTCCTTCTCACTCTTCTTGGTGCCTCTTTTATGAGGTGGAGAGGAACGTGTGTTTCTGCCTGCATGGGAGTGGAAACACAGGGTTTCTGAGGTTTTTTGAGGATCCAGCTGTCTTGCTTATTGCCATGATGTTGATCCTTGTGACTTTTGAAGTGGCTGTTGAATGTCCGAGCATAGCTGCCCTTGCACCCATTATTGAAGTGCATGGAAATTCTTCCCAGACTGCCCTGGCTTGCAGACAGTGACTTGTATGGCAGGTATTCCTGCGATGCTCTGCTGGGGTGGCCTTCTGCCATGTGGTGTGCTGGTGGCAGCTGAGCTTGGGTCTGTGTGCCCTTGGCCCTGCTTTGGCCTCTACACTCTGAGCACAAGCCTTTCTCTGAAGCATTTTCAGGGAAGAATGACCAATTCTGTGGACTTCTAAAATTATTTTCAGAACCCTATACAGGAATACATTAATCTCTGCAGCATTGCTGGAATGGCAGGGGACAAGCTGTTCTCTTACTCCAGGAGATGAAATTCAGGAGTAAAGGTTAAACCATGAATTTTCCAAAAGTTTGCTAGAGGTGTAAATAGCCCTTTTGGGGTACCTCCTTTGGGACACATGAACTTGGGGCACCTAAAAGTCAGGATTGCACTGAACTTAGCCAGGCCGAAGTTCTTAGCATTATGGAGGGTTTCCATGGGTATAGTGCAAGTAGGTTTGGATGCTCTTTCACTGACTGCTGCCTTCCTAGTACAGTCTTTCAGTTTCTTTTCTTTCCCAAAGTCCTTGACCTTCATTCCTCCTGGTGGAAGCAGCCCCGAGATACAGCATTCCAGCTCAATCTGCCCTTGTACCCCCAGGCAAAGGATTTGCTGGCCAAGGATCCAACCCTGCTGTTTTGCAATGCTTTGGGAAGAGCAGCTTATAAATGCCCTGAGCAGTGCTCTGGCTAGTCCTGCCCTCCAAGGTAGGTGTATTGCAAAGTAGGAACACTGCTGCTCTGAGCTGGGCAGGCAGCTGGGGAGTTCTGTACTCCCAAATCCCGGAGAAGTAAGTGGAGGGCAGAGTGGCATGACGAGCCCAGAGCAGGGCAGATGGCTTGTGCCAGCACAGACCGCTACAGCCTGGGCTTTCACGGGGAGCTAAAACCTGCTGCTGCTTAGACCTGGGTGGTTCTCTTCTGAAATAGATGATCTAGTTGAGTCTCTTATATAATCCCAACAGGCTGCACCACATTGCTCCCTTGTTGGTTATGGCAAAGGCAAGGTGTACAGCTGGAAGCAAGTCTTCCAGCGAGAGCAGGAGGAGGACGGATGGTGTGTTGTGCTGGTGGCATGATACAGGGTTTGCTCCTTGTCGCTTGGCAGATGTGCTATGCAGACTCTTGCTAATGTTGTGGGTTAAGGAGGCAGCATGTTGATATTCCTGAGATAAAAAGAGAGTTGATTGGTCTGGGATGTATCACTTTGTATACATTATCTGCAAGTGCTGTGAGTGTGAAGCACTGGACTGAGCCTATCTCAGCTGTGTCTTGGGGATGTGTGCCTGTCTGTGTATGACATGTGGTCAGTGAGAGGGCACAAGTATGTGCCTCTGAGCTGGGCAGGAGAACATTATTCACGAGTGATCACATGCAGCTGACAAAGTGGGGAGGCGTAAGATAAATTGGACCTTTGGTTACTTCATACTGGAGAAAATCTGAGCCTGGCTCTCCACTGAGTGCATGCTTGCTGCTGGGGCTGGCGATGGAGGTGCCCCTTGTGACAGGAGAGCTTATGATCTGCCTCTCTGTTGGTGAGGAACAGGATAGGACTGTTCCTCCTTTCATACAGGGCGTGAAGTACATCTGTAGGCTAGTACAACTGTTCTCAAAGTCACCTTGCCTGTGCAGAGTTTGGATGCTGCAGGGATGGGCACCAGCTGTACTCTCTGCCTCCAGGCAGAGGGTTTTCTGGAGACTGGTCCTTGCCTGCCTGGTCTGCAAAAGTGTCTGCTGAAAGTGCAGGTCTTGTGATCTCATGAGACGTTAAAGACAGACTGAACTCAAAAACATGTGGGTGCAGTGGGTTTGGGTGTTAACATCTGCCAGAGCTCAGAGGAAGTACATGAAGCAAGGGGAATTTTTCTGTCTGTTGATATCTAGGTAAGAGTCATGAGCAAGAATGCTTCATTATATGCATTTATATGAGCGTCTTGAGGTCCCTGCACCCTGCTTTCCAAAACATACCCATAAGCCAAGTTAGACCTGCTGTCATTTAAAACCCATTTCCATTCCCCTCCTCTCCCCAAGTCTTTTTTCTCTGTCCCAGGGCAATCAGAAGATTGTTAAAAGCCCCTACCCAAACCTAATAAACAACTTCTTAAATTCTAGACTGTGTGTTTGTTTATTTTACTTTAGCTGGAACTGAAGTCTATTACCAGTCATAAGTTCCCAAAAAGCCTTTGTGTAGGAGATATTAATTTGCTCCCAAGTGGGTAAAGACCCTGCTTTGATTTTATTGGTGATCTCCATACCAAGGTGAAGACCAGACTCTGAGGCTAACTTGGAGATCTTTGAAAGAAAGCTAAAGGCAAGCAACATCACAGATTCCATTAATTTCCGTAAGATCTGTTTCCCAGCTTCTTGGATTCCTCTGGAAAATTGCTGCAGGTGGTTTCAACTTGATCCCCCTCGCAGGAGCATTCCCTGGGTGAGGGTTTTGTGGATCTATCCAGGATGTTGATGCTGCCCTTGCTGGTTGAACTGGGGTCTTCCCATGGGTGAAATGGTAGCAGTTTATATCTTACCTAAATTTGGGCCTCACGTTTTAGGGCTCTTTATAGATATTTTAGAAGTATTAAGTATTAACACAATCTAATGCAGGATAGTATAAATGAGATATTATTTCTGGATTTTTATTTCATTTCTGAGGAGGTGCTGTTCAGTCTTATGAGGTTTTTGATGAAGCTAAATGAGAAAAAGAAACCCCTCTAGCAAAATATCTCTTTAACAGAGCCCCCTTTTCATCTGAATCTGGGAACGTGAAAGTGCAAATCTGTCTCTTGCTGAAAAATTTCATTTCTGTTCTAATTTGTAATAGGTCTCTGGGTGCTGAAACAATTTTCCTTTCTCTGCAGATTTATCTTGAGCATTTCTCGATGGTTTTGAACTGAACGGATGTTTAAAGTACATTTTTCTCCTTTCTTTCCCCTTACATGTAACACAGCTAAGCAGGTTGCTGACCAAAACGAGCCATGGAGATCAAAGTGTTAAATGTGAGTCAGACTATCTTTTAGAGGAGCATTAGAGGATGAGTCAGCTTTGGTTTTAAAAAAAGCATTTTAAAGATGATTGGAAAATTTGCTGAATGGAAATATTTCAGAAGAGTCTCTCAGTCTCCGAGAGAGAAGATGGGAGACTTATTTATCTCTATGAAGAAATGATAGCAAGTGTTAAAAGTGGTAATGATGAGATCATACTAAATTGAAGGTGCTTCTTTGGGAGTATCATGCCCAATGTCCTCAGGTGGTCACTTGTAGCAGAGGCAGTAGTTATTCAAGATGAAAGATCAGGGATGCAAACCTGGGTGAGTGAGTCCCTTGATTTACTAGGCACAGGAGCCAGGAACATGTGGGTGATGGGATGTTGCAGGAAGGAGAAAGACTGAACTGCTCTCTGTCTGAGCTGACCTAGTGGCCTTTGGAACTGGACTTGAGTTGAGATGGTGGAGGCTTGTTATTGCCCCCTGGCCAGTGAAACTCAGGTGAGCTGCAGAGGGTGGGATGCTGTGACCACCTTGTGGGGAGGAGACTTCCTTTTGTGTGCACTGAAGCTCAACCATTTTGGTAAGAGGTTAGCAGGTGTTAAGGGGAAGTGTGCATTTAGGGAATGGAAAGATTAAAGAATTGGCAGGCATCTATGAATGGTTTTTTCTCTCCAGGTTTGTTATACCTGCTTCCTGTATTTCATAGCATTACCTTTTTGGAAAAAAGATGATCAGCCCAGAGGTATAATCCTCAGTTGTAAAGCTGGAAAACACCAGCAGAGAAGAGCTGATGACGTGTAACACAAAATAGCAAATGAACCAGCTAAACAACCATCCAAATTCCTAATAGAAAGAATGTATTAATAAAAAGCAGAAGAGTTGCCATTAGCATGGAATGGACTATTGCAGTGCACTGTAAATGAAGTAAATTATTCCTGAATCCACTCTGACTTTAGGAGCTTTGCTTATAGCCAGACAAAATGTTTCTAAGAGGAACATAGCAGCTTCTTCCTACTCATGTATAAAGATGTACCAGCAAACCATGGTAATGTATTATTATTATACTGCATTACAAGGGTAAATGTTATAATGTGCTTTGCCTGGCTGTATAGCCTTTCATAAAGAGTAACAACAGTTGGAGCTTTTAGCAAAGTCACAGTGGTTATTATCTGTTTGAAGCAAAGGCAAGGGATTCTTTATTTACTACTCTAACTCTTGATGCTCATCCCTGTATTTAAAGTAAAATTTCAGGAGGATCTGGAAATTGCATGGATTTTGCTTGCTCTGTTTTTACTTGCTGTCCTGATGTTCAAACGTTGTCAGGTCCTCCACGGAAAAATAAACCAAGGAGATTGGGTTCTTTTTCCTTTTTATAAGTAACTACTCATGTTTTCATCTAAATATGAAAAACAGGAAGGGAAGTGAAGCCTACTGATGACAGTGTTTCCAGTGACCTCTCAGGAACCACATCTTCCCCCCCACTCCCCATCTTTTTTTCACACGGCTACCCTGGGGCAGTCACAGGGCACTCCTCAAACCTCCCTGGGTCTGCTGCTTTCCTGTCTTCATACTGGGCAGCTCCTGCAGTTGACAAGAAAGACAGACGCTGTGTGCTGGGGGCCCGAGGTGCGGGGGCCGGCAGAACTTCTCAGGAATGTGGGACCGGTGGAGAGACAAACATCCTTGGAATACACGAAGGTTGGAAGCTTTTATATATGCTTGTGCGTATATATCTGTGTGGTCCAAGTTGTCATATGCATATATATCTCTGTGGACCATCTACATGGTTCAAGTTGTTGCAATGTGTGTGTCAGCATGTTCACATGTGTACTGTAGCAAGCTTATGTACTAGAGAAACGAAGATGATCTTTAAGGTTAAAGGGCTCACTGTGTTGTTTTCTGTCATGGCAATTTGAGTGGAGAGCTAAAGAGGAATTTTCTCTGCAAATGTCACAAGGACTAAGTGGCTTTAGATATATGGTGTGGTACACTAGAAGTGCTGGGGTGTGACGGAGGACTTTGCAGACTCTGAGTAATGTTATGCTTTTAATAACTTCTCGTGAATTTATGCCTTGAAGTGCAAAAATTTTAGAGGGTTTTTGTGAAGGGTAAAGGGACTGAAATTTGACCTGCCCTGAGAATCAAGGTTGCTTAATGCTTCTGATCTCTGCAGTTCTCATTCTGCCTGCAGTGAGGGTGTGATGTTCTGGATGTAGCAGGCATCCTCTGCTGCCAACCCACTGGCAGCAGGCACAGAAGGGTGGGCCACCTTCAGCCTACCAGTGCAGTTAAGCAACCTTTCCTCTGTGCCTGCTCCTTTGGTTCCCTGAATGGATAGACTGAGCGCTCATCTCTAATGGTTATTCCTCACTTGGCTTGCAATGGTGAGTGGATGGATTCCCAAGAGTTGGCTTTCCTGTTATTGTCCTTCCTTTGTTGAAATTAACCTGTTTTTGAGAGCCCCAAAAGTAGTAGTTTCAGAACCCTTCAATCTTATTTGTAACTCTTGATGGTCAAGATGTATTTGCCTGTGAATGCACACAAATCACAGTGATTTAGAAGACAGGGTGATGAGTTTGCAACAGCCGCTGCACAGACTGTATTAAGTACAGAATAATTTGGGACAAGAGAACCCCAATTGTTAGTTTCCAACATTCATTAGTGAATCATAATATTGGGTGTAGGTCTTCATAAATCTTACTTAGTTTATAAATTCATTGTCTTCTCTCACCTGCTCAGTTTAAAGATGCATCCCTGTAGCAGGCACCGAACATTGCAAGGCCCCTCTGCACTGTTTTCTCAGCTGTTGAGCCCTCATGCTGTGCAGTGGTTTTCTAACCTATCAGCTCTCTAGTTTCCCACTTCTCTTATTCTACCTCTTAGACTTCTTTCAACAGGCCTTTATCCAAGTATTTTCCTGTCTCTGTCTCAGCAGCATCCCTCATTGAAAACAAAAATTGACTCAACATTAAAGCCTGTAGGATTAATTTATTTCAGTTTTTCTTCTCATATCGTGTCTAATTTGGTATCCATTAAAACAGACTGACTCCCTGTGATTTCTTCTGTGGCTGCACTGAGTTCTACTGCCCAACTGTGATTTTTGAAGCATATTTTTGTGATTATTGAATAAGTGTAGATGACTGTATGAGCAGCTGTAGCTGTGGCCCAAGACTCTGCACCTTCAACTTGTCTCTTGTACTTATTTCTCAAGTTTCACTGACTTTTTTTCTTTTTTTTTTTGCATTTATGACAAGAGATGGCATTGTAGAACCTAAAGTGGTTTTACGTTTTTTTTCAATTTCATGAAATGTAATAGCATTTCTCTAACTTGTAGTGATTTGCCCAGATAAGTAAGTAAGCAAGCATTAAGTGTTTGGGTTTTGAAAGCTGGGAAAGGTCTAATACCATCTATCAGGAAAACAACTTTTATGTAACTGAATATAATACAGTAAAAATAGTCTGGTTTTTTTTCATAATATTAAGAAAAACCTCAATGATTATGACTTAAGAGCTATAAAATTCAGCTTTCTGATGGTATTGGCTGTGACTTGTATTTTTAAAATTTAGTAGCTAGCTAGCAGTGAAGTTTTTGCTAAATCCTTTCTATATATTGCTGCTTTTCTCTTAGTTGCTGATAGTGGCATAAAATAAGTGCATTTAGTGTTCAGATTTCTTGTTGTGGCACAAGATGAGGAAAATTTTATTGGCTAGGCCTATATATGCTTTTCAAGTGTGCCTGGAACAGAAAACCTGTTTTCCTTCATCTGAGAAAGTATATATATTGGAAATACTAATTTGTCTGCTTCCAGGGCTGCTGCTGGAAGTACTGGATGTGTCAGATGCAATGTGGTCCAGAGCAAGATCAGCATGATGTGTTGCTGGTTTTGTTTTCTCCTTTGGCATCTACTCATGTTCCCTTGGCTCTATGAGGAGGGGACTGATGGAGTGACAGAGAGTCCTAGAAAGTGAAAACTAATGACTTTGTATTTTGATGGAGGGGAAGAAGATAGGTGTGTTGGTTGACATGCTGTATTAATTGCTTCAAGAGAGGATGTTTGTGGCTTTAGGCTTTCTGTGTCTCAGACTCTGCTCTATAGTTGAACCTGAAGACAGGATTGAGGCGAGGGAATGGATGGCTTTAAATAGTGATGATGATGATAACAGCTTTCTTGGAAATTATGCATATAGGATGGAAGGTTGAAATGCTGCTAGAGACATCAACCAGCTGATTTTGAAGCTGTGGTGTACTTAACCCTCCTGCCCCTAAACATACAACTCCTCCCCCTTCTCTGAATCCCAGATCTCCAGCTCTATTTCAGGACTTGACTGATCACAAACTTCCTGAAATAAGGGAGGAGGCTCAAGGAGGGTGTTAAATTTGGATATTCAAAGATGTTAATTATAATAGAACCAATTTCCTGATGAGAGCTCTTCTCCACAGAGAAGTCATCTCATCATTGTAGAAACACCACCATAATTAACAGGAGCTGAAGCACTTACTGGCAGCTCATCACAGAGGCCTAGGTTAGTATGTGTCCAGATATCACATTTCCTTTTCTCACAGGAATGATATCTTCAGACTCAAAGATGAGGCGTTTTTGATTAGATGGTACCTCTCTGTTACTGCTAGTGTCTTCACCGTTTTCTAAATAGTGAATATGTGATTCTTCTCTCCAGTTTTCCCGACTTGTAATTATAGTGATTAAGCATCTCTTTGGCTAAAGTAGTTCAGCAACTTTCTAGAGTGTGAAAACTCTGGAGGGCAACCTTTTTCTTATGTCTCTTTCCCCATCTCTGTTTTCCTCTGGTGTTTTGTGTGTGAGGCTTATGCTGCATGTTTGGACACTGAGAAGGTAAATGCTATGTGCCTGCTTCTGAGTGAGGAACAAAATGAATCCAATTCCTGTTACCCAGAAAGCAGACTAGTGCAGGGCAAATCAGAAACCTGTTCAGCTGAAGAAGGTGATTGGAAGGGTGGAAGTGCAATTATTGAAGAGTCTCCTATCTGAGATGAATCACAGTTCAAATTCTCTCCTAGGTCTCCAGCAAGGTCACTTGGTTATGCACATCCCAAATAAGTTAGACTTTGAAGTCTTTGCTCAATGTTGGGGCAGAAGTGGTGCCCATCAAATATAGTTGTACAGGTCAGGGAAACAGCAAAAGACTGCTCAGAAAGTGGAGGCATTTGTTTAGCTCCAGGTGCTTCCAGCATTTTTCCAGTGGATATGAAATGAAGAGACACAGAAGTGTGCTTCAAAAGTGAACGCTGTCTCCTAATCAGTACACAAGTGTGACAGAAGACGATTTTAAGAGCAACTACATTTGGTACAAAGGATGCAGATTCCCTAATTTAATCTGATCTGTGCACTCCTTCTGCTTCAACCTTCTTCTCAGCCATTTTCCCAACTCCCACCTGATGCTGCCAGAATTAGAAGTCTGTCCCCATTCCTACCTAAGCGACCCACGGCTCAGCAGGCCCCTTGCCTTCCCAGTCCCTTTCTGATCCAGGCAGACAGCTTTCCCTACACATATCCTTGAATGTCAGGAACATGTTCTCTGCTCCCACCACATCCTCCTTCTGCATGTACATCCCACTCCTCCCCACCTGTTGCTGATCATGGAAAAGGAACAAAAGCAAGCGTGAGCGTATGTGCAGAGCTCATACAGCAGCAGAGATGTTAATCTGAGCAAATCCCCAGCTTTAGCCAAAGCCCTCTTCCCCCTTCAGTGGCAGTGTTACTTTGCAGCTCATGGGCCTTCCTTTGTTAGCACAGACACTGGGACCCAGTGTTCTTTTCTTGCCTCAGCTACAGTTCAAATACAAACTTAGCCCTCAGTGACTACTCAAGCACCGCTGCCTGCAGAGGTGGTGCATAGTCTGGTGGGAAATTAGGGTACCTGCTAGTCCTAAAACCTGATAAGAAGCTTTTGTTGCCCAAAACCTCTTAAAGCAGGGGTAAGTAGTGATATAAAAATCCCTCTTCTTGCATGGGACAAAGCTTCACCATTCAAAGGAGGCAGGAGGTTCCTAAACCAGTCCATAGCACACCATGACTGTCTGCACACAGCCTATGGGTCAGACCCAGACTCCCTGTGTACCACAAACATTGAGCTGCAGTGCAGCACTGTTGCCTCTCCCCACCACTTGTCTGGTCATGGCTGATCTTCTGTACGTGACGAACTTCAACTTTGCCAAAGGCTGTGCTGGGGGAATAAGAGAGCTATACTCATAGGCCTGTTTGTCCTGGTGTCTACAAGCACCAGCTCACAGAGAGCTACTTGAGAGAAGCCAGGAGTGTAAGTAAAAGTTGAAGTCATTTGGTTGGGCTTTCAGTGGCTCTGTCATCCCAGGATGGAGGACTGCAAGAACTGTAGGAGGAAAGTTGGATGAGGGAGGGTGGTTGGGTGAGGATTTAAAATATGTGCAGGAGTATGTGGCTTAATGCATTGAGTGTGTTGGAGGTGAGGAACTAGAAAAAGAGAAGTTATCTTAATAAGTCTGAGTCACTGAATGAGTGGGGGTGGTGGCAGAGAAGTCTTAGTGAGGCAGGGATTCATAAACTGAGGAGGACACTGTGAAAATTTTGCATGGGATGAGCTGTGGAGGGGAAAGGACTGAAAACTGCTGTGCCAAGCTCTTGTGAAGAAGCCCTCAAGCTCACTGCACTGCCCACCTGTTTCTTTTCAGTGCTTACCTTGTGAAGTTTGTGAAAATAGAGTGTGCAAACCTCTTGAGTCTAATTTCAAATAAATGGCAAATGATTAATGTTAAGTGAATAAATCTTGCACAGTTTTCCCCTTGGCCCTTGACCACCTCTTTCTAGTTCAGGTGCAAACTTAAAGGAGGCTTGATTGTTTTAACTGAATTTCTTTTTAAGGTTGTTCAGCTATGAATCTCTGAGCAAAACTGGAGGTAGGAGACTCATGGGGATTGAAGAAGAAGAAATCACCCCCACAGTGCTTTACTGCTGATCTGTGCACTCTGTCAGCCTGGAATATATGTTATATAGAGGGGCTGGCAAAGCCACTTGGGATTCCTATGAGCACCTCTTCAAAAAAAGCAGCCCCCGCAGAGAAATGAAAAAAGCAAAGCAGAGGGAGAGAGGAAACTTAGGTTGAATTTAAAGATGGCTTTCCTGAAGAACAAGGACCATGTTTGTCAAGGAAAAGACACTTCTGACAGAGGACAGATTAATTTAAAGTAGGAATTGGAACACCTTCATCCAGAATAGGAATGAACCTCAGCTGAACTTTTACCTAATATTATTTTATTCACTTGTCTCTTCTTTCTATTTGTAGGCCTGAGCACACATACATAAATATTCCTGGAGAGAGCTGCTTCAGTGCTGTTTCCAGTCCTCCTGGGATGAAGAAGTAGCAGGAATGTCAAAAGGATCCAGATCCTAAGAGATTATAGTTTGGCAGAGTACAGACTAGTGTGCATGAAGTTAGCAGAGACAGATATTTGAAGGTTCACCTGAATTATGCCTGAATTCTATACTTAAAATTAAAGGGCTGCTTATTTCAGAAGGTGTATTTCTAAAAGAGTTGTGGGGAAGCCTAACTGCATTCCTGCTAAATAGACATGTAAGAGCATCCATGTGTGCTGAGCAAGCAGGGGACCTACGTGCAAAGCACAGCAATAAGACAACTAATTGTAAAGCACAATGTTAACAGCAGCTGCTTTTCTGACAATTACTTGCCATAGCTGCTGGATCTTTCAGATAAACTCAGGCCAGTGCAGGCCTCGAATTAGCTAGAAATCAGCAGTCCAGCTGCTTTCAGAGTAGTACTTTTATCCTCTGGAGGCAGGCTGAGCAATGCAAAGTCTTCCATGAGGACCGTGATTCATATGCCAGTGAGCAGCTGCTGCAGATCCCTGGATATGCCCAAATGATCCTGAAACTCATGCTTGTGCTATGGCGTGAGGTTATTTTGTTGTGGTGTGAACCAAGTATTACCTAGTTATTTAGTTTCAGGTAAATAGGATCCTCATTTGCCAGCCTGCTTCAGTGTTGCCTGCAGTGGGAATTCAGCCTCTTGAAAATCCCCTTCTGCCTGTTCTTTCCCATCTTGACACTGTTAATTTTCTAGGTATTTCTGTCCATGCAAATGAATGAGATAACATTACTCTTTTTCTGGATGATATTTGTTGTACTTGAAATTGTTATGAGGGGAAGAACAGCTTCAGAATCTCCGCATTCAGTATATATATAAATATTTATGCCTGCTGAGATGGATAGCATGGTTAGACAATTGCATGTGCACACAAAGCCACACGTCTTTATTCCTTCACCCACCATCCCTTGCCATTTCAGTTTTTTGTCTCTCTTCAAGGATATACATGAAGAAATAAAAATAAAGGTGCCTCTGAGTGGGAGTTATCACCTTCTAAGTATTGGCTTAAGACCAGCTGAAACAAGGTTTGCTTGTGACCTACATAATTCTGGCCTAGATCTGTGGTCCATAGAAAGGCGAAAACGTGCTTCATGTTAAAAAGCTCTAGGCCACTTCAAATACCTCGTCTTCTTAGTGTTTTTTGTATGTTTAGACTTCTTTCTGTTTTCAGCTTTCAGCTCTGGAACACCTTCTCAGAGCTGTCCCCTCACTAATGGCATTAGAATTGCACTGCTGATGTGTAGTGAGGTAGGACAAAGCTGATGATAGGGTCTGTAGGAGTTGCCATGGAAAGTGTTGGAAAGCTTCATCTAAAATAACTGGGATTAGGTCTCTCCATCATTGTCGTTTGTTTCTCAAGCTGCATTATCCTGCCTGTTGCTCTGTGTCTTGCCTTTGCTTTCTCTCCTGACAAATCCAGAGAACACGCAGGCCTGATGCACCCCTCTGCATCATGGGGGCTGTTTCTGCCAAATTATGGATTGGGACTTGAAAAGCTCATAGGAGCTGTGGAGAAAGTAAGAGAGGAGGAGAGGTTGGTTATCAAATATATTTTCCTTTTTTTGATCTCTTTTCTGGGGTGGGGGGTAAAGGGAGGAGAGGAACTGAGCAGCCCATAAAGGTGAGTACCCATGATAGTTTATTTAACAAGCAAACCAAATAAAGATTAGGGTTCCTATGGCAAATGGCTACCAGCAGAAATACCTCAAGGATTTGGGGAGGAGTGAGGAGAATGATGAGATGGTTAACCATGAGGTCCCACCATTTTGGTTTAAAAAGTCCTTTTCCCAGCTGCAGCAGCATCCTCAGCTCATTTGCTGAAGAACGGCATTTCTGTGTGACCAGCACCAGAGGCAGAGAACACATTCTCCCTGTTGAGAGAGACCTTAAAGTCAACAGGCACTGTGTTATTGACAGTCCTGAGCTGTGTTCCCTCTCTGAGGAGTTTGAAGGAGAGGAGTGGGAGATGAGAGGTGATGAGGAGGAGATGGAGGGACCTCAGAAGCTGAGTGGCTGCTGCAGAGGGGACATGAGTTAAGGCTTGTGGATACGATATCGTCTCCCCTACCCTGGGAGGTCCTAGGAGCCACATTCCTTCTTCCAGACATGAGAAAGGTGGTAGAGCAGCTTTCTTCTCTGGCCTTCAGACAATCCAATCTCAACAAAATTGGAGAGGATAAGTGTAGGTACAAGCAGCAGAAAACATTAAAATGTCAGGTTTGTTTGGTTTAGTGTTTTTTTTTTTAATTTTTTTTTTTGTCATTTTCTACAGTACTGTATGTAGTAGCTCCTGGGCAAGCCTGGGTGCTTTTGTTTGTTCTCTGCTTGATGCCAGACCTCCTTCTGAGAACAACATCTCTCATCAGGTATTGTAATTTTTCCATTTCGAGTTAAAATTCCAAACCACATAGTCATTTGATTCTGGGAGTAAGAGAAGGGTGAAGGAGGTTAAGTATAGCTTTTGTTTAGATCAGCACAGCGTGGAAAATAACCATCTTTATACAACCTCAAGGCTCTGTATTGGAGGCCCTACTGAATGGTTCCCTGATCAACCCCAACCCTGAGAGGTTGACTGAGTGACTTCCTTAACTGGATTTTGTGTGTTGATCTCACTTTCTTGATTTTTTTCTTTTCAATAACTTATTATAATCATGCCCTTCTGTCTACTAGAAAAAGCCCCCACACCTCACACTGAAAAAGAATTGTACTTTTCCTTTGGCATCTGGTGGTTGGCACAGCTTCCATTAGAGCTCATGTTACTGCTGAGCAGTGGACATAGAGCAGCGTTCGCTGCTCCTCCTGGGATATGCACACACAAACATGCACCAGCTTGTGCTGACAAAGGTGAGAGAGAGAGTCTGTCAATCAATCTGCTAGTGAAATCTGAAATTAGGCTAATTCTGGTGTTCATGGGGTAAATAGCAAGTTGTGAACTTGTCCTACTCGAAAGAGCTGCTATTTTAGTTGTGTGATATACTGTGTGCCTGGCTCCATGAGTGTTGGCTATCCAGGATTAAACCATGTGATTCATTCCATGTAAGAAGAGAGCACATGGACAGTGTATGACAGAAGACTGCATGTAGCAGGACTGAGACATGCATGGAACTTACAGACACATAAATAACACTTGGGGATGGATGGACTTTTGTTCTGATAAGAAAAACTTATGTCCAAAATTTTGATAGGTCATAGCTGTTAATAAGAGGACCTATCCCACCACTGTTATAAGTGGAGAGGGTGGATGGGGAAGAAAAAAGTTCAGGATATGGGAAATATGCAGTAACATGATGAAGGGAGATAAGCTGATACAAGAACCTGAATAGAATTCAGGAAAATGAAATATAATGAGGTTTCAAACTAGGGCGGGAGGAGAAAGGCACAATGCATTCTGTGTGGGTAGGAATGAAATGGGGGAGTAGAAACTGAACAGGATAAAAGGGGAGGGGAGGAATGGTTAGTGGAGAAAATGAACAGAGTAAGGAAGGTAGAGATTTGTAAGGCAATGGGAGGGAGATTTAATGGGTGAGGTGGAAGAAGGAAGGTAAGCGAAGAAATAAGTGTAATGAGGGCACTGAATTAGAGAGATGTGGGGGTTGGATACCAAAAGGCGGGTGCAGGGAAAGGAGGAGAAAATGTCTGATTACCTAGGGAAAGCAAAGGTTTTTAGAGAGACATTGGGGAGTGGGGGCAGGCGATAGAGAAAACCGTGGACATCAAAAACCTCAGAGAAAAAAACCCCAGAGCTATAAAAGAAAAAAAAGGTTGGAAAATAAAAGGAAAAATGAAAAAAAGAAACAAACCCCGAGAGTGACAGACACTACACTATCAGAAGCTCCTCAACAGTCATGTATGTTCCTGTGAGCTCCTATATAAGCTTATATTTGTATTTCCCCTAAACCTGCAAAAAGCCGCATCTCTATAGAAGTGGGCAGCCAGGGAACAAATGCCTTTGCCAAAGGAAATGAAATCTCCACAGCTACAGGGTATAACTATCTTGATGAGCTAAGAAAAATACCCTCCACACTGCCTCTGCCTGTATATTTGCTACATAAATTTAAGGTCAGAGCACACTTTAATACCAGTTTCTAATACCTTCCTGCTGTTCAGAGAATACCCTTAGTGTACACAGGACTGGGTAGCATACATGTTTTTGAGTAATTTGTATAATAAAGATTTGAGTTTAGTGGTGGGAGCAAATGCTGTCCTCAAGAAGCAGATGTGATCTGTGTATCTTGAGTGGCTCACAGACAAAACTGTACAGTACATCAAATGCTCAAAATTTGTCCTTTAATCAGTGCCTGAAGTATCTTGAGAAGGAGCCTACTGTCATTCTCTTGCATATCTTCTCTGCCCTGGAGCAGCCATGACAAATTGTGACAGGCACAGCTATAGGGAAATTCCCGTTAGCTCAAGCTGCCCAGCCGGTAATGGCATAAAACAGGAGGATGTATGGGATTCTCTGCAAATTCACAAGGTTTGTTCTTGCAGTAGGAGATGTGCCTAGGAATGCTACCACTTCTAAGCCCAGACCTCAGTGTATCTTGTTCTCTGAATGAATTCATGAGCGTGGCCTGCGGCGTACTATTTCTCCCTTGTTCTGGTGTCCTGCAAAACAGCATATTAAGGAAAGCTGTGATGCCTTCCCCAGGCACTCACTTGTGGCTAAACTCTGTCAGAGAGGGAAGTGCCAAATACATGCTCCGATTTGTAAGCACCGTGAAGGATTTCTTCTAGAGGGGGTTGCAGCCATTCAACCGCTCTGCCTAACAGACCTTTTATAAATATTTCATTTATAGTCAAAGATTGAGTCAACAGAGTAAGCCGTGGATGGGGTGAGGCCTCGGGGCTCTTCAGTCAGACAGAGTCTGTCAGGCTCTTTGTGTGGACTTAAATACTGGCATGACTATATTTCTAGGCAAGGCTTTACTTTTCCAGGCTTAGTTTCAGCCTACATCATATCTCACCTTGCCCCTCCTGATCTCCAGTCAAATTTCCTCTGCAATTGTCACCATCAGGAGCAGGTTTTAGTTCACCACTCCTTCAACTTACCCTTTCATTGGGAAATGACTTTTTCCTTTCATCTGGAAACCTTTCATTCTGGTTTCCTCTCTATACTCTACACTAGAATTCTCCATTAATAGTAACTTCTGTGTGTTTAGACCTACTTGAATTAAAATAGGTTTTTATATTAGAGCTGCATCTGAAATGCAGAATTTCAGTGGTGGGCTGAACATGGGTGGAAATCAATCACGCCTTTGGCTAATCTACAGAAAAATGCCTTTCTGCTTGTGCGAGGGTTACAGGCTTGTGTGTCTGTCAAAAAAACTCCAACTCTTTTGTAATTTTTGAAAGGATGGTGGGAAAAACATTAGTTTTGTAACACTAAAAGTAAGTGAGGAGGCATAAAGACTTGGATGGGGCTATGCTGACTGTTGAGTCCTGTTTCTGTAATTGCAGGTAACCATATAATAATTAAAAATTCTGGATTCAAAAGGAAAAAACTTTCTAAATTTCCTTGTATCACAATTTTTAAGGAACTCTTATATCCTTGTAACAAGGTTAAGCCCTCTAGCACAACATTTGAAAAACTCTTCTGTGCTGCAAGTAACCATCAAGTGAGATGTCAGACATTGCCAACCTCCTGTGTTGCTGCAGGAGTGGGAATTTGGTAGCGAAAACACCCAGATGATCTTGGGGAAATACACAGTGCCATCTGCTATTTGGAAATATAAGAAAGGTGTCTGCTGGTCTGAGCTTGTGGGAAAGTCATTGCTGGTCTCAAGGTGGTGATGGCTTCAGTCACAGGTATATGAGCAAGACACTGGTCAAGTAGCTGAGGGTTTTACTGGTTAACAGTGCCAGTGCTCCCCATCCAAGGTATCAAATGATGGATATTCATTGTAAGGAGGCCAACCAGTAGAGAAATTAAAGGAATGTAAGATGTTATTTCTAGTCTGTGACATCCACTAAATCTATTCAAGTAAACCAAGATTTATAAAGAAGGTTAATTTGTTCTCTTATGCAATCTCAAAATAATAGCATAATCTGTTAGGATGCCTAGCACTGATCCTGACTAAACTGCCTCCCACTTTTTTGGTGGTGTTAACTGCTTTGTGCAAATGTAACAAAGATGGGGAAGGTCAGTCATTCTCCACTTGATCCCTGTCTCACTGTTACTGTAAATTGAACCTGTATCTTATCTGTAAGTGGATTTTATCTGTTCCCAACTGGTGTTAGTGCAGATGTGTGTAAAACCTCTATCATCTTAATTGTGAGTGCTGCTGGTTTGTGTTGAACCAGCAATCTTGTTTTGGAAAATTCTCTTGTTTTTTTTGGACATTAAATATTTAAAGCTTCCATTTTAGTGTGTGCTTTTTGGCTGGTGAAAGGAAAAACTGTTTGAATGCTTTTCTTCTTTGTTTCCCCCGTAGTGTGCTTGCCCTCCTGCACTGACTAGGTAAGCAATTTTATAGAAGGGAGGTTTTTTCTTTTGCTCCTGATGCAGCTTTTCTTGTCAGCTTCAAGCTGCAAGTTTCTCAAGATGAAACCTCCACCTTATGCAGATCTTTGGAGCTTTTTTAAGAAAAATCCTCCTCCCACTCCTCAAAGTTGTGTGGCTTTGTACCACTGTTCTTGCTGCATGCCTGCTGCCTGTTGCAGAGCTGCATGGAGTCTTGGCTTAGATTCTCTTTTTTTCCTCCTCTCCTGTGGTCTGAGATACTGCTCTTGTGTCGTGACTGGACACTGTCTGTATGTGATAACAGCTCTGCTGCAGTAAATTGTAAGAACAAATGGTTTCTCCTATTGAAAGCACCAGCTTTTCTCTGTCTCAGTATTTGACTGAGAATTAGGACAAACAGTTGCTTATTTTCACATTGCTGTACTCCTGCAATCTAAAATAGCTTTCAGAAAGAAAATGAGAAAGTCCTGAGTGCATCTATGAGTTCATCAGCTCTGAAATAGGAGGTAGCTACTGTGAGGACAAAATTGGTGCTGATACCTTGGCATGTGCTGGAGCCAATACTTTCCTGCAGCTGCTTTCCTCAGCAGGAAGAATTTTAAACTGCTCCTTGCCTTATTCGTACTGATGAAGCTTAGCTGGCTCTCAGTGAGTGAGAACTGACCCTATATTAGTGTTTGTAGAGGGTAGACACCAAGAATTTCCAGAAATAAGAATTTTATGTAAGGGGGAGAAAAATCGATATGATCTGCAAAGACCAACTGGATACAATGACTAAGACAAAAAGAGACAAACATTTGCCCCAATTCAGGAGCAAGTAATTTTGGAGGCTCCACCATGTTAGGGTAGCTTTTTGTGAAAGGAGGACAAAATGCACTGAGAGCAGTGTGTGCCTGTGCCTGACTTTCACAGCCAGAGGTAGAAATGCCCCAAGGAGGCTTTCATACAGCACTTCTCCCTGATCACAGGCAGAAAATCCCAGCTGGTTCCTGAGAGGCAGGTGGTTCTTTGTATGCTCTACAGACTGAGTTGGGAGATGGGGTAAGGGGAGCAGTGGGTGGAACCTGCCAAGAGCCTGAGTGAATCATGCAAAGGTAATTTCTGTACTGCAGGACTGGAAGGGACCGTGGGGAGGGTAGTCAGCCAGCAGGTGTTGGCAAAAGGCAACTGCATGGAGTATCATACCTCCCCCAGCCTTTGGTGATGGGCCAAGCAAGAGCAAGGTTTTTCCAGCTGGAACCTACCTCTGGCATGTCTGATGAAGGATAGATGAGGAGGTTGCCCTAGAAGTGTCCAGAACCAACCAGAGATGAGGCTGGAGGCTTTGCTGCTGAGTCAGTGCCTGAGGCAGCCTGTGCCTCCTGCCAGCCATGCAGAGACAGCTGTGATTCCCCTGCACTCACAGACTGACAGCCTTTGCCCTCTGAGCTGTGAGCATGAGCACTCAGACTTTGCAGAGGTACCTGGAGCTTAGCGCAGCTCAGCAGAGATCTCCTCCTGACCCTTTCCAGCCCTATTTACAAAGACCCCTTGCCACCAGCTAAATATTTTGAGCTTCACGGTTGCTGTTAAAAAAAAGGTAAAAAGGCATTTAAACTCTGCTTTGCAAACTATCCTGAAGATTTCATAAAGTGGATATTTTTAGCATGTCATAAAAATATAAAGACTCACTCTTATTTTTATCCCTTCAGTCTCTGCAAAATTAATCGAAGGCATTTACCTTGCTTTCCTTTGCTTCCTTGACTTTGAGAGACTAGCTAACTTTAGGACCCAGGAGGGAATGCATCATCAGATGTTGGCAAACGCTGGCCATGTTTTGTGTCTATTTATAGTAAGTGTGTGTCGAACCACCTTGTCGTTCTTTTCTTAGCATCAGCTGGACGAGCACAGCTATCAATTATCCATGAAGCTAATGATAATACAAGGAAAGCTATGTAAAGCAGGTGCTCAGAGGAGAGAGAGAAAAAGAGGGGGGAGGTAGGTGATAGGACAGGGAAAATGAGGTTTTAGGAACTGAAAAAAATCCCTTTACTCAGCCTGAAAACCCTTATTATCTGTAATAATTATTAATAACAGGGGAGCCTGCACAAAGTCATTGTGGCTGCTTTCAGCTGGTACGTCCCTCCCAAATGTTATTTCCCTCATTTATTTTCATTGTGTTGGCAATCAAAGGCAGTGGGGGTTTTTTGCCTTTTTTTTTTCCCTACTCCCTTTGCTTTTAATAGACCTTAAGCTGTGTGTTCTCCTTCCCCCACCTCTCTGTCCTGGGTTCTGATATTTGGGTTGATAATAGCAGGTTCTAGTTTCCCTGTGAAAAACTGAGCCTCTGGTATTTCTCACGATTGGAGATTGCATGTACACATTTGTTTCCTCTTTTGTCTCCATTTCAGAGAGGATTTTGCCTGCAAGGACTCTGGAGGGAGAAGGGGGGAAGTGAAGGGATGTCGTTCTACTCATTGCCAATGACAAAGCTGATTGTCAGCTGTTTATCAACCTTCTTTTTTTTTCTTTTCTTAGTGTCTTTGCTGCTTTTATCTCTGAGTGCAGGGGAGCAGGACAGTGTGAACTCTGCTCTTGACAGCAGCTCAGGTTCTGACACCATCTGCCACCTAATCCACTTCCAAGGAAGGGTCTGACGTTTGTGTGCATGTGTGTGCACATATACTCTCCCCACCCGGACATACATCATTTTGGCAGACTCACATTGACCAGCTCACAAGCAGCATTTCTCTTCTAAGAATTGGCCTTTGGTGTTGATTCTTTTCTTCCTCCTGATTTAGATTTCCCTGATTCAGTTTGACATGCTATGGTGGGAGGCACTTCTCAATTTCCTACCTAGCCTGGCTCTCCGAGGTGTGACTTTTCCTGGAAGTTATGAGTGTGAGATGCATGGATTTCTTTTGCAAAAGCAGCAGGAAACAGAACAGGTGCAAAATGTCTGTGTCAGGTTCCTTGGATAGCTGGTAAGTGGGCTCTTGCAGGAACTGTTGAATTTTAAGCTTTTCAGTGACATAATGGCCAGTCTGACTGCTGTCTGCAAGCACTGAATGTGTTTCAAGCTTTGTAGATCTCCTTTCTCTCAGAGTACATGAAGAATGACAGTTACTGTCACACGTGATGCTGCGGTGTATCTGCTGATGTTTTTAGATGAACTGTATTCAACACAGTTCACTGATTGTAATGGATTATGTTTGCTCATGGCACTCAGTACTGTGCACATTCAGTGCTGTGGAAAACGGCTTGAGAATTGAGATGAGAAGAGGGGCTTTGGGAAGGATGGAGAGGGAGGGAACAGTATGTATTCAGAAAAGCCAATTGTTTTGCTTGCAATAATCAGTTGTGCTATTTTTCTGGGCTATAGTAATGAATGTTTGAATTAACTTCTGGAAAACAGTATATGTCTCTACTGCTGGGTGGCTTTTGCACCTGAGTGTTGTGATTTCTTCCTCCTGAGTGCTCATGCATAATCCTTTCCTCCCCCTTGAAAGAGTCTCTGTTGTGAAAAATGGGGCTTTTTCCTGGCAGAGGAGGAAGGATTAGTGCTTCTTTCAGAAGTTAACACAGTCTTCAGAAAGGGATCTCTGCCTCTGCCAAACAAATAATGCAACTTGCCTGCAAAGCTGAGCAGAATGCTGCCATGTAATGCAGAGGGTTTGATGCAGGGCTTCCTGATGGATATGGAAAGACAGCCGTCATCTGCAGGGGACTTCACTCTCATTGATTCCTCTGAAGATCTGCTTTGCTTTGTGGTTGGATTTTTTCCCCCTTCCATCTGCCTTTGTTGACCCTCTCCCTCATTTTCCAGGCACATACTAAAGGCAGGATGCTATTTGCCTGTGTGAGCATCATACTGAGCATGGCCCAGAGGAATCCTACTGTTCAGTTGCCCTTCATTTCATCAATCACACTTAAAACAAAATAAAAAAAAAAATCAGTTTCATACTGAGTAATGCTTATTAATGAAGAAAGCAAAGGAACTTTATCCTACCAATTGAAGGCAGATTGCTGTAGAAAAACTAGTTTATCACCAACTTTTGCTAAGTGCATTTTATTTTTCTCATAGCAGAAAAAATGATTTTTTGATTCTTTGAGGTTATTTGTGGAGGTGTTGAAAAAAAGGTTTCTATTGAGATCATATTGACATCTATTGATAAAGCCTGAAAACTTCCTTTCCCATTGCAGAAAATTGCTTTCATTTGTCACTTCTAAAAAAGGTAAGGGAATAATTCTCCACCTTCAACTAGCAATTTAAGATTGATCTGATTAAGACAGAATATTTCAGACAATAGATTAAAGAACTTATCTTCTAACCCTGGTTTCAGCTTTTGTGTAGGATCATTTCCTGTTCACAACAAGACCCTTGCAAGCTTCAGGTTATATTTGAAAGGATGTTCTCCAGAACAGAGTAACAGTGGAACTGGCAGAAGGGTACGATGCTATGGTTTTGTTTAGAGGATGTTGTCCTTCACATTTTGCACTTGTCTGTATAGTGAAAGTAGCAGTGTGCACATGGTGGAACTGGACTTCTGAAGTCACTTTTTTTTTTT
Source organism: Neopelma chrysocephalum (assembly GCF_003984885.1). Classification (NCBI taxonomy): domain Eukaryota; kingdom Metazoa; phylum Chordata; class Aves; order Passeriformes; family Pipridae; genus Neopelma; species Neopelma chrysocephalum. The sequence goes on from NW_020897714.1 coordinate 25,356,687, forward strand.
TGTTAAACATTGTCTTTTTTCAGTGAAATATGTATCTACAAGGCAATGGGAAAAATGGTAGTGAGTGTTGTGTGTGTGAGAATTGTGCTTCATTTTGAATTCAAAATATTCAGAAAGTCCTCCTTTTCCTAGTTGCTTTGTTTTTCATTAGAAAATATCTTCTAATGACTACTAATTATCACTGATGCATTGGTCATCTAAGATAAAAACAAAGCTCCTTTTACTGCTGGAACATCTCTAGGGAATTAGAAAGCTCTCATTCCCTTCAGTACTAGAAAGTTTAGTGATTTGTTGTTTTCCAGCTTTATCTTTCTGCTTCTGTGTGTCTACCATTCTGTCTCAGCATGGTGATTGTGTCACACAAGCACAGACCTTTTCCAGCCTTCCCTTGAGGTTTTGGCAGACCTACTCAGGGAGGGAAGGGGAATTCCCTTGGGCATGGGTACTCCCTCTGTGCCTCTAGCCAAGCTGCAAGGGGCCCAGCTGGTCCTCATGGGAGATGCAGACTGGTCTTGCAGTTGAAAACTTGGAAAATTCCAAATAAATCCCCGGAAAAACATAAATGTCTGAACTAAATCCAGACATTTTGGGGTCCAATTTCCAGGGAAGTAATATGCGTGTAAGCAGAGCAATGTTGAAGACTTTAGTCAGCTCATTGCAGTCAAGCTTATCCAGCACTATTAGTAAGCTGAAACCCTAAGAAAAAAAGAAAACCTGAGACAAACAAAAAAGGAGCTGAGATTGTCTCCTTTAGTAATGTTGGGAGTAACTGTTAAAAAAAAGGGACAATGGGATGCTGCACCTGCTCCTGGATCTAGCAGTTCAGAATATTTCTGCCTGTGTTATCTATATCACCTGTTTGGATGACTTGAGCTAGCTGTGTTATTCTCTGTGGAGACAAATGTTTCACTGCATTTATTAACCTTACTAGTGAAAAAATAATGTAATTTCTGAATGTGCATAAAATTTAAACCAGATTATATTGTTGGGGTTTTTTAACTAAAAAAAGAAAGGAATAATATTGTATGGCCATGTTGAGACCAATAAACTAATTTGCTGAGCCTGAGTGCACAGTCATTTTTGAAAACATCTTTCATATTTGTTTGTTCGTTCGACTTTTTACTTCAAATTAACTTTGGAAATGTAAGTAATAGGAAGTGACATTTTCATTCCCTTTGTTTTGGAAATGGTGGATATAGCAAATGCTTGCTTATTTCCTCATCTGTAATATGCATATATATGAATTATGGTCAGCATTTCATAAATTGTTTTTAGGCTGAATATTTTTAACAACTTTAGTCTCTTCTGATGACAGGTCAAATAATTAGCTGCAATTATATAGGCAATTGGAAGGCATTGGTCTGTATTTGAAAGTGTAATTTGCACAGCTCCTTAAATGTAACAGTAGCAACTGCTCTACACTGGAGACTCTTGTGTTAGTATTTGTTGCCTTTTTTTTTCCTATTTTTTAATTTTTTTAATAAAAAGGGGAAGTGGTGATCAGAAATACCCATGAAGAATCTGAAAGACTGACGTGAATCTTTGAAAAGTATAGCTTAACTCTGTGTTAACTCAAACAGCAGTAGCTTGTGGTCAAATCCAGGATGACAAGCTCCCATCTGTGTATTTGGGGTGATCTCGAGGCAAACATCTGTTTTACAGTGTGATTGAATTTAAAAACAAGTTACCATCATCTAGAAATATTTGTTGCAAGTAAATTTGAGATTTTTACATCAGGAACAAAATATTACTCTGTTGCTTACTCTCAATACTCTGGATTTTTGATCTGCATGTGCCTATTTTGCACAAAGCAACTAGAGAATACAAGGGGTGACTGATCACCTAGACCGGATGATACTCATCTCGGGTTACTGCAGGGAATAAAGTGTGAAATAGCAGCGGTACTGATGAGGACATGTGATATATCCTGAAAAATCAACAGCTGTTGGTGACAATTGACAAAGCACCAGTGGGGGATCTGCCTCCAGACTGGAGCAGCAAGGTCCCGGAAATCAGGTCATGGGCGAGCTGCCTTGTTGCAGGGGAACTGACTGAGAATCTTGGTATAGCGTAGGGCAGGGTGTAAGTCTAGGGTTGAATTACCATTTCACTTGAAAGGAGGAATCTTACACCTGTTAGACTTTGCAAATATGAAGTTGCATAGATGTGGGATTACAAATGAACACAGAATAAGGAGAGTCCAGTGAAGTAGACCTGAGTTACTTGGTTTTTCAGAAGACTTTTTGATTAAGTTATCTGTCAGGATTTGAAGTACATATCATGAAATGGTGACAATAACAATTAGGAAGTGAGTATAATTTCTGCCAGCTCTCATCTCTGTGCTATCAATTAAATGCTCATTTTAGTCAGTAGGTTCTTAAATTCCTGTTTGTTTTGGTCTGAAGCTGTTCATTTTATATCTCACCCTGGAGGTGGATGAACACAGCTCATCACTGTATCTTTATTCTTTCATTTCTGGGAAATTTGCATGCAGTAGTCTGCTTCCTCAAATATTCCTAACAAAAAACTGCTGTTGCAACCAAATCCTCAAAGACAAACACAGTTAAGACACGCTCTCTCAAAACTCTGGATGAGTATTTGTGCCCATGCCAAATGCTGCAAACGCTTGTAAAGGTATGTACAGATGTATGTCTGGAAGCATCAGTGTAGTTCACAACTGCAACCTCCTGCTCTCAGCACTGATGTTAAATGGCAATCCAACTTCAGACCCTGAATATCCTCTTCCTTTAGGGTGGGTGATCCCTTTATAAGATGATATCGACACACTGAGATAAAGCTGAATGTATAAATGTCCATCTGTTTGTGAGCCTGCATGCTCTTTGGAGAAGCAGGGTATTTCACAGGCCTGTCAACAGGGCAGTTCACATTTGCAGTATATTCATATTTCAAAAAGGAAGAGTAGAAAGTATTTGGTAGAAACTGTAAAGGATGACAGAAATCTCCAAGTAGATTTCGGTGCACCAGGGACTGTGTATCATGGCGACATTCTCTAAATGTCAAGTATTGCGTGCTGGCAAAAATGGTCTAAATTCACATAGAGTGATGTGCTCTGAAGCTGTGGAGTTCTCCAAGGAATAAAAGTCACTGTGGATATTTCAGGGAGGATATCTAAAGAGAGCATTACTGCTGCTGGGGGAAAAAAAAGGGGGGGGAAGACAGAGGAGGGGATTTCTGAGGAACACAGAGGAGGCTAAGTAGAAATTTCAGTGGGTAACTGGGTTCATCCATGTCTTCTATAATTTCCCAAGGATCAGTCTCTTCTGTAACAATCTTATTCTACCTACAATAATCAATAAAATAGTGCACTTTCACTGTAATTAACCAAAAGCAGAACTGAGGTGGGAAACCTTTGCCTAACTCCTACTCTTGCCTTGCCTGCACAGATCTTGAATAAAACTCACCAGGTGTTTCCATATTTATTGAAATTCCCTTAACTCAAGGTTTCCCCTCAGCTTTGGGGTAGGAAATGTTGGTCTAATCACTCTGAATTGTGAAGGAGTCACTGGAGTCCTTTGACTGGAGAGGAGTTCCTACAAAGAGTGAAGTGCTCTACTGCCAAAGGTGTTTATTTGTTATGTTGTTTTAAAGAAAGCATTTGAATTGCTATATAATGTTCCTTCTCTGCTCTCTTTCCTGGTGAATATGTAGGCAGTCGTGAGGAATGAAGAGGAGCTCACATGGCTCTGTATTTGAGTAGGAAACTGCTATTTTAAATCAGGTTTGAAAAGATTATTTTGAAACTGATGATTGTGCCCTTAGAAAAAGCATCAGAGGTGTGGGGACTTGGAAAAATTATAGGGATTGGTGTATTTAGCCCTTTACAGAGTTTTAGGTTGAGATTTATGCCCCTTCATGGGAGGGAAATAGCCAGTCACCTGGATGTTTTGGAAAGACTGAGATACAGGGGTAGAGCTGATGATGCACGACTTGGTTTCTCTGCATCAAGGTCTGAGATTTTGCTTTCAACGGGAGTGCATCTCACACTGTTGGATTCAGCAAGTGTTAGAAAGACTGTGGCTACTACAAGCTACTAAAAGCACTCAGCAGTTTCAGATGGCAAAAATCTCTGCCCAGAGGGAAAATGGTTATGGAGCTGTAGTATCTCTCTCGCCTATACAGAGATGAAGCTGGGAACCAACTCCCGTGGGCTGGGTGAGCTGCAGTGAGTTAAGGCAGGGAGGTGAGCAACATGAGAAGCTGTAGAAGCTCTTGTTCGATGGGTTTGGGATCTCACTAGCAATATGGTCTGTCAGGAAGGCTGTTGGATCTAGGCAGGTAACTGCAGCGTCTGAGGTTTCTCTTCTCTCTACAGCTAAGGAAGCCACCTCAATCCAGTACTTAAGTGCTGCCTGCCATATTTCAGGTTGCTTTGCTATGCACTCCTGTGCATGCTTCCAGGTGAATCTCATTTGCTTCAAAGCAAAGTAGGCAGATGACCTTTCTTTGCAGCTGCTTTAACTAATACGGACTGTGCTCTCTGCAGGAGGTTTTAGGTGAGAAAATTAGCATGTAAAATTGTTAGCATAGTGGTGTTATTCAAGAGTTGTTTTCTTTCTCTCTTTGGGTCTTCATATAAATCACCCTGTGCCAACAGACTTTGGTACTGGGATGTGATTTCCATGAATGATGTGTCTAATATTAATTACAGAACAAAATTGATTCTTTTCTATTTACTGCTTAGAAGGTCATTGATGAGGGTAAGCTCATATTTTAGTGAACTTGTAAATACATGGTTATATCCTATATAGTGCAGAAAGAGTATTATCCAAACAAAGTGGAACTTTGAGCAGTTTAGGATTATGTTCTATGGGAAAAGACAAAACTGCTGTCATTATAAAGTCAATAAACCCTTGAATTGATCCATACTGACATTTTTCTGGGTTGCATCCTCTTCTGCCATTCCCTGTGTGGGAAGGAAATGGTTTTGTGAAAATGTTTCTGCTGATATCAGTGTTGGTGTTCCTGAACACAAAATGAATTCAAATGTTCTGGGCTTCAGTGGCAGCCCAGCACTTCTTGATCCTGGTCAATATAAGTCTTAGTTCTCTTATAATTTACTTGACATGCATTTGGACCTCTTTCTCAATTTTACTTGTTTCTGTCTGTGTTGCTTGCACTAGATAAAAATGTGTTAGCAACAATTTTTGTCTTTCATTCATGGGAGAGAGACCTGTTTCTTTGTTTTATAACTATTTTGCATTGTTGTTAAAGTACTTTTCTACAAAAAGCAAACTTCAGTCTGTATTGTCCTTTCTATGAACAAAATCAGTGATAGAAGAACTGTAGATGTACTCTTCCTCTTAGGTCAGGGCTGCTGATGCTTTTAAGGGGAAAGGGGAAGAAAGGCTTCAGAAATGCACTTTAATTTAGAGATGCATGAGAATTTGAATAGATTTACAATTCTTCTCTTAAAACAATGCAAAGCTGAAGTCTGCAGGGCTTGAAATTGGAAGAAGTCTGAGACAACAAATGGAACTATTGGACTGTATAGAAAATGATTGTCTGCACAGCCCAGTGAACTGAGGGGAATTGCAAGAATAAAAAAATGTACGCAGCTGAATTCCCAGACTTATTTTCTTCTTTGTGAGTGCTTCTAATGGAGACTCACTAGTGGGCTAAAATAATTTAAATCTTAAGGTGTGTCCTCCTTGGCAACCCGGTCTCATGCTGTAGAGGCTCCAAGTGCCTTCACTTCTTTTCTCATTTGTGATGCCATTCCCAGTTTCCTGCAGACACCTGGGACATATTGGCCTCACTGGGGAAGTGGTGTGGGGTAGTTACTGTGCAGAGCTATCTGGCAGCTGAAAGGCAGCATAAACATCTTAGCTGCCTGGTGGAAGCAGCTATTAAGGCACACTTCAATTGCATTGAATCTAAAAATATTTAAATTTATTTAATCTAAATATACACAGAGAAAACTTTGAGCGATGCCTGCTACCTCCACGTTTTATACAGTATTTGAATTGTATCTATAAGAAAGGAAGATACCTATTTTTCATCTAGTGAGGGCATGTTATTCCCTCCCACCTCGACCTCCAGAAATGCTCCAGGAATTATTTAGGACCATCAATAACTATCCCGTGAGCAAGAGCTGTGGTATGTTACAGCTTTAGGGATGAGTGGCTAGTACTTTATTTCCCATACATGTGAGCTTTGAGATAACTGTGAATCCTCTAGGGATTTGGATTTACTATTGATATGCAGACAAATCCCTAAGCCTGCCTGGGATTTGCTTGCATTGAGTTTGGATTGCTCAAGGCTCGAGATGGTCTGAAGTGGCAGTATTTAGTCACACTACTTCTGGTTCCTCTGCCAAAGCTGTTTGTTTATTTTATGATCTAGTTGACATAATGTGTCTTCATTTGCTTTTTTTTTCTTTTTATGAACAACATTCTTCTTAGTCTAGAAGAAACAAAATTGTATTGCATGGGGTGAAGATTCTTGGTCTAGAAACTGATTAAAAAGTAAGACTAGACACAAGTACTTTTTGGTCTAGAGGGGTGTTTTCAGGGATTTATGTGGAGGTAGAACAGTTGTTGCTAAGTGCACTCTTGGAAATTGCTTGGAAACAGGAAATAAACTGTGGGGTGCTGAAACTTGTCTCTAGGCTATTTAAAATGAGAATTAACTGTGGAGTTGCAGAAGGATCAATTGTAATGAATGAATGGACTATAAAATGGGGGTTGCTATTCTGTGTTGATAGGGCTACTTTTCTCCATCTGCACTACATTGCAGTTAACTCAGGCAGGGATGGACTGTGCATTACTTATTACCCATTTGGAGAGAGATTTAGTAGTCACTGTAGATAAGTCTATGAATATTTCTGCTTACTGCTCAAAGAAGAAAATAGAAGGCAGAAAAGGCAACCAGAGCAATAGTAATTTGATCAGTGAAATGGAACAGTTTATGGATGAGAAAAGACTGCATAGAAAAAGTTTTACCAGCTTGAACGGCATGGAGAGCAAACAGAAGTCAGGTAGGGAACAATAATTCAGTCTTTCCTATGATGTAAGAGCCAGAAAACATAAGATAAATTTGTCAAACAGGTTTAAAAGAATGGAAATAATTTTTGCTTACAATTCAATATTGTATAGTGGTTCTCATTGCTGCATAATGTCACGAAGACAAAAATACCTGTATTAAAAGAACAGATAATTGAACACTGTAAAAATGCATTGGTTAACAGGTTAACAGGAATTAGGAGGATTTGATGCAGCCCATTCCAAGGGGACCAAAGCTTTGCTGAAGGCAAGATGGATACGTGGAAGGCAGTATAACTTTGGGCTTGCCACGTTCTCGTGCTTTCTCTATTAGCATCCATTACCAATTTGCTGCAGGCAAAAGCTGCTGGCTTAGGTAAACATTTGGTCTGTCTCAGTAAGATTGTTCTTTTAGTCTTAATGTCTGTCTACAGTGGTCAGAGGTGAGATTATACTACCCTTTGCAGAGTACAGGCTGTGAGCTTGAGTCTGAAAAACAGCTCATCTTGTTAATGTGATACTGAGACTGATCCAAAACCCACTACTAGCAGGGTTGCTGGATCCTGCTGCCTTGGAGTTGCTCAATGTGAGATCCATCCACGCAGGGTGGCACAGACATGCAGGTGCTTGCTCTTGCAGAGGCATCAGGACTGTGTGTGAATTTTAAGCTGAGAAGGGGACCACCCTTGCTGCACTCTCCTAGCAACTCCCCACTAGCCAACTTAGTTGATATGTTACTTGTAAGAACCCGATTCCTTTCTCCTAATAAATAATTATTTAGGGAACCCGTATTTCTTTATGTGGGGCCAGTTATCTAAAATTGTATCTGTGTTACAAGACTCCACATCAAAACACATGAACCTACTCCTACCTCAAGCTGTTGTTCTGGAGCCTCCTTTTTTACAGGTGGTTCCTGCTATGTTCCAGTGTTTTCATTTGTACTGAAAGCTGAAATTGTAGCTGTAATTGTGTGTGTGTTTTAATGGTCTAAAACCAGTTAGGAACTGCAGAGAAAGTTCACTAAGCTTGAAATAATCCATCTTACCCACATGATTCTAGTTTTGCTGTTGAAGGCACAGAAAATCCTTCAAACTTCATAAAGATCAGTCTGAGAAAAGCAATTTTGCTGAGTTGCCAGACAGGGAAATAGCTGCATTTGTCAGATCTCTGATATTTTTGCAAAGCAAGAGAACAGGAATGGAAGCTGAGTTTGGTGGTGTTGTTGGCTTTTCTTTTTTTCTTCTTCACTTTCTTGATGCTCTAGTCTTCATTGCAGAGCTGTACAGAATGATGCTGGCCACTACACACTGATGTGGCTCTGCAGTTGTGCCACTGCAGTTTATACTACCTGAAAATTGAGTTGTGAGACATTCAGCACTTGTTTTTTTTTGTTTTTGTCAAAGCTGTAGTGGAAGTTTTTTGCAAGGTGGTATCATTGACTTCAGAGAGCTCAGTTTGTATCCTCTTGTCCTTCAGCATGTGGCATCATAGAGATCCATGCCAAAAAGAGATTATCTACAGAAGCTGGCACATAGTTTCCAGGAAAAACAATGAAAAATGCTTTCCACTTCTTCTATATGTGTACACAGTGCCCTCCACCAGTCCTTTGAGGTTTGGCTGTTACATTAAGGAAGAGTAATGTGGTTTAAAAAAAGAAAAAAATTGACTTATTGTAAAACTCACCTCTTTGTTACAGTTTCCAGTTCAGAAGTCTTTTTTTTTTCCTTCCTTTTAAAATTATTTTTCTTTTTGAACATCTTCTCTGGCTGGCTGTAGCTGGGGTCGAAGTAGAAGTCAAGCTGGTGCCCTCAGTTCTAGCACAAGATGTATATGGCTCCCACGAGGAAAACAAAAATGTTGACAGTCAAATGATTTTTTTCAGGTACCTTAGTCTATCTACTTCTGATCCAAAGATCTCATTGACTTGCAAACTGGAAAGGAAAAATGGTTTGCTTTACTCACTCAAACAAATAAACAAAACAACCCCCTACCCCCAGAAAAACCCAAACCCAACAACTCCCAAACCCAAAAATGTAGGCAAAACAGGCCTTACAAGAAGAGTGAGAGAGATAAGGAAACGATATCTGAAGAACAGAATTAGTTCTTAACTGCGTATGAAGTACAAAAATTAAGGTGCGTGGGATCAGATTATATTGTCTCTGATTTATTGCTCATTTTAGTGAGGTCTTCTGCACCCTTGGTGCTGTTCTTTTCAGGATTATCTTTGACCACAGAAAGCAACCATTTCTGGCACTGGCATGTTGAAGGAAGCTTGCTGTCTCCGCTCTCCGTGAGGTCCCAGGCTGACCTTTCTAAACTGGATTAAGTGGTTTCCCACCATCTGTGCAGACCAGGATTGTTTGACTTGGACCATCCCCTGTTAGCTTGGTGACTCCTGCCTAATATAGGCCTCAGGAGGTGTGATAACATGTGGTGTGGAACCAGGAGCATTGGGGCAGTGGAGGCTACACGAGCTGTCTCTGTCCTGTTCTGAGAGCAGCTGTGGAATGGTGTGGGTGGCACTTAGTAACATGTTTAGTGTTACATGTTTTGACACGTTCATGGATGACCAGCCAAAGGAGCATCGAGTGTCCTTTGCCTGCTCTCATGTGTCTTGTACATCTGTTTGGCACCTCTCACCTTTAGCTGGCACCTATTGCTTCAGCTGTCTGGAGAGATGATTTCCTGCCAGCTACTTCAGCCTAGAAAAAGCAAAGCTGTAGGTCTTGTTAAATATTGCTTTCATCTAAGATACGTGGAAAATAAAGTTTTGGAGGAGTTTGCTTCTTTTCTTCCCAGTGGGGGTGCCAGTTGAGTGGGATTTGTTAGTCATTAGTCTGATACAAGTAACAAGGATATTCTAATTTGCCTGAAAATAACAACCCAGAAAAAATAACATGAAAGATTGGTTACATGGAATGCTCTGGTTTTTTGTTTAAAGTCTGTAAGTTCACACAAGGACCTGCCCTTCTACCTGCTCATTTTCAGAACGCTTCTGAGGTGTACCCAGTGCATAAAGCTGCCTCCCAGCACATTACGTATCATAAGGTAATGCGTCAAACCGAGAGAAAATAGATACTTTGACAGAGAGTTCTGCACTTAAAAAAGCAACATACCACCTAGCTTCCAATCTTTTTGGTTAGATACTTTTTAAAAGTATTTTCCCACAAAAGGAATTTATTGCTAAGTCTAAACCGTCAAAAGTGAGAAATGTAATCATTGTTTTGAATTGGAAGGGTCTAAGGGGGAATGATAGGTGGTATAAGCAGTGTGGCTTGTTAGCAATGGCTGCAAGTGACAGGTGTGTGGTTCAGTAGCTATTGCATTGTTTTATTTATTTCTGTTAAAGTCCTCAGTTCCCCTTCTTCCAACATGACTTCAGTTCCCTGTTTTCCCTGCTTTGACTCTTGAAAATTAGGTAAAGAGAACAAAAGCTATGCTTACCTACTTTTTTTATAAGTCATGCAGGAGAACTAGGCCTTCAGAGGGGATTTAAAAGGGAAGAGGATAATGGTTTAAACTGGTGTAGAAAGTAAACTTAAGAGGATACAGAATCTAATCTGTGGTGAATAACAAGGAGAGGAAAGTAACGACAATAAGAAGAATATTCAAGTTGCTCATGGTTTTGGAGGGAGTAATGGTAAAGAGGCCTATAAGGAAATAAATCACGCTTTATAATGCCCTTTTGACGTGGAAGAATACATCACATACTATAAAGACTCTATTGTCAATAATGAATTTAATTTTAATTTGAATGAACTGGACAGGCTGGATATTCCACATGTGTGTCTATTGAAAATGAGAAACCTATTTTTGGGGAGGAAAAGACACTTCGTACCTCTTATGTGACATCTGTATTTGGTACTATTTTGTATGTGGAAAAAAATCATTAGAAGCCCAAGTGTCCAGGAGGAAAATCAAGACTTTCTTTTCATTCCAGTCCTCTTCAGTGAGAATATCCTCTCTCTTCTCCAACCAAACTTGTATGGAATTAACGTCTTTTGTCTGAAACAGCCCAAAGGGACCATCTAGAACCCAACAGAACTTACATGTCAAAGTAGCTCTTATATTTTCTCTCTCATTCACATTACTATTGCAAATGCTTGTGTTTTGCTCTTTTTTTCTAAGTCCAGTAGGAGATGCTTTACGTTAGGGACTTTTAAAGGTTTTATTTTTTTTCTTCTGGAAGCTCCAAAGAAAAGAAATAGTAGAGGTGATTAAGGAAACACTGTCAGGGAAAGTAAGGTCATGCTGAGAGGAGAGGTTGTAGCACTTTAACTACTGAGGTAAAGTATTAATCTGGACATTACATTTCTACTGACCTTACTTTTCTTAGTGTAACTTTAGCTGATCAGGGTCAGGCTTAAGTGAAACACTTTAAATCTGAAGCCAGGGCTTCAATCAGGAGGTATGTTCTCCTGTGACTTTTGGATGAATGGAGCTTTTTTCAGTTGGACACGGGTAACAGCTTAAAAATCCCAAACCTAGCTGGCTTAAGAGGTCTCACATTATTTGTTAAACCCTATGCACTGTCTCCACATGGGTGATGAGCTGGTATCTCCCTAACATACTCTGCAGTAGTTCATGGAGGTGCTGGGAGCTGTTAAGAGCTGTCCCAGGTTGTCCCTAGAGGAAGATCTCCAGGGCATGGACCTATAGTGGCTGTGAGGCCAGATTGCTGTCTGGTTGCTACTGGGCTTGGGCCTGTGGCAAAGCTTTTTCTTCCACAGCCAGCAATGTTCCTGTTCCTTCTGTTTTGATTTGTGCCCTCTTTGATTCTTGTCTCTGCCCTCAATATGAAGGTCTAACCTTAGGCTTGACTGCCAAATTGTGATTGCACCAAATTCCTGAGACTGTTTTTAGCTTTTCAAGTCATTAGGCATTTTCAAAAATTGTACTATACACTTCTTTCAAAATAGCGCCTTTTATTTTAAAATGAACCAAACTGTTCACCAGGGTTCTGCTTTAGCAGAGCCAAACTTCCTTCACTGAAACCAAGGGGTAATAGATTCGGTATTGCTGGAAGGGATTTTGTAACAGTGACTGTCAGGCTCACTTGTATGTTCAGTCCAACCCTTAGCAAACTGTTAGTGGTGGGCAGTGGCTGTATAAATAAATATAACTGAGAACACTAGCCCAAAAGGACGTAACTGCTGAAGGAAAGGAAATCTCAGCAATGAGGACATAGATTAGCTAGTGGATGGAACTGGGATGGGAATTTTCTAGTTGAGCTGGGATTTTTCTACCTGTAACAGAGCTGTCCCAAAGAATCAGATCCACTATTGCTGCTGCTTTGGGTTTCCTCTGAAGCATTCTACATGGACCAGCAACAGAAGGACGTTTCTGGGGAGATCCAGCCAAGATGCTGCATTGGAACTTATGTCCCAATGTGAATTGATAGCTCCTGTGGCAAAGGAAAAAAATACATTTTCCTTAAGATTATTTCAGACAAAATTGACTTGAAGCACAGAGGAATTCTTGCTGAACATATTTTGTCATTCCTTAGTCTGTTGCTCATTGTATTTGTTATTATACCATGGAGGCTTGATTAGCTTTTGCAACAAAGCTGCAAACCCTTACCTTCATACTGCATACTATGAGGATGCTGAGTATTGGGAATCCTCTGAGCAAAATATGTGTAGTTAATTGATTTGGAACAGACTGCTTTATTAAAATGGGTTTTTGGCTAGGCTGTTGCACATATTGTTGTGTGTATGTGTTAAGGTAATAAGATGATTAACATAAAGTGTGAGTTGGAAGGAGGAAATTAATCCATGGTGCAGCTAAAGCCCAGAGGTGCATCTGTTTTGGTTATCATGTTTGACCTGCTGCTGACTTCTGCAGGGTGGTTTTGGCAGCCATATGGGTGGATATAAGACATATTAAAGCACAGGGAGTAGGGAGAACAAATAGATGCCCATATTATCTATGTCTATTAAAGTACATTCACCTATGACAACATAGAGATTGTGCTAGCAAGACATTGTGTTGTGTGTTGTTTCCCTTCCCCTCTCCCTATACTTTTTTGCTCTGCTCTGTCTTGGTCCTAGGATTTCCTCCTGACTGATGCTCTGTTTTGATGAGGTCCACAGTTCAGTTTCCCCAAAGGAGAGACTGCTAGCTAATCCCAGGTGAATCATCAAGATAGGGGAGGCTGAGTGATGTGCTATACCCCATAGACTTGGTTTGAAGATAGGGTGTCATTGAGAGAGATGTTAATGAGACATGCTACTTGAGGAAGATTGGTCAGAGAGATGAGAAGCTGGGAGGGGCAGCAGGAATGCAGCTATTCCTAGGAATGGTGTTCCATTTCTTGATATCTTTTCCCCCTGCTCCTCTGCATGCATTTGCTGCACAGGCAGAGGAGGTGAAAATTACAAAACTTACCATATAATAAATTAATTGTTCACTTGTTATTAAGTAATGCTTAATATCAAGTGACTAGAAGAATTGCAAACTTTTCCATAGGTAATCTAAATGTAAAATGTGACCTTCCTCCTTTCTTTCTTCTGGAAGTGAATACAATACAATCAGCCCCTGGAATCCTTGAGTTGCTGCATTGACTTTGAGGGGGAATAATTTAAAGCAGAAGCTTATCTCTGCAAGAGGAGGAAACAGTGCATATCAGCAGCTTTGGGACTGCTCATGTAGTGCTTCAGATGGCAAACCCCAGACTATTTGAATCCAATTATTCATTATCATATATTTTATTGGCAGGCAGGAGTTATGAGAAGAAGGTGGAGAATTTGCCTGAACCAGAGTGTGGCCTGTGAACTGAGTTAGCTGACTGCAGCCAATATAAGTCCTTTAAAAAGAGATCCTCTTCTGATTTTTTCTTTTTCCTTCCTCCTCCCCCTCACTGATGCTGCAACAACCTTTGACAGCTTGCTGTTGAAATCTATTCCCTTAGTGACTGACTTCTCCTCTGGATTCCCTTCTGAGTTACTAAAAGTTGCTTGTGAGTGCTAGTCTTTGTGTGTTAGCCTCATTTTTCTTTCAAAGCCTATGTTTGCTCTATCTGAAGTTCACATGGTGTTTACAACCTATCTAGTCGATCCTTCATTTGTAGAAATGGACCTGAATTCTGTTTCAGGGTATTTCTGTAGAATGAGGATAAAACTGGTTTGGATTTGGACACTCTCCCCATTCGCAGAACTGCAAGGTGACCATCCTTGCTGTGATGTGAGTGCCCCAGCTGATGGCTGTGACTGCAAGGAAGTGGTTAAGCAGAGTGCAGCCCTTCAATTTGGAGAGCACAATGCTGAATTACAGCCTGGAATGTTTGTTTACATACTGGTCGTGCTTTCACGGCATATGGAAAAGGAGTGCTGTTGAGACTGCAAAATTAAACATGCAAAAGTTAGGAAATGCCAGGACGTGAATTTTCCCACCTGCTTGCACATATGCCTTATGATTCAGTCTTTAATTATGCAGTTGCACACTGTTTTTCCACAGAATTCCTGTGTCCCTCTGTGCACAGGATGTCCACTGCTGTTTGAATGAGTAGCTATTCAATATTTTGTTTTCTCCTTATTGTTCCTCATGACATTATTCAGGCTGCACAATGAGGGAGGAATTACTGATGGCCTTATTGTTTTGTTTTGTTTCCTTGCTCTTCTTCACCACAGTATAAGGGGCCAGTGTTTCATGAACACTCTTTGCAGTGGCCCTGCCTGATTGTGGATGCTGTGTTGGCCCCATTCATGAACTGGGAATGCAAGAACATTGGGAATGGACAAATAGCCTCACCAAGTGTTTCTCATTTCTCTATCTCCATTATTTTCCTCATTCCCAGTGTCCCACTTCAAATCCCAGTTGGAGTTTTTTCCTCCTCTCTTACCTGGCTTTAAAAAAATAAATTGATATGGTAATTTTTTTTGTTACCTATATGTGGTTTTAAAATCCTCTCTGGAGGTATCCTGCATCAGAATAGAGCACCAAGGCTCTTCTAAAATTAATACTTAGACAACCACAGGGGAGAGAAAAACTAAAGAATAGGAAAGGCAAAGTTGTTTCTACTCCCACAATCCATCTGGTTTTGTATTATGCTTAGTTTTTTCTGTTTCAGTGAAATTTCTCTATTTATTACCTCTAAGTAGCGCTTTGAGAGATGCAAACACCATCCATCACCTTTCTTTTAGTTGGTAGGTTAGCACAGCACTCTGTTATCAATAAGCAGTAACATATATGGAAAAGAATGTGGGTCTTCTGGCTTCAGGTAATGGTCTGAAAGCCCGGCTCTAATTTCTTTTGGTGCTCTTGAATTTTTGTAGGAATTTGAACAAGCCACCAGTGTAATCTTGTTTCTTTTTTTTTTATTTCTACTAGCCAAAATATTATTGTTTCTCTATCATGATGATACCATTAGAAAAAAATCAATAAATGTCGGAGGATGCTGAAATACTAAATGCGGCAAAAACCAAATAAGTTGATTGTTGTTATACTCATCTGGTTATATTTTAATTGATTTACCAATATATTAGCTTCAAAGGCAATCCCGGTATAAAATATATTGACATGTAGTTACATCACAATGATTCATACGTTTGCTGTAGTCAATATCACAGATTGTGTTTGGTGTTTACATTTTATATGTTCACCGAGTTTACCCAAAACACGAAGTTATTTCTAGCCCTGGTCTTTCTGTAAAGCTGAGTTTTGGAGTCCAAGTTGGCAAAGCGCTGCTGCTTTTTATTAGTATGGTTTAAACCAAAACAGAGCAACTGTCTTTTCCTCTGCGTTAAGTACTCCATTTCATTAAAGTTTCTTGAGAGTCTTATTTCAATGCCATGTAGTTATTTACTGTCATTGTGACTGGACTTCAAGCTGTGGAGCTTTTTGACTTGACCATATTTGAAATAAAAAGAAAAGAAACACCAACTCTGTAAAATAAGTCACCCAACTTTTAGTTTTTCACCAGAACCTTTATACAATATGCAGTAAATATGTGGTTTGAAAAACAAAAATTGTTTACAGATTAATGTGTAGGATCACTGCAGCATTTGGGAAATTCTGCTTTCTGGGTTTGGGTTTTTTGCATATATTTTCTCTGTTTCTGATTCACATTTAAATCTACTGAGAGTTTCATGTTCAAACAAACCTAAAAACTCTTGAATATTTGCTAATCTTTTATTCTAATCTGGGCAAAAGAATCGCATTTGGCATTCCTTTTACCCTCTGGTGTGCTGAGCTCGTAAGAGATAGGGCACACACTTTTGTACAGAAACAATAAAAAAATTCCACACTTGTAGATCTGCTGCCCCAGACCTTCAGTGTTTGGCTTTGTGGGTCATCATGGTGCAAAGTACCACTGGCTTCTCTACTTTGTAGATTAACTAAGAGTCATTTTCTTTTATAGATCTAAATTTGAGATACGGAAGGGACATTTTATTCTTTATACAGTCTCTCTATGGTTTTGTGTGCCTATAAGAGCCTACTAATAAATCAGATATGATTTTCATTTCCACCGTGTGACTTCTGTTTGGCAAGCCTGCTTACAGATCCAATCTTAATTTCTCTTTATTGGTATTAATTCTGTGTTAAAAATCAAAGTTCAGCAGCAGTTCCCAACAGGTTGGTCCCAGTGACACCTCAGGAGAGACATGTTCTGAGCAGCATTGAACAGGAGAATCAAAGTAGAAACAACTACGTAGAAATAATCAGAAAATACTGGGTTTTGTTATCGTTTTTTTATGTCCTGGAAAATAGCAATTTGGCAGATATTTTCTCTGCCAAGTGTGCACTTGTGTGTGTGACATGTAGGCTTTATTTGTTCCACATAGTGCTGGTTTCCTCACACTGAAGGGGGAGGAACTGTATGGGGGATTGTTTCCTTCGCACTGTAGCACCTGTGTAGTGTGTGAAGTCTCTTTGCCCGGGCCCTCTCCTTTGGACAGGCACTGTGCAAACTGATCTGGCACATTCTTCATTGAATCCTTTTAAAACCCGTAGCTCTGATCAGTGAAAAATGATGATATTGCAGCTAGGACAAATGGAGAGTCAGGACACTTAACTTCAAATGAATGAAGAAACAGGTATAACTTAAGTTCAGATCTGTGAGGTTGAAAGTCTTCTCAGCACAGCCCAGAGGCAGTGCAATCCAGTGGTGGAGGGGTCCAATGAGTGTCTTGAGGAAACCTGGCGACTCTTTGTCTTGACCGTGGCAAATGGATGGTCATTTCACACCTCTGCTTCCTTTCCACTCACTGTGAGACCAGTAGCTTTTAACAGCAGAGTCTCTCATTTATGGTGTACCTTTCTAGCTCTGTGAAACTTTGATTTTTGGTTTCAACTCATGCTGTAATGATGATAATCTCCAACACAGCAATCTAGAGTGATCCTTTTCAGTCCCCAGCATGTAGCCATGGGTGGCAGGGCTAGATAAAACTGAGATACAGACACATTGCGAGGGGGCTGGAGTGTGGCAACACATTTATAGTGTTGCTTTTATTAAAGCTGCCCTTTCTTTCTCCTCCTCCTCCTCTTCCTCCCTCAGATGATGATGATGACATTGTTTTATTTGTTTTACTTCTATAGTTAGCAAACTTAGGGAGCCAGATTAAAAATAAAGCAGCAACCCTTCTCTGTTCTAGCCTTGTGAGAGCTGCTTCTGCTGAAGCTTTGCACTGCAAAAGGGGTATCAATTCCTACCCCTAAGTGGGGAGATTGTGCTCCAGGTTGACACGCTGTTGAGTAGCTGGCAATTTCTGTCCTCTTTCTCTCTTTTGTGTGACTTCAGGCATCTGATCATTAATGTCATCTTGGTTAAGGAGTGAGGTCCCATTTCCATGGAAACATGGGGAAATGACTTTGTAATCTTAAAGGTCCTTTATTTATTGGGTAGCATTTTTCTCTCCTGTTTAAGCATTTAAAACAAAGGAGCCTACAGTGCTGAAATCTTCTAAGATATATTGTGTTAAATGATGGGGACAATTATAAAAATGGCATTTAAATTTGTCCTGCTCTGTAATCCTGTAACAATACATCAGCTGGTAAAAAATCAACCTAGTTACCCTGAAGCGAATGGAACTAGACTAATGTACAACAGCCAGGAATTTGTCCCAGAGGTCTGGTAGTCTATGGGTTAGATTTCCAAGGGAAGCTATGGGACTCTCATCACCTGAAAGTCATAGCTGAACAGGTAATGGAAGTATTAATTCTACCTCAGCTGCTAGGTGAACAAAGTAATCTAAAGATTTGTTTCTAATTTATTATTATGCTCATGGATTTCCTGATGCAAGATTTATTTATGTCTAAATTACTTAATTTTTTTTTGCATTGTTTAGTGTCAAAGGAAGACAGTAACTGTGCAGACCTTTTTTTTTCCTGTAGATCAATATTGTTTCCTATTTAGTATTAGACGCATGATGTTAGAAACGAGCATTTAAATGTAATTCAGATACTGTGAATGCTTAGTCTTGATAACTATTTTTTATTTTAATTTGCAGTATATTACTGTAAAGACTAATAAAATACTTTATAATGTACTTGGTGTCATGAACAGTGCACAGAAAAATGGAATGCACAAAAGGCAAAGTAAAGAATATATTTTAAAAGGCTTAACTAGTGGCAAAGGAAATTACAGATTTTAACAAAATTACTGAAGTTGAGGGATAAAATAGTAGTCCAGTCAATGTTAATGTTAGTGTTCCTACTGAAACCTGGTTCAACCAAAGATTTTTAACATTATACAAATTCTTTTCACATGTGAGTCAATGCCCCGTTCTGATTATTTAAAAAAATGTCTTCTCTTTCTCTCACCAGTTGAATAGAAACTGTTCCCCTTTATTCAGCATCTGAACTTTAATTTCTGTTAACCTTCAGAAAACTCTCCAATTGCAAATACTAAAAACTGGTTTGGAATAATGAGAACTACATATGTAAGTGTCTCTTGACAGAGTGTCAAAGGAGCAGTGTAGATAAATAAACCTAAGATGTGATGAGATACATGGATGATATATTATGTATAAGTAGTAAAATGAGAACAAAGAAGGGCTTTGAATTCAGCAATGGCTTTAATTTTTGTTTCCCTCTAATTCCTCCTCTTACACTGCAACCTTGACAAAGTTATGTTTTGCCTTTCTGAACCTTGGTGGTGAAGGGAGGTAACATAATTTCACTTTGAGCTCCCTGAATGTAGGACATCACATATGGAGCTGAACCAGAGATGTCAAGCATATTTGCATTTACTTCAGCGTCAGGCAGCTCTTAAAAATTACGAGAAGTTGAGGGTGTGTAGGTGTCTGGGGAGAATATTCCATCTGGGGGGGAGTAGCACCATACTTCCCACTTGGTCTTCAGTGCAACAGAGGAAATTCCTAAATGTGGGGATTGCAGGGAGAGGCTGAGGGCACCTGTGACTGACCTCTTACTTCTTGGCAACCTACTTTTTCTGCAAGTTTCTAGTTAGTCTGGTTCCTTCTGCATAGGCTCTGGCCTCATTTTCTTTAGAGTGTCTCCCTGTTGGATGAAACTATGGGGAAAGATGAGGTTGATGATCTGTACAGTTAGGGGTGATAGATTCAATAGTAAGTCCACTTCTAGGTGGCTTTTCAAAGAAGGTGATATGAGGAGACAGATGATGCACTTCAATAAGTTGTTGAATAAGTTCCCTCCCTTCTCCGAAAAAGTATTTCTTAATAAACAATTGTTAGTGCTTTCCCTTCTCATTTGAATTTCAATCCAGTGATGATGGATACACTAAAGTGAACATGATCCCAGAACAAGATCTTGTACAGATTAGAAGATTAAAATACTGCTCTAAATTTAGGATGCAGTCATTTGGATGAGATATGATGGCAAATGCCTTTTATTTGCTTTAAAAGAAAAAAAATTCCAATCCTCAGCATCTGTTGAAAATATTAGCTACTCTGATCAAAGCTGATTGAGATCCAGAGCTCTGTGGGAACAAATTATATCTGAGAAAGATGTATCTTTTGGTTTATATCTACATAATGCTGGCTTACTTCCTGTTTTATAATGCATTTCAAAATCTGCAACATGAACAACTCTATAGAAATGAAATTTCACAACTTATAGTGCTGTAAAGAGGTTTTTTGTTATTTATGAGCTTAAAATGAAGTTACAAATAAACTGTTACTTTAGTTAATGGAATATTTTGGCATTATAAATTAACTCATAATGTAGAACAAATAGCTTCTCTCAAGTTTCAATTGCTCTTTGTTTTTCTGCTGCTGCTTCTGGAAAAGCTCCTGAAACATTTTATTGATGAGGTAATTCACTCTTGTCTGCATGTAGTACTTCTGTAACTCCAGCAAAGGTTTCTGGTGACATGATAGACCACGAGAACAAAGCTCAAATTTATTGTGTTACCCCAGATGGAATTACAGTCTTCATCAGTTAATGCAGCGTCTCTCAACTTTGGAAAGTTGAATCCTGACTGGTCAAGAAAATTAAGCTTACAGTATTGCTGCTACCAGCAATGTTGTTTTAAAAGCCTACCCAAAATGAGCAGTCACTCAAATAGACTGTGTAGGTATTTGTCTTCATCTCTTGTACGCTTTGATTAGCGGTGCTTTGTCAACAATGTTGAAGTAATGTCATTGGCATTTGAATCATGACCCTTTTATAACCAAAATTACTGCATCAGTTTCTGTGCAAATTCAGACAGGCGTTGCTGCATTATGGATGGGCTGTGGTTTCAGTATTGCTCTTTGCAACCAGATGCCTTAAAAACCAAAGCAAGGAGAATATCAAAATAAGTGGAGGTTCTGGAGGACCTGTAAGAATCTGAGTTAGCATTCACTGCACCGTAGATTGTGTAATTTTTATTATTGTACACAATTTACTGTTCGTTTTCCTTAGAGCACTGCTAAGTGGGAAGTTTGCACTTAATTTACATACCAGTGTGAATGAGTGGCTTCAGAGCACTTACAGTCTCTTCTGCAGGCACTCCCTCAGCAGTTTTTTCATGTTACTGTAGTCCGGGGGGCACAGACTTGCCCTCAATCACGGTATGATTTTATTAAGTGGAAATAATTTTCACATTCTGATTTGGATGAGTAAGAATTAAGTAGTCTAAAAGTTCTTTTAAGTTGAAACGCTGCAGTTGTCTCAGGTAAACAGTGTTTGTGTTCTGTGCATTTTTTGGTGTGGGTTATGATGTGTTATTAACTTCTACCATAAATAGAAGTTATCTGCTTCTGTGCTTCCCAAAAGCAATGGGAAGTGGAGAGTTTTTCTTGTTCTTTTTTATCTTTCCTGATGGTGCCTAATTTAATTTTTTTTCTTGGTCCTTGTTTGGTATTACTTATAAATAATTGATTTACTATGCTACTGCTAGCAACTAAGAACAACTAATTTGTGGATAATGTCTCGAGTTATCCAAAGTGGTATTGCTTCACTGGAGTCAGAGTTACACCCTATTGATCAGCTGAGGATCAGGTCTTTTATTCCCAGCAAGGCAGCTGCTGGTCACCATGGGGGCATCCCCATTCATTTCAAGGAACAGAGAGCATACTAAAGAAAATCTGGGGTGAAAAGGTGGCAAGAGTATTTTACTTACTTTTTTATTTCTATCTGTTCTGCTAAAAGAGATTTTTCCCCCTCCCTTTATTTTTTTGTATTGTTGTTGTTGCCCAGAACTTTACCTGTCCAAGACCTTTAGTGTGATATTTGTTTTAAGGAAGTTACCTGTCTGTAACTAGGAGGATCTTACTGTGTACTTTCAGTCGCCTCCCTGGTGAAACTTTTTCCAACCTCTCAGTATCGCTTTACGGCTTGAAAGCCTGAATGGGGCTGTTGGGAAGCTACACTGCCTGTGGAGTTGTCAAGATAACCTGCTGTGAGGGCAGCCAGTAAGGATGGGGTTTGTGGTCATACTAACTTGACCAGTTAGGCAATTTTTCCAAAATCTGGATTACCCCTCTCCTCTCTGTTGCTCATGTAGATGTGTCAGTATGTGAACTCTTTGCCCTACTGCCAGCATGGACTGATTCATTTCTAGAGCAGCAAAAATCAATACTAAAAAGTACATTTTAATCCCAGGTAGAGCAGAAATTGGGCATGCCCCCCCTTAAAATGTCATGATTTCTCTATCTTTTGTTATGTGCCCTCTGTTCATGTTCTCTCCTCTTCTTAACTATGTTCATTCTGTCCTTCTGCTCTGGTAAAAGCAACTAGAAGAATGTAGCTGGAACAGCTCAATGCAGTAGCACACTGGGGTGGGGGGTGTGTATCACTTCCTTCATGTCCTCCTCGGTGACTCATATGCTGTGGACCAGGTCCCCAGGATTGCAGGCTGGTTTGGTCAAGCTGTGCTATTTACCTCTAATGAGGAATATCACTAGAAAGAGGGCAATGACCACAATATTGAAAATATTTCTTCTCCCCCTTCTCTTCACTGCCCATTACTATCTTGTTGAAGGGTCTGTTGAAGGGATATACAGTATGGAGTTTGAGGAGAATTTATTTCTCTCTTTGAAGTGGATGTAATACCAAAATCAGCATAACACCTAGTGATTCTGTGCGTTATTGAGTGCTGGAAAAGTGACATAGGAAGTAATCATAAGCACCCTAGTCCTCCTGCACTTGGATGTTTTTCACATCTATATTATGATCCCATTAGATCAGGTGATCTAAAGTAGTTTGAATTTCCATGCTAAGAAAAGGTCAGGTTTTATTTCTCTTTAGTCATATGAGCTCGCAGGGGTAGCCTGGCCTGCCATCCTCTGTATCTGTCAGCACCAAAAAGCAGCAGGGTATTTTTGCTCCTGTTTGATAGAGCAATGGTCATTTTGTGGTCAAGGTGTGATTTCATCCATCAGATGGCTAGTGTCAAAAGAAATGGTTTCTCTTTGTGTGCCTTTTTGAGTAGGTGATGCAACAGTAAAATATGTGAGGAGAAAAATACAGTAAGTTTATTTCTGTATCTTACTATGCTTTTGGTGGGGCTGATGTAATGAAACGAGTTTTCAAGGAGAGTTAATTTTAATTCACAGGATTTGGATTTTCTTTCCTTAAATAATGCTGTACCTGGAGACAGTGCCAATTCAAGGTGTGATGAGCAGTCCACTTTTGCTGATTTTTTTAATCCATCAAGATTTAGTTCTATCTGAAAACAGCATGATATAATGACTATTTAGTCATGTATCTTTGTACTATTATGCAGCATTCCCACACAGGTCAGATCTTAAGGGGACATGTAGTTTATCATGTGCGAGAGGAATAAGACACTTGACTCCATTGCTTCCTTCTTGAAAAGCCCCCAGAAAATACCAGGTCAAAGTTGGTGATTGACCCTCCTTCTCACTGCTACAAGTGATACTTGTGGACTGAGGGTGAAGTGCTCCAGGGTAAAAGTGGGCAGGATGGTTGTACAGTTGATACCTTTTGCTCTGGTAATTTTGTGGTAAAGGGTTTTTGTCTCCCATGCTGTCAGTTACCTTCACATCTTAATGCTCAGTGATAGAAAAAAGCCTTAGAAACTACTCTGCATCTTTCATAATAAGAACAGTGCATAAACAGCTAATATTTTCCTTCCATTGTTGTCTCATCAGAGATTTAATTTTAAATCAGTATTTTGATCACAGTCACTAAGTAATACACCAACACAAGAGTTGAGTGGCATTACAAGTCCCTGTTTTACACTCAAAATCTCTTTCAGATTAAAATAATGCCCAAGTAATATGGCATGCCCTGTCATTAAGGTTAATGACAGATCTCCTCCAGCTCTAGGTGGGCTGAAGTGGGAAGAATTCTGTCAGGTCATGGTGTCTGAGGATTTACCTGACTCTGAAGGAGCACCAGCAACTTAGTGTGTCGTTTTCTGAAGTTTTATAGGCACAAAAGAAACAGCACCCAGTATTACTATAGCCAAAAAGAAATTAGAGGAAAAATAAATCTCCTTCCTCCCTGCTGTTTTCTTGTTATGTTCATTTGACAGTGCTTTGTATTGTGGGTTTTTTTTAGCCTGCTTGTATACAACTGGTGAGTCAACAGGGAGGAAGAAAAACCACATATGTATGACAGAATTTAGATGAAAAAAAGAGAAGGGCAAATTATGAGAAAAATGAACATTTCTGAAATTGGTTCCAAGAGAAAAAAAAACAAACCAAACTCCAGTTATACCATTTGTTTAATAAGATCAGCAGAGCTGCTAACTAGACCTAAGGATATCCACTTTCTTCTCAGCCATGAAGATCACTGCTCTACTTGATGCACTGCCTGCTCTTCCTGTGTCTCCCTGAAAGTTTTCCTATTCCAGGACTGAGACCTAGGCTCAACCCTGTGACAGCTGTCCCTTGGGGTGAGGAGGGAATGCAATAATCTCTCTCCTGACTGAGAGTACCTTGGAGTTTCCCTGCAGCACCATTTCAGTGTCTGCTGTGTGGTGCAGGCCCTCAATGTGATTCCAGTGAGATTTGTAACACTGTGTGACACAGGGGATGTTTTCATCTTAATCTGATGTGAAACCTGATGTGGTTTCTCCTCCAGGCAGGAATGTTAAGGTTTGGTACAGGAAGACTGATTTCTTTACAAATAGTTACGTGTAATTCCAAAGTTGATTATCAAGAATAAGCTTTGAACATAAGTGTTTTTGGTAGATAATTCATGTTTTATTCAGAGCCAAATGAATGTGAATTCATATTTTATAAACACGCTGGGTATTCCGAGGTTAACACCTCGGAGCAGGGCTTGAGTCAGATTCTCTTCCAGTTTTGGAAGTTTATTTTAAGCTGTTTTTCAAGTTTTCTGCTTTCTGTGTATTGAAGGAAGAGAGGAATCTTGTCACAGGAGGTGCACTTTTTCCCTATTTCTGAATCACCAGACAGTTGTGCTGACAGGGAGAGGGGAAGGTGGAGATTTATTATATTTTCTACCCAGATGCCTCATTCCTGGTTTAGTTTTTTTTTTTAATCCCTAAGCCTCCATTATTTGATCCTAAAACTTGTTAAAAGTGATCAAAACCTTTTGATTGAATTTGTGTTTTGGATGCGGTCCTGCAGGAACAGGTTGCTACACAGACTTGCTGAGGAATTGATTCTTGCTTTCTGCTTTCTTCATCTGCTGTTCACTTACTGCAGCAAATCCTTTTTCTCCACCCTCTGCTGAACTCTTTCAGTTTGTTTCAAACAGAGGAATTGAAAGTGGTGGACATGCACCTGCTCCCTTGGGACTTAGTCTGGTGCACAGAAACTATGCCAAACAGAATGGAAGAAAGTTGGCAATGGTATGGGGAGGATGAAGGTGCAGGTGCTTGGGGCATGGTGGTGCTTGTCTTGCCTGGCAGCCACCAGCCCCTGAGGAATGAGGGACCTCTCATCCCCGGTGCTCAAAACAAGACTTTCTAAGCACAGCAGTATATGCCATCAAACTGTGTAGTCTTTGTGGTGAGGCATGAGAAGAAAAGGGCACTTGTTGAATTTGTTTTGCATCAATTTTTATGTCTCATAGACTCAGGGTGGGGGGAGGGAAGTGGGGGACAAAACCTTTGTCTTATCTCAGTTGCTGAACTTCCTTCCTTAGAGAGAAAATAGAATTTATTCGGTTAATGAATGGTAGTATTATATTTTTATCTGCCCTTCTCAAGTGCCACCCTAATGAAAAGTAAATGTAGGCTTTTTTTCTTCCCTCACCCTTTTTTTTTTCTTCTTTTTTTTTTTTGGCCCAAGATCTATGTAGACAGAGCCTCAACTCCATTCCCTGCTCTGCTCTCTAGACTACTTTCTGTAAAAATTGTGTTTAGAATTTGAAAGTAACTTGCTTTTCAGAAGGGAGAATAGTTCTCTGTCCTGTGTTCTTTCAAAGTCTTTTGTTAGAAAATATTTGTTGCTTTGGATTGTTTTAAAGCTTACTTTTGTTCTGGGTCATTCCTTGAGTCCTAGGTATTTATGCATCTACAAGGAAGAAAATTTGATTCTTATATCAATACTTGGTAAAAAAATTATTCTGGTATCACCTAGAGTATTCCTTTTTTTTTCTTTAATCCACAGTCTAAAGACTGTGGAATTATTTTTCACTTGTGTAGTGAATATGACTCTCCATTACTTTTTCAGTTTTTGTTTGCATACTTAGAAATGGAAGATTTTTTTTTTTAACTCTTGTGAGACACTTGTAAGCTGAATGAAAGCTTATAATGGGGAAAAATGTGGAAATGGACAATGAAAATTTCTGATATTTTTCCATTTTCAAGGAAAAAAGACTACACGAAGAAAGAAATGGACACAATGACTCGAGGGCATGGAAAGGTTCTGAAAAAAATCCATGTTTAAAACATCTCTCTGAAGCTTATAGTGCAACACTGCAAGGCACACATTTGATTTGTAGAAAAAAAAATCAGAATACTTTATTATGTATTTTGTGTGAGGCTGTATAGTTCTTGAGCCATAATGACATTTCAGCTTGTGCAAATAGCTTATGCCAACAAAGGATCCTGGCCTGATATAAAAATTACCTTAAATTAGGTTATTTTAGAAAGCATGTGCTAGCATCTGAGTGGCAAGAAAACATTTCCAAGACTAATGTTAAAATGCTGCTCTAAATTCCCTTCCTCCTTGTCTTGTTTTGTTTTCCTTTTCTTTGTCTTCCAGATCAAATGAAGATTAAATGGTGCCAGCAAGAAGTATCCTGAAAAAATACCTTAATCTTATTTTCATCTGGTTGGCAGAGTTATAACATAGAATTTCTTCACTCCTTTTGAAAATCAGTATATATTATTTTAGTGTATTATTAGGAACAAATCACATGATCATACCATAGTCATGTCCATCCAATTTGCTGTCATCATTTTTTTGTCTACACTCGAACTACAGAACAGAAGTCCTGCATATCCTATGATATTTGTCTGGATGAAATGTATTGTTATGAAAATGTTTCCCATTCAGATTTCCTTTGTTTTCTGAAATAGTAAAAACATATCAATCTTCTGTAATGCTGATGTCCAGTCTGCGATGCAGCTGGAAATAATTTATTCTCAGAGTTCCCTAGAGCATTTCTCGTTGTTTACTTGAAAAGACAGTGATTAAATTTTATCATCTTGGTTACTTGATTGATTCCAGAGTCTTTGAAATGTGAGCTTCTAACTCCCTATGCACATCTCTGCCCCACATAACCTCACTCAAAGGATTTTGACCCAAAGATTTAAAGATTTCTGGATCAAGACTTTCACTTGCCTTTTATTCTGTAGAAAGATCACACAAAATCACTGGTTGTTGGTTCAACTTTAACTCTTTGGATGAAATGTGAAAATCCTAGTAAAAGGAATTTTAGAAAGATTGTACAGGGGCATGCATATTGGATGGAATTTACTAAAAAAGGATTTTAATGGTGTGATGATTTTAAAGAGTGGAGATCTGGCATAGCTTCTCAGTAGGAATAAGAGAAAAAGAACAACTGGGCTACATTTGAGGTGGGTCTTGACAACTTTATGAATTCAAACATATGATGTTTGCCTGAAACAGAGTTGACTGGATTTCATGACCTAGAAGGTCTTTTACAGACCTGACTTTTACAGACCTTTAGCTTCAAAGCTAAAGGCTAAAAAAAAAAATAAAATTAAAATCCTCTCCCAAAACAAACTGATCTTGACTGCAGCAAAAATAAAGCAAAATAAATCTGTTTGAAAAAGCTTTTATATCTCTTTTTCCAGCTTTCCTAGGCTCCTTTGTTAGTCTCCTTCTCTGTGAATTACAGGGATAAAGGATACTCTTCATCTTTATTGCATCACAAATGGTGTCACTTTTTTCCTTCCTTCCTCTCACAAATTAATGCTGACATTTCTGTTACTTCAAGGAGTCCTCCAAGGTCTATCACTTTTTGTGGTAAGAGTAATCACCACATTTGTACATATCTTTTCAGAATATTTAAATGAAAGACTGGGAGGGACCCTGTTGGTCCTAAAATTTAGTTGCCATCTACCGTAAGTACCCCTCATGTTTTATCTTATTTACTAAGGAATGTAGGGTATAAATTAAGAGTAAAAGCAAAAAACTCCTTAAGTGAGCAGAAGGAAGAAATGAGTGATACCCAGTGATATGTATAATTCCAAACTCTGATAGGAGCTCAGAGAGAATTCCACATGACTTTGACTTTTTCTTATAATTATCTGTTTAATTATCCAAGTCTTGGATCTAAGCCATTTTCATTTTCCACATTTCAGATGAGGATTGTTAGAGTTTCCAGGGGTATTTGCTGGATCCAGGGCCTGGCAAATGAAGGCATGCAGGAACAAAGTCACCCTGATTTTGATGCAATATAGACTCTGAAGTGATTTATAGATCTAGGACAAGATATATTGGTCACCTTGATAGGAGCTGACACAAAACTCTAGGCTTTCTCTGGCTTCTGAGAAGATGAACTCTTGATGGAAGATAAGATTTAGGGGATTGAATAATTTAACGCAGTTCAGAATCTAATTGAAACCATAGTTTAATTTCCAAAAGGTAAAATTTGGTGATTAATAAATGCCTACTGGTGAAACGAAGAAGAGAATGGAAAAAATTATATACTAGGGATCTCTGGCATTTGGAGTACTCTGCCTTACACTGTTTTGACACTAACCCGGGCTCCAAGTATAACCGCAGGGCAGTGACGATTTGCATGTCTGCATTTGAGAAACTGCAAACATATTCATGACACTACTTGTGAATGCCTCTTTTAACACACAACCTGCTTTGTGAATCTATTTTATTCTTTTAGGATAGGAAAAGTAACCTGCCATTTTTGTACCTAGAATTTGGGGGGCAAGAATACCAAAAGATTTCCTTCACGTGCCTAACAGAAATGGCTGTGAACTGCAGTGTTGACACAGAAAAGGCAACATTGTGTAGCAGAGACTTTTCCCCTGTTAGCCAGATCAAACTTTGTGCAGTTCCTTTTTGCTCCTTTTGTTTTGCCTTGTATTTCCTTTTGTAGGATTTCTCTCTATTGTTTGTGCCTACTAGATTTGTTACTTTTACTCAAGGAGATGGTCACAGAAAGGCTTGTTGGCTCAGTTTGGTCTTGCACTTGATCAATATAAGCTGAATAAGGTGTTTGACGTGATAGAGCCAAATGCTCCTAACAGAACTTACTAGGGATTGATGTATTGTAGTCACTTTTTAGCTCTGGCATTGCTGTTTGAGGTGCTTAGGTAGTGGAAAATTGTTTCACTGTCTTCAGATCAGTCTCTAGTGGACATAAACCACTTATTAGGTACAGGAGGGTTGGCTTGAGGCTGGAAGCAAAGCTGTTCAGAGCTGCATGGAGCTGCAGTGTTTCATGGAGATGTATCAGTTTCCATGCACGTTTAATCAAGCTGGTCTGTGTGGTGAGGGTTGAGAGAGAGGGAGGAAAGGTTTGTTGGGGTATTAGTGATGTGGATGTTGAGTGGCTGGGAAGCTACCAAAATCTTTGCATTTCCATACACTGGTTCCATGGGCAGCAGGCAGTGACAGATGCTTAAGAAAGCATTTCTTGAGGAGTTTTTAAAGATCTGTCTCTTTCAGTGTTGATTAAATTTCTTGCATCAATGTTCACTGCTTAGGGTGCCTGAGAGTGTCCTAGGCTGAGTTGCTGTTTGTATGGATGAACATGAAGAGGATGGGAAGGTTAATGTAGGAGACTAAAGATGACATTGACAAAAGAGCAAAATCAAATCCTAGTGATTAGTTATTGGCCAAGTATTCTGATGGAATTCAAATAAGAAACTGCTGAGAGGGCTTTATAATACCTCCCTTAAACAAACTCCAATCCTAGAAGAGTAGGATGGTCACACAGGGGTTCACAGAGAGGTGATGGGGTAACCCAGGAGCAAGTTTTAATCAGAGAAACCAGTAAAACTGCTGATAAGATGCAAGATTAGTAAATGTGCAGCTGAATGTGATGTGCTGTGGGAGAGCCAGCACAGCTTTTCCTAAGGAAGCCAGGACTGGTGAATCTTGCAGAAATTGCTGAGAGATGCACAAGGCCGATGAACTGGGGTGGTCTGGCGGAGGGGATAGCACATGGTCTTCCAGAAAGCTTCAATAGGTTAAGAAAAAAAGCTTTTGGTATTGAAACTAGGGGTGAAATGGGTGGTGTCCTCAGGGTTAAACAACAGTGTAAGTGTAGGAAGCAATGGGGTGGTTTTCAGAGTTTACTTATGAGTTTACTGATGGGGAGCACCAATGACCTGTGATGGGAGCAGTGCTGCTCACAGAGAGCGCAGTGCTAGGGGGTAAAGCTTGCTGCTGCTTTGCACAATTAGTCATGGTGGGTTGCAGAAAATTTTCGGAAGGATCTCTTGACACTGAATGACACTGCAGCAAATTGCAGTTGAAATGTGAGATCGATGAAGGCAAAATAATGCACATGCAGGAGAAAAAAGCTAACAAGTTTGGACTTTATATTATCATTTAACATCCAGGAAAGAGATCTTTGGATAATTAAAGAGACCGGTGCAGGAAGTATGATGACACCACTGATAAAAAAGACATAATTGAGCTAGAAAACTTTGACAAAGATAGAACAGCTTCAGGATTAGCAAAAGTCTAAGAAGTCTCGGCTGCTTCCACTTGGGGGGTGTGTGTGAATGGAGGGGTACGTGAATAGATTCATAAAATCACAGAAGGTGTAGAGAGGCAAGTGATTACTCGCTGTTACTCACAATATGATACAGCAATTGAATTATCAGTCAGAATTTTAAAAACAGACAGAAGGAAGTACTTTACATTGCCCATAATTAAATTGTATAGCTCATTACATAGCCTGCTGTGGAGACCAAGACTATAAATGGGTTCAGGGAAGGACCAACACATTCCTAGAGTAAAGAGCCATTACAGGCTATTAAGTGCAAAGGTCTGGAAGCAGCCGCCAGCTCAGGAAGTCCTTAAACTACTGATTACTGGAAACTGGGACTGGAGTATGTCAGGGGAAGGATCACCTGATTTGTGCCAGTGCTTCTCTAAACACCTGCTACTGGATGTTGTCAGAAATGGGTTGCTACACCAGACAGATTATTTAATATGACTGAAGTTGGCTCCTTTTATATCAAATGCAAAAAATATGGGAATCGAAGTTGCAGTGAAATAATGGTTGCCCTGTGGTCAGCTCAAAAGGAGAACAGTACCTGCCCAGAAGTCAAGCTGG
The DNA here is from genome assembly GCF_003984885.1 of Neopelma chrysocephalum. Lineage (NCBI taxonomy): Eukaryota > Metazoa > Chordata > Aves > Passeriformes > Pipridae > Neopelma > Neopelma chrysocephalum. The sequence goes on from NW_020897714.1 coordinate 25,387,754, forward strand.
GAGCAGTGAGTTGCAGGGACACAGTGCAGTCAGCAGAGATGCATGGGGAAAACTTAATGCCAGAGATTAGCCAGTACATTTTCTTGATTGCATTCATAAGCACCAAATTGCAGGAGTGAAAACCAGCTCGAAACAAACTCAGGTGCATATAATTTGTTCATACAGTGTACAGGTGCTGTCTGGCCTTGTACAGGGATTTTCAAGTTGTGGTTGGCAAAGCTGAGAGCTGGCAAGTGTAGGGTTTATCTACATAGAATATTCACAGAAATTCAAAGCTGTTGTAACTTAATTATACAAATGACTGTCCCTTTCTCTGTAAACATGTAGATTAACTTTGAGGAAAGGCTCCCAGAAACCTCTCTCCCAGCAGATGTCCTAGCCATGGGATCTATGGATTTTTATGTTTTTAAGTCTCTGCATTTTTATGTTCTCTCAATCCTGCAGCTGAGAGACTACCCCAATGGGAATTTATGCTTCTATGCAAGGGAGGTAATAACCCCAGCTTTGGAAAGGCAGCAACTCCAACACCAGTGACAACAAAAATGACAGTCAAAGCTGTTAACCACATTCAGCACAAACTTACTCTTTCTCTTCCAAATAGATTTTTTTCTAGCACTTACATGAGTTGCATACTATTGACTAATCGTTGCTATCTTTGAGGGTTCAGGTAAAACTATGGAGTCTAAACAACTCATTGGAGTATATTTTTATGCCTTCAGTGGAGAAAAAGGCTCAGTAAAGCCAAAGGCTGGGATATAAGCTCAAATCTCCCCTGATAAAATATGTATCCTTTGATCTAATAAGTAGGTTGAGTCTCGCCTGACTTTTCAGCAAAATGCAAATCTAATGCTTTTAAAAAAAATCAGTTAGTGTAGTTGAATAGCTTGAATGTTTGATTGCTTTTGATTTTCAAGACAGTCAACTGCTCTGTTAAAGAATTTCCTTCGTGGTATCAGCTATGGAATTAGTATCAGATATATTTGTTTGTTGTATATTCAATGACATAGACATTAATGTTTACCCATGGTTGTTCACAATGGTGATGTGTTAGCTGGGTTGATAATAACATCCACTACAAATTATTGACTAATGGATATGAAAAAGTAATTATCAAAATAGAGCTGATTATTTATGATGCAATATTTCCTAGCTGTTGGTTGCTACATCAGCAAGCTGGCTGCTGTGCCCATTTTAACAAAGTTGTGGACTTCATAGTCTGAAGAATGGAATATATCATGAAACCACAGATGCACTTTTTATGACTGTCTCTTATCAGGGAAACTGTGATTACTTTTACTTCTATGGGAAAGGCTGACTGTCAAGCCTGTGTTCTCGTTCATGCACTCAGCAAAGTGGAGATGAAATTGCTGGGAAAGATAACTAAAAGCCAACCATGTTACCTTGCTATTGGAAAAGTGACAGGTGGTGAAATCTGTTATTTAAAGTAATATGAGATATGATCACCTGGTTACTCAGCATCTGTTATCAGATTTGTGCTACCTTCCCTTTCCCCCCATTTTTCCCTCTCTTGTCTGTCTTACACTTATTAGAATGCCATGTGCTTGCTGTTTAGCTTGACCTCCTTTTTTAATGGGAAAGGCTTCTGGGGTGCATGCAGTGTGTTTTGACACTGTGTCTCTGTTTAAGACAAAGTTCTGATAAGAAGCGGTGTAATAATATGTATTTTTAGCTTGCCCCTGGGCCTTAGGGTCACTTCTGGCTGGCTCATGCAAATTTGCAATCCCTGAGATCATTTTAAGGCTTTTATGTTAAAACAGACCTGAAAAAAATAAGTGTTGCTGTCATGCCTGTGGTTTGTGTGCTTTCCAGGCAAAGCCATAAATCCAGCTTGGCATGCAGAGGAAGGGCAGGCTGTTGGCACAAAACTGTGCCAGGTCTCCCCCAAAAGGCTCATCAACCTCAGCTTGCTCTTAAGAAATGTGGGCCAAGTCTCAGGTTCAGCTGTGGGGGGCTTGCACATCTCTAATTCTGACTTGAAATAGCATCCAAGGCTTGATGCTGAGATATCTGTAGCCATTCATTAGGCATGTTTACCTTCCTCTGTTGTGAGGGCAGTAGGTTTGCTTTACCCCTCTCAGTGATGCAGAGTGGAAAATGTGATACTGCCCTATTTCCACCCAACTAAATTATCATGTTATAAAACCACAAATAGACACAAGAATGTACTCTTTTGTTTAGGAAGCCTGAATAACTACATTGATACTGAAAATAACATGGAAGGAGACTACCAAATATTGGAAGTTTTCTTGAAAAGTATGTTTTTAAAAAATGTTTGTAGTTTCTTGTGATTTATTTCTCTTAGGCCTTAATCTGGTCATTGAGATGGGTGGCTTATGTTGTACTGATATATTTGGCATAAAATCTTCCTTGCTAAATTGTTTCCTCCTGATACAGTGTCGGGTGGTAAAAGTCTTTTCCTTGGTCTTTTTCTCTCTACTGGGTTTCTGTCAAATGCAAAATATCTTGGAAGAAACCCTTAATGTCAATGTCTTACCTGCTTTAAAAAGAAAGGGGGCATTGGATGATCAGAGGCTGATGTTAATGTTCTGAGTTGTCTATGCTACCCACAGGAAGGGGGATTTAAGAGGTTCTGATTCAGTTCACTTGTTTTTTCTAGAATTGCACTGAGAGCAGTGAGGCTTCCAAACTCCTTTGCTGTGGATATGTATCGCACTGTATATTTTCAGGACAATGAAAAGATTTATTTAGCATATGGCTGACCTGGATTGTCTCCACTGGCTCAATTGACCTTTATTGCCTTGGGACAGTGGTAAGATTAGGAGATGCTATAAATAGCTGTTGCACTGTGGGAGTGGTATCACAAAAATGCACTTTACACAAACAGACTGTCATTTCACTTTGTGGGGGATGTGTGTATTTGGCTTACAAAGGGAGATATCTCCCTGAGATGATTTTTGTCCTCTTCTGAATCACTGCAGCTGAAGCTGTGAGATTATTTTGACCACTGCCATCAGGTTCTAATATATACAATGCAATAATGTTAAGAAGCTTTAGGAAATTGACTGTTCACGTGCTGCTGAGCTTTGTGTTGGCAGTGTACTGTGCTTCCACCTTATGGCTCACTGTTGGAGGCAGCTCTGTCAGGGCTGGATGCCTCTAGGGAGACAGGCAGTGGATACGCCCTCAGTGCTGTGCAGCCAGCATCAGAAGGGTTTCTGGTCACTATCTATGACTTCTGAAGGAGGCCACATCTATGCCTTCAGAGCTGTGAGATAAAACTGAAATATAAGTGGAAAGAAGCTGTAATACCTTGGGGGTTGCTGATAGGATCAAAGAAGGTAGTAGTGTATGATTCCTCTTCCTGGCGAACTGGTGTCCCCATGTCTCGTTTTACATAGTTGGATGCTGAATGGATGACTTTTTCTAGTCTATAAACTAGGTAAAGGCAACAGGTGTTGCATTCTTTGTATAAACTCATATTTCTTTCCTCCTATAAAAAGTGTTTGGAATTATGCATAAATTGATTCAACAGATTCAGTTGGTGTGTAAGGAATAGGTGTAATGCATGAGGACTCCACAGAAACTGGCAAACATAACCATATACAGTCCACTGGGCTTGATATTTCAGCTTAGTGCCAGATGAGTAACTGATCTTCATTAAACAGTAATTTCCAGTGATCACATTACTTTATTCTTTTCCTAAACTACTGTAGCAGAAGATGGCATTCAAGCACCATTTCACTGAGGCTGAAATGAGATGTGGTGCTACCTCTTCTGATTTCTGGAGAAGGGTGGGGTGGATGTTGGGTAATTCTATTGGTATATATATATATGTTATGTATACACTCCATGTATACACTCCATTTATTTGTGTGTTGTTTTTTTTCTTCTTTTCTTTTCAACTTGCAGGAAAGCAATCTCCAGGTCAGGCCTCCAGCACTTGGCTCCTGTGCATTCCCTCAACATTGCAGTCTCCAATGGACCAGTGAAGGAACCAAGAGCGGCCTTAGAGTGGACTGTAGGTATTTGGGTTTTTGGCAGTTAATTTGCGCAGTATCTCTAGTTAGTGCTCTCTCCATCCTTGCACCAACATAAGACATTGTGTTGCTATCAGAATTAGTGCTAGTCATCAGGAACATGTTTCTATTATGAACTGAAGCACAAGGCAGAGACATGAAAACTTGTGGGGACTTGAGCAACACAGGACAGAGCTGTTTAGATTTTCCATCATGGAAGCTGCCTGACTACATTTACTCACTTCCCTCTTGAGAAAGTCTGCCATCAAAGGTTGATCTTATTTTAGCAAAGCAGGGTTTTGTTCCTCTGCTCAATGGGCCAAAGTTTAAGGCTGAAGACTCATGTCAAGTTGGCTGTGTCTGTGGAGTAGGTAACTGAAGTCTTTGGCCACAATTCTTTGTAGGTATGGCTAGATTTCTCCCGGGCTCAAGCTGGTGTGTAGACACAGAGAGCATGTTTCCATCCCTCCTGCTTTGCTTCTTTTGTGTTTCTGGGCTGACCACTTCAGGACTGACCAAAAGTTAAAGCAGTTTATTAGGGGAATTGTCCAAATGTCTTTTAAAGACAGGCAAGCTTGGGGCATCTACCTCCTCCCCAGGAAACCTGTTCCAGGGTCTGACCATGCTCTCTGTTTCCTAATGTCAAGTCTGTGCCTCCCCTGGCACAGCTTTGAACCATCCCCACACGCCTTCCATGTGGTTGTGCACTGGTACGAGCTAAGAAGGTGAGCTGTAAGCCCGCAGGTCACACATATGACCCATTTAAAACAAAGCATACATTAGATTTTACATTGAGCTACTGGTGAAGAACTTGGTGCATTGCAGTACCAAGGCACCAGCCACCCAAGTGGCTTTTAGGTGAAGATAACTTTTGATTTGATGAATATGGCTTATGTTTATCTTTGTTCTCTATACCAAAACTGAATGGCTTTCTAGATTGTTTGCTCTCCTTCAACCCCAGCTGTTGCACTTGGAAGTTTAAGGGGATGAAATTTTACAGGTTGTGTTTCAGGAAGTTGGATTAGATTCACTAGGATGTTCTGCAGTTTGAAAGCTTGTATAGAATCCTCTTTGGAGTGCTTTGGAGAATACCTTGATCTTTCATTCCCGGAAACCCAGCCACCGATTCAGCAAGGTAGTAAAAATGTCTGTTTTAAGTCATCGCTGCTGTTTAGTAGAAATCTGAAGGATGAGTCACATAAGTGAAGAGTTAGGCACATTAGGCTAAATTAAACACATTTCAAAATTGTACTTAGAAAAAACCAAGAGCAACAAAATGCCAAAATGAAAACCCTGAACCCCAAGTCCAACAATCACAGCTTGCCCTTTGTCAAAGTCAATTGTCTGCTAGTCCTTTTACCAGATGGTTCCTCTTATGATCCTAATACATAAATACTGCAGGATTTGCTATAAGTTGGTAAATATTGATTAAATATTGTGGGTTTTAATTGTGTTTGTGTGGTGTTTTTGCACTTTACTTTCTGGTTTATGGTTTAGATTTTTTATTTCTTAGCAGTTTACAGCCTCTCAGATTGGTGTTGCTGCTTTACTTCACACTTTATTGGAGAAGGGAGACAACCCTGTGGCATATGGGGAAAAGGGACAGGATAGTGAGTGGCAGACATCTGTGGCTGTGAGGAGCCTGAACTGACCAGCTGTAGTAACTGGTAAATGAGAGAAAGGTATTTCTCGAATCTGTGGCACAGTAAATGTAAAAGAGATAACAGGGAGGTGGTTTGGAGGTGTGGGGAGGTTGAGATGGGCCAAAATTTTATAACAGGTAGTGAATTTCAATCAAGAAAAAGTCCAAAGGTGTATGTGGTAGAGGGAAAAGATATTTCGATTAAGATGTGTTAGAGCCAGACAAGAAATCTTTGTATTTAGTCACTAGAAGGCAACATTGATCAGTGTGTGTTGGATCCCCATCTATTCCATCCTGCTCTTAAGTATTTCTGAGGATGATTCTCCAAGGACCCATGATGGGAGGTCTTTCCAAAGTCTAAACGATGTAAGCATAAATTGTCACTTGACTTAGCAGGGAGGAAACATTTTCTCCCGCAGTCTTCACGGTAATAACTGGAAAGAATTCCCTGGCCATTGCCCTCATTTTTGAGAACTCCCGGCAGGTGATTTGTCATTATCAGATGGTATTGTGAACAGGACACTGATTCAGAGAGTGGGGTTTCCATTCTCTGTCACTTACCTCGTGAGTGAGCTCAGATGAATTGTTTTGCCTCTCAGTACATCAGCCACTCTAGCTGTAAAACAGAGGTGATGATTCTCACGTCCCTTAAGACCTTTTAAAGAAAAAACAGTATTCTTTATTATTGTTGTTGCTACTATCTATCTTCCCTGAGGTTTCTTTTCTCTAACATAACTGCAAGTATCCAGTTTCATCACATTTGTTACACTTAATTCAAGTTAACTTGTAGTTTTACTGTATAGTTTAATGTTATAATTTCACACCAGGGTGATACAGAATATATTTTCTGGAATAGGTGATATTATAGCCAGAGGGGAGTGCAGAGTATGCCTTACCAAAAAGGAACCAACCTAAATGACTGTTCCTGTGATATGTTTATGCATATCCCCTTCTCCCACCCTTGCCCATTTTAGACATCACTCCCATGTGTTAATAATAAAGTAAGTAATTCTAGACCAGATTCTCAAGTAAGTACAGACTGAGCCACCTCATACAGTGCCTTTGTACCCTGAGGATCTAGATCTTTGTGTATTTTTCTACTGCCCTTTACTACAAAGGAATATTACCATAAGTTACCACACAAAGTCCTCCTCTAATTTCCTTTTAAGTACTGCCTTCTAGCTCTTGCTTTCTTTGGTGCCTACAAAAATATTGATAGCCACGAGGATACTAATGTGTTGAAGTTCCCACTAGCCAAAAATACTTTTTGTTTTGTTTTGTTTTTTTTGTTTGTTCATAGTGCATTTTTTCTGTTGATGTCCATTTCTTGTCTTCTCCCGTGACACGATGACTTAGAACCCTGGTTGTATCTCATAAGTGGCATTTGAAGATATGCAGCTTTCATTCTTGGAGGTCAATGAAAAAACTTGACTGATCCATGCTTTGTGTTCTGTGAATGCACAATCAGAGTTCTTTGGGTGCAAGTTGAATGTTTATTATAACCTTATACCATACATTATATGTATAAAAAGCAAAGCCAAAAATCTTATAGATCTTAACAAAACCAGAAAACTGTGTGTTGGAGTAGAAGTTGAAAAGTGGCATTTAGCAAGATGTGGAATCAGGCTTAGCTCAGGAGGGTTGTAGAAGGCACCACCCGATTCCACACAGATGGATTAAGGAAAGCCAGACCTCATCCGGGGTAGAATCTAACAGGAAGAGGAAGGACAACAGGAACGGTTTCTGTGGGCATATAAACTGTGGTAGGAACAATAGGAAAAATGTTGGATTGCTGCTGAATGGGGCAGGAAATGCGGTGAGGATGATCAGGTTAGGGAATACTCAGACTGAATATACAAAAGTCCATGGGACCTGATGAGATGCACACGAAAGTGCTGAGGGAGCTGGCTGATATCACTGCAAGGACAGTCTGCTGTCTTTGAAAGGTTATGATGGTCAGAGGAGGTTTCCGAGGACTTCAACAGAGCAAAAGTTAATTCTGCCTTTGAGAAGGTCAAGGAGGATCCAGGGAGCTCCATACTGATCAACCTTACCCTGATTCCTGTAAAGGTGATGGGGCAAATCCTTTTGGAAGTAATTTCCAAAAATAGTAAGAATAAGAAGTGATTGAGAGTAGTCAGCATTGACTTGTGGAGGGGACATCATGCCTGACCAACCTAACAGACCTCTATAATTAAATTACTGACTTGGTAGATGAGGGGAGAGCAATGGCTGTTATGTTGACTTCTGCAAGGTTTTTGACACTATCTTCCGTAACATCCTTGTGGAAAAACTGATGAGGTATTGGCTAGATAAATAGACAGTGAGGTGACCTATATCAGTGGGGTGACCTATATCAGTGAGGTATTTGTAATAAGTGAATGTGACTTTGCAATGAATCTCTTGCATTATATTCTGTGTCTTTTTGGCATTAATCAGTAGTTCTGTCCACTTACCTTCATGGACAGTAGGTGTTTGGAAGTGCCTAGTGATGTATCATACTGTGGATAATTAACGTGTGTGCTAATGCAGTAATACATGTTTTACATATGATGAAACAGTTCCCTCAATCTAGATAAATTTATTTATTTTCTCCATGACTGGTTTGGCTTCTGCATCATAAGTTCCTAAAAGCTATACTAACTTTTACACTGAAGGATACTTCCCTTCCATTAGAGTGTCTGCAAGACTAATTTTTATATTTGCGAACTGAGTATTCAGTTGAAAAGAGATGCACATTATCAGATCACTCATGAGAAAAGGAGATCCCTGGGATGTGGATATTCCATTAGTCACATAAAAACATGTAGAAGTGGTAAGAATTCTAGTTCCACGTAAGCAAGTGCAAGCTCCGTGCATACTTAAAAATTGCTGAATTTTTTTTGTGTGGATGACACACACTGTGTTCTGGATAAGTAGTTCTACTTTGCTGTTTATTTTTCATGAAGATTTGAGAATATTCTTTCCAGAGAGATCTAAACAGAAAAAAGGTCTGTCATATTTCAAAACAGTGGCCGTAGCTTTTTATTTTTCCAGTGGTATTAAGGACACAGCGATAATGCAGAAGGTGCCCTACCTGAAAATAAGTATATTTCCCGTTGCTGAAGGGAAGCTTGTTATCAGACAAAATAATGGTTCATAAGGTCATAGGGAATCATCATCTCAGTTGATAGCATCTGGACATTGCTCCTCCATGAAGACAAATGTTGTTATTCTGCTTCTGTATACAGATGATCTCTCAGATGATGGTTATGAGGATCTCAAAAGCTCACAAGAGAATACAGGGCGATTCATGCAGAGATGTTGGTGGGGGAAAGGAGAATGGCAGAAAAAGGAAGAGAATGTGGTAAACTAAGACCTAGAAACTGAACACCCCAAAATTCTGAAAGTTGCAGCCTACATATTTTCATGGTTTTTTGAAGGAACATTGTAGTACCCTAAGTCTGTGCTGTTTTATTTCATTCTATGTCCACGTATTACATTTGTAACTAAAAAATTGGTGACTTCTATATGAAAAATATTCCCAAATTAAAATTTGCTAAGGTGGAGTTAAAATTGAGAATATATATCAACAGAAAAACCTTTGAGAAATTGTTGCTGTTTGCAACATGAGTTATTACAAAGTCTGGAATTTCAGAGCTGAGGTTGAAACACAAATCAAACTTGATAGAAAGACATTTGGAGAAAAGACATCCAAACAAATTTGTTTCTGCTCAATAGCCACCTCATAAAGAAAAGGGCTAAAGCTAATAATTTTTGCTTACAAATATGTTTAATTAAGTTTAGATTGATGAGCACTACTTTTATGCTAATCATAAGTATCACCCAAATGCTTATTTCCAAGAAGATTCATCTCTCTTGCTGGAGTGTTAACAAAGGGAAAATTTTCTTAATGGCTTATTTTAGAAATCTGTCACATATTATTTTGCAGAATGTCAGTCAAGGCAGGAGTGGAGGAGAGCTCCATTCTTCCTGTTACAACTGGAGTTATGACTCTTTTGAACTAGAAGTTTGGGCTGGCTGGTTTATTTGTTTGTCTGAATAGCTATAGCTGCTTGACATGGCAAATTAAAACAGTCAGGTCTATCTGCAGTGGTTTTCGAACCATGCTGACTGCAGCCTGAAGAGCAGTAAGGTATGGGGATACTTGAGGGCTTTAGAAAAATGGTAACTCGTGTTCTGTCATTTAACTATGCTGGAGCACTTGAAGAAACCCAGTTGAATTAGTGAAATGTTCACAGCAAGTTATGAACACGTGCATGTAATTACACCGTTCCCAAACTCCTGGTCCTTGAATTCTTATTTCCACTTCACGGGGGATTGTGGGTGGGTGTTGTTTCATATGTTTGCTATACAGAAACTATTTTTGTTTGCTATTAAGGTGGTAACAGATCAGGAGCAATCAAATGGGAGGTCTCCATCTGGGGGAGCATATTGAGTTCATGTGTCCCCTGTGAGGCAGGCTGCATCTGCCAGGAAAGCACTGCTGTCTCCGCTTCAGTGAGCAGGGGCTCTTTTTCTTCCCAGGACACTGAGTTCACACACTTGTGAAGACTGGGAAGCCAGGCGAGGAAAGAGAGTTCCCACTTTTCTTTTTAACACCAAAATATTAGGCCGCAGTCATTTCTGTTTTATCCACAATGATGGATAAAATCCATTTCCACATAGCAAGTCAAAGCAAAACACGTCAGCCTGAAAGCATGATTTGACAGGTCAGCTAAGCTGCCCTAACACACAGCTGGTACCAAAAGCATCAGTTCCACTGAACTTGTCTTTAACCCACCCCTCCTTGTGTCAGATCCAGCAGTTATGTGGTCACAGGGTGAGTCATTTTGTCTAGCTGATTTGGTGGATAAGGTATCTATTTCTTTCCATCAGTTGAACTGATTCTGTGTGTAGCTTTACAGCCACCAGATTTGGCATGAGGAAAATGGCAAGAGCATGAGACTGAGGTTGTGGGTTCAGGGACAGAAAGAGAACGACTGCCTCTTTAGAAGCCATTAACTTCTAAAGCCAACATAGACACATCAAGTAAAAAATAAACCAAAGTGGCAAATTTTTTATGAAAAAAAACCCCTATGTATCAAAATATGCAAGTGATGACAGAGCCTTTACTGTGGTTTAGCTTTGTGTTAAACAGGAGCTCAAACTAGAGGTGATTCCAGGGACCTTTGTCAGCTTATGTGTTGGTAGATGGAGAAGAGTACCCTTTCGTCCATCATGTTGTGGAATACTGCCTGTAAATTTTGCAGCAGAAAATACTGTTTTGTTGAAGTCAAAGTGCTTCATAGAAATGTATTGATTTTTGTAAAAAATTTCTGTCAGAATTGAATGAAAAGTTTGGCTTAGAAAAGGTCAAAGCAGTTTCCTTTGACTATATCATCTTGATTTTCATATGTGGCAACAGAATGTCTCATTGTATAAATGACAGAGCCCTGTAAAATTTAAAACAGCGAAGTTCAAATAATTCCTTTTGATCTTATTGAGACAAATTAATAGACAGGAAAAGATTTTTGAGGGAAGGCATTTCATCTTGGGAAGTCTTAGGTTTTGCTCTGATTCGTGATAAAAGATTTTTCCAGTGTCAGTTTGCTGGAATTAAAATTGAGTTTTTACAGACAGTGCTGTGAAATTGTTTGTGGCAGTAGGTATCTGGAGGTATTCCCCTCATACCAGGTGAGATTATTTACATTTCTGTTACCTAGTAGTGTCAAAACTCTATCATAGCATGAACTACAAAGTTCATCCTTGTAGACTACTTCCTAATTTTATTTACATGGTGATGTAAAGTTAGACATGAAAACCTATGATACGGTCTGGAACAATAGAGAACATCCTCAATCAGTCTAAACTAGGTTATGGAAATAGGCCACTTCATCTTTAGAAATCCTGATGGCAAGTTATGTGGATGTTGTCCGAATGAAGGGGTGTTTAATCTATTTTTAATGTAATTTTTATTCCTTGTTTAAAATTATGTTCCAGGAGCTGTGTGCTTTTTCACTTAGCTTTCGGAGTTGATCTTTCCTAAACATCTTTTATAATCTACAGAATTTACCTCTGAGTTGTAACCTTTGCACTGTTCTGTCAGCAGAGAACATGCTCAGGTCAAGCACTCTTCGATGAGCTCATATCCTGCTGCTTTGGTCCTCTTGTCTCACTCCTCAAGAGCTAGAGAGGATGTTAATATGTTGGGCAATACTGTGGGCATAGTAATTTTATTAGTATGTGACTAGGCCTCCATGGTGTGCTGTAAATCCAAGATAGTTCTTGCCAGAGAAAATAGCTGTAATGCAAGGATAAACACGAGAGAAAGAGTTCACAATCTGAGTAATTTACCCTCTAAGAAAGGCTCGAAGAATTTTTTAAGCTAGTACAAGTTCTTAGAAGCTATTTTGCATTATAAAAGTCCCACCAAAACTATTGTGCTCTGATCTGTACAGTTTAGGAAACTCTCTGTCCCAGGGGGTCTACAGTTCAAGTGGATAGGCAGACAAAAGCGTGATAAGAAATGGAGGTATAGAACATTGTGCCACCAAATGGAGATTAATCAATCAGGGTGCAATGGCCGTAGATTGGGATCCCAGTCTCACTCTCACCTGGGCCCTTGTGCTGAGGGATAATACTGAGTCTGACACCAATGGGAACATTTCTGATGAAGTTACAAGACCTGTAGACAGATAGACCTCTCACTAGGAAAAAAAACAATGTTGGTCTTGGCCTCTTAGTTTATTTGAAGTGAACACCACAGTTGTGGTAGAACCATGTGCGGACTTGCGTAGGTCCTGGCTATTGTGGATGCATGCATACTCTAGAGAACAAAGGATTATGCCACTTCTGCTTTTCTCCATTACCTACGAAATCCGCATGGCAAGAGAAGTTTTCTCATTTTATCACTTTGAAACTGTCACTGGTATTTTAAATAAATTATTTTATCCAAGATGGCTATTTCAGAGCATCCTGCTGTCGGACGCCATCTGTTTGGTAAGCGTCATCATTTGTGACTTCTGCAGTGTGGGAACCAAATGTCAGACTGTCAAAGCATTTTCTATCATGCTCTAATTCTGGCTGAACAGAAATCCTATTTATTCACTTTGCTCAAGTAGTGTACAGTAGACTTTTAGGCTTTTTAGTCATGCCAGGATTACAGTCAAGTGAAAACCATGGTCTGTCTACAACCAAATTTCCTTAGAACAAGAATTTTTATAGAATTAAGGTACAAATTGGATCAAATGAGACTGTCAAGGCAAAGTTAGATATTACCCAATTGATCACTCCTAATTGTCAGTGTGCTCAGTTGAATGAATTATTATTTCACATATAAAGTCTGGTCTCTCCTGGTGGCTTAATGGTTTGTTGATGAATTCACAAACATAGTGTTGATCCAGCCATTTTAAAGAAAGCATTTTCCCGTGACTAAATTATCCTATCCTCCTAAAGCTATAGGCAGTACGTTATTTTTCACTCCTGGGCCCAGTTCTCAAATTTTTGGGCCTCTCCAGTTGAAAGTTCAGTACCTGTGTTTTTGTTTCATCTCTCTTGATTTTCTGTTTCTTTAAAATTCTGTGTATATCTCATGCTTACAAAATCTAAATTACCAGTTAAACTATGCAGCATGTGGGAAGAACATCGGTAAAGTTTCACTGAACAGTGCACAAAAATACTTTGGTTTCAATTGGTGACACATCATTTCATCATCAGCATCCTTTAAGCAGGGGTGGCCAGCCAGGCAATACTGTTATGTGCTATGGCTTTGTGTTGTAGAAAACCAAAACAACACCTAATGGTGTGGTGGTTGTTTTTCATTTGTTTTTTCTAGTTTATTTTAGTTTTCAAAATTCATGTTGCAGATCAGACTTTTTTTTTTTCCCCTCTCCCCCCCCTCTATACTCACATGGCTGAATTTCACAAAACAGATTAACAATCATCTTTTCTCAGGAAAATGCTGTGAATGGAGAGCATCTGTGGCTAGAGACAAATGTTTCTGGGGACCTCTGCTACCTGGGGGAGGAAAGCTGCCAAGTCAAATTCTCAGTGAGTTATTTTCAGATTACTTTTTCTCTTTCTGAGGTAACAAGCCTGACTTCAGACTGATGCAGTGCTCAGTTGCTTGGGAGCTTGAATTGTTTGCCTGTGTTCCAGAAGGAATACAAAAGGGGCAAAAGGCTGCTGTTAAAGACTTCATTGCTTGGGGAAAAAAACCCAAAACAATTTCGAGTGACCCAGATTATTTACACAGTGGGAGTGTATGTAATGAGCAGCTTTACTAACATGGTAAGAGAAAAGAAATTAGAATATCGAGATGTTTCAGAAATGTTCAAAGAAACTAGTCTATTTTACACAAACACATACACAAATATATCACTTATTGCAGTCTCTGAGAGTATAGTCTGATCAAATTTTTGTGATTTTAATCACTGCAAGGATTTGAACTGAATTTTCCAAACTCCTGAGTGCACTCCCCAGCAATGAGTGAACTCATATTCGAGCGTTTACCTTCTTCTATTCGAGAATATTCAAGATTAGCCTTCTCCTATTGAAACTTCTCTGCTGTGTATGAAAACGTTTCATTGGATTGATCTCAAACCCATGTGTGTCTCTGACTGGGAAGTCACTGTTACAATTCCAGTCTCCTCCAGGGGCACTTCCCTTAGTATTTCAGTTAAATTGCTTTACCAGAAGAGAAGAAAAAAACCAAACCTCCTTTATTTTGGTATTTAGGAAGCCACCATCTTTTTGCTTTTATTTAAAAAAATACACACTTCAGAGCATTTAATTCAAATCAAAGCCTTTTGATTCACTAACCACCCCGAGTTTTTGGGGCACTTTGATCCCAAATATCAGTGCTTTCTGTAGCACAAATTTAATATCCATCTCCTAAAACTTCTCAACTGAATTGGTTACTTTACGGCATATAACATTAAGGCCATACCAGAGAAGTCTATGCCTCCTTCAGAATTCCGAGGCGAATTCCCAACAAACTGCTGATTGTTGGTAATATTCAAGGGAAGAGTCACTGTGTGTTTGCCCATTGGTCCTGAGGCACTGGGATTTGGTGAAAGCTGGAGACAGGATTTGTTTGGTTGAGTGGACCTTTGGTATGATGGTTCTGATGTTCTTAATAGAAGTTTGCTTTTCTAAAACTGAGTAACTAGTTCCTCATGATTTAGCTCATTAAAAGTAGAGTGGAAATTTAGTAATATGTTGCATATGATTTGCAAAGTTGTGTCTTCTTGGTAAACACAGAGATAAAAAACATACTCGAAGTTATCAAGTCACAAAACATGTGAAAGCTCAGTCTGCTATGCAATGTCGTGGTTCTTCAGATGAAAGATTATAACACCTGTCCGCATACATGTGAATATGTACAGTTAGGGTGTATCCGGATAATTGTGAGAATCGGTAAAATTATTATAATTATTACATAATATGAACTGAAGCTGTGTTCTCTGTTCCTTCTTGAGCTTATTTAAATATGTTGAAAATTCTAAAGAAATAATTTATTAGAGATTTAAATGGAAATGAATAAATTGAATGCAAAAATCTGAAGAAATCTCAACTTACTGTGTGTTTATAAATCTTCTCTCCCTAAAGAACAAGTCTGTAAGTTAAATTTCTATGAAAATTAATTCCACCTGATTAATTAAATAGAGTTTGTGGAAGTAAAATAAGTCAATGTATTCTCTCTTCTGGATGCATTCTCTTGCCTTTGATATGCCTTGGCCCTGGGGAGTCAATGGAAATTATTTTAAAAGCCCTACTGAAATTAATAAAACTAACCAGCATAATTGAGAATTTTGTCCCTGCTGTAACATATCATAAGCATTTAAAAGCATTCTCTGAGAATTTTATCATTCTCTGCTAAATGACACAAGTACCCAAGTATTTTCCTGCAAGTCAGTGACTAGGCCTATCAAATTAATATTAATTATTAATAATTAAATATTATACGATAAGCATGAAGTGACCTACTCTTGTGAACTGATCGGAGTTCTGTGATTTGCGTGTGTAATTTTTCACCTCTTTTCACTGGCTCTGCTTGTCATCTTCATAGTGATGCTCTGCAGTGTTAACAAGCTGATCTGCTACCCAAAGGGAAACTTTTACTTCTAATTCACAAGCTGGAGTACTGTGATTGTGTTTTTCAGAAAGTTCAGTTTTTAACTGAAAGAGCTTCAGACCTTTTTATTTATTTATTTACTTTTCGGTACACAGCACAGTTGAGAGCACCAAGAGAGCAAAAAAAAAAGAGTATGTTGCATGAGGAGCGAAACATCTCTTGTTTCACAGCTAACTTTCTTTTCCCTCCTGGGAATACTGCACCTCCATGCACACATCTCCCTTTCCTCTTGCAGAAATCCGCTCTGCGGAGGAAGTGTGCTGCCTGCAAGATTGTGGTCCACAATGCGTGCATGGAGCAGTTAGAGAAGGTAAGACATTGCCATCTTCTGGAGCCTGCTGCACCAACACTCTTTTAATTATTTTTTTTCTGAGATTTCAGCCTGGAAAACACTGTATGCCAAATTAAGTTTTCATTGCTGTTTTAACAACACACTTGTTAAAAAAAGTTAACTTAAAATTCCAGCTTTTTTTTTTTTGAAGTGTATTTCTTTGAACCCCATGAACCATAACAAACCCCCAAGCAACAAAATCCAAAAGCAAACCAAGAACAAAAATTACAGAATGTTTTCACAGTTCTAATGTTTAAAAAATAAATTCCCTCTGCTTCTAGATTAAAAATTGAAGCTAGAAAATGGAGTATCCTGTCATGTACAAAATTGGCCTTTCAAAATTTCCCAACTAAAGCCAGAAGAATTTATTGTATGACAGCAATATTTATTATGAGCAATGCAGCATAAATTGCTACTGTGAACATTTTCCCCTGTATTTACTAGACTATACTGTTTTCTCTTCAAAACTTCAGAAATTAAGTTCTTGTCTGTTAAATGGAAAACATCAACCCTTTCCTTTATAGTGTCATTATTTCTGTTAGCGTCTCTCCTGCTTCTCATTTCCTTCAAGGATCCCTCATCACACCCAAGCACGTATAGAATATCTATCACTGACTTCAGTCTCCCCATCAGTGATTTGTCTTCATTATGACTAATTGGAAATGTGCTAAAGAAATCTCCCCCCACCACTTTCGTTCCTGGTGTGATATGTGTAAAGAAATATGTGTGGGAATTTCCCCATTGCTTTCATTAGAACTTCATTTTCACTCCTATATGTTTAGCTATGTTGTTCTTCATAAAAGAAACTGATGCATAACAAATTTATAGCAACAACTCTTTGGAAAGAGTTTTTTTTCCTTTCCAAGTGCTTGGACTCATGTTGACAAATGTCACAGTGATTGCCATAATACCAAGTTGGAGAGGTACCACTTCCACCCCCGATGCTTTTATCCACAGTGAAATTAGCATTAGCACATGCTTTCAGCACAAAATGTTACCAGTGAATTTTTCATGACTTCCCCCATCAGCAGCAGTGCTGACTCTCTATAGCCCAGTGAGCTGGTGGCATTGCCAGATGGAGCAAATGAGCACTTAGATAAAACCCTTTCTCTTGAGCTTGTTTATGACATTTTGGAGACCATGAAATCCATTTCTTGGCAGAGGGTTGTTATAAAGTCTGCATCCCTCTTAAACTCTGTGGAGTTTAAAGCTGGTAGATAAGTCTTCTTCTTGGCCCTTTCTGCAAAGATACAAGTTGTAAGCAAAATAAAATATAAATATAAGCTGGGTGTCTTTCCAACCTGCCATGACTGAGCAATGAAACGCCAGACTGCAATTTCAGGTGAAGAGCAGTGAAAGAAGAGTAATTAACAATGTCTTTCATTTCTTTTTCAGTAATAGGTGTTTTGTTTACTTCTTTTTTTGAAAGCTTTTGTTGTGTTTGTTTTTTTTTTTCTCCCTAGAGCTATTATTTTGAAGACCATTATTAAATGAGGGAAGAACTTATTTATCTGGGGACAGTTGTATTTAAATTTAGAGAAACTTGATCCTTCTACCTTCATAACAGAGGCATAGCTGTGCATTAATCTTAAATGTTTTATTCTTTGAAGGATAGTCAACTTAAGCTTGAATCTATTTCATATAGTACATCCTTACTTCATGTATCCCTTGGTTCCAAGGCCTCTCTCTTCTTCAGTATATTTTTTTCCTTTCTATGTCCTCCCCATTCTACTCTTACTTCTACTGATTTTCTTTTCTCAAAACTTTTTCTTTCTTTTCCATAGGACTTCTTTCTTTTTTAATAAATGCTTTTTTTTCTCTCCACCTTTCTAAAAATGTTTTCCATTCATGAAAGTTCCCATTATCCTCTTTGTCTTTCCCATCTGAAGCTGGCAATACCACTGCACGAGGCAGTACAATGCTCCCCAAATGGTTTGTGGTTGGGGAGGTGAATGAAAACATCCTGATCTAATGAAAACGTAGAAATTTATGGGAATTTACATGGTTCTATATCTGAATGATGATTTCTCTAGGATTTTGTTTAGGAAGACATAAAGATGGGATGTGCAAAAAAGGTCTTACAGAGTTAGATTTCTAGCACCTACTAACTTTTGAGGCCTCAGCTGAAGTCTGCATTTGTTTGCAAATGATCTTCAGAAAAACAAAACAGATGAAGCAACTTTCTTCTAGAGGGAGGAGGTGATTTAAATAGTTGAACTGAGCAGGCAGCAATAGTATTAGTGAAGATGAGGGCTGTGTAGAGGTCTAGGAAGGAGAATTAATATGGCATAAGAAGAGAGATTTTTTCTGACACCCAGGTTAGTTACTTTTTTTCACCTAGTGAAGCTAATATTTTAATAGATAATAAATATTTTGGAAGTCTAGCCTAGATAAAAATACTGGAGTAAATTGTGTCTCAGCTCACTTGAAGTTCTAACAGTTTTGTTTCAATGTCAGATTAATTTTCGCTGCAAACCGACTTTCCGAGAAGGAGGATCCAGATCTCCAAGAGAAGTAAGTAATGGATAAATGATGATCACTTTTCATTTTACATGTGTGCTGATCCACCTGGTATGGTGCTGCTAAAGTGCTTTTAGATTCAGGGGACTTTTACACATTGGTTCCCAGTGGAACATGTTCTCCTCTCCAGAATAAATGTGAAATGAATTCTAGCCGAAGGACTGCATTACTAACACAGACAGAAACCATTTCATCTTTTTGTTCTCTTCATTAATTCAGCTAGTCTGTATTTTTCCTTTTTTTTTTTTGGCAGCATTTTTTTCTTCCTGGCATTTTAAATTTTTTTTCTTTATTTCTCTCTCCTTTCTCTTGCTCTCCTGTTGTTGTTTTTTTTTTCCTTCTAGAAGTAACTCAGACATAAAATCAGACATTCAAAAACCTTGTGGTTTACATCCAGCCACTGTATGAATTCAGCTCCTTTGAAGGTTTTGAAGGTGTTTATAGTTATTACTAATATATTTTTAGATCTGTCTTACATAGTTAAAAGCCAGTGTTTCAAAAACACTTCTGAACTGTTGCAGCTGATTTGTTGGCTAGCTTGCTCTAGCAGAGGTAGCTCAATTCCCAGTCATGCTGGCAGTTCAGTGTTGGCTGGAACAACAGTGTGGTGCAGGCAGACCTCTTCTAGCCCTTGCCTGTGCAGAAACAGTGCCACAGCCCTGCCCACCCACCCATCTCCTGCTCACCTCTTGCTATTTACATCCAGGATGTAAATAGTCCAAACAGGGAGAAAAGACTGCTTCAAGGACTTCCTCACCTCTTTTCCTTCTTTTTCATTGCCTTATGATATTTCATGCATTATAGGACTGTATTTCCAAGCAGAATAGCAGGGGGCCCTGCTTTGTGGCTGAACACAGCAGTGTTTGGGCACTTCCGTACTCTGTGTTTAGGTGATAATTATCTCTGTGTCATGTAATGAACTTTCTTCTTATTGTGGAAGAATACTGAGAAAGTAGTTCTGGCCTCATTTCAACACGGATAAAGAAAACACCATCTTGTCCTTATTCCTCCTACAGTTTTGGTGGTTTTTGAGGTTTCCTGCAGTGACTGCTGCATTTTGCTCCAGGAATTACTACACTGGCTGAAGGGACTTTTCCTTTGGTGTCTGTAAACCGATTTCACGCAGATGGCACTGTTGATTGCAAGGTGCCAAGGTTTCCTATAACATATCTTTTTGTCCTTCTTTTGCAGAACTTTGTCCGACATCACTGGGTGCACAGGCGGAGGCAGGAGGGGAAATGCAAGCAGTGTGGAAAGGTAAGATTTGCAGCACAGCCCAAGTGCAACACAGAGCACTGTGGAATTCAGGGCAGCCAGTCACTGAATTTTTTTCCTATCACAAACACTCGGCCTCTTTTAATGGCTAATGACAAGCCTGAGATATTGAGCAATAACAGCCCTGATTCCCATGTGGGAAGAGAAAGGCAGCTGCATCTGCAGGAATGGGCACATCATGTGTCCTGGGAGGTTGTGCTGCTCTAGCTGCTGAAAATGAGGAGGAAGAAGGCTGTGGCTCCTTGAGCTTCTTTCTTTGTTAAACTAACCTGGTACTAATATGGTGTTCTTTCAGCACTGTCCTCTGTGACAAAATTGTGATGGCCTATTTTTTTAGGCTTCTGGAAAAAGAAAGCTGTTGCTTTATTTCTGCCCCAGCAGGCTCTAAGATTTGTGAGACTGTATCATGTTTCCTCTGCTGCATAGATCATAAAAGTTTATTTCTAAAAAGCTATAAAAAGGAGGAAGAAATATCTTAGCTACTGAAGACCATTCTTCTGAAATATTATGAGCCCCTGAAATATATTGAGAGAGGTTTAAAAATTAAATTAACACAGGGATTTAATTTCCTTTCTCTAGCACGATATTATACTTTTGCCTCCCTCTTACCAACTAGTAAGGAAGTCTGTGTCTCGTCTCCATAGCACAGCATTTAAGTCAGAAGAAAATTTGTATGTAGATTTGTATCTAGATATTCACATAGATTGTCAGCTGCAAGCTGCAATAAGACATGCAGTAAAAATATCTGTAGCATGGGAACAGTGCAGCAAGACAGTTTGCATACAGTATTCTTATTGTATGACTTTGCCTTCCTTCTCTGCTTTTTTGGCCTGGATCTCCCCTACAGGCATTAGGAGTTGATTTTGCAACGGGAGTACTTACTGGCTATCATACCAAAATCTATGCTGGGTATGTTCACATGGGTAACCTTGACTGATATAGAATCATATAATCATTAAGGCTGGAAGAGACCTTTAACATCCTCAAGTCCAACCATCAAATGGAGAATATGGAGAAGAAATCTGTTTTCCCTTTAAATAAGAAATATTCTGTTAAGTCTAACATGGGTATATTGTAATAGATTTGTTCTATGTCAAGAAACACAAAGAGTTAGAGGAAAATATAACAAAAAAAAATCCATTATACTTATTGGCCAAGTAGTCTCCTATTACAGAAAAATACTTGTCTTTCTTAGTGCTCTGCTATCACATTTCTTAAACCCCCGAGTAAGAATCACCTTTATTATTCTCTTGTCATGCAAGAAAACGGGAACTATCGTTGAAATAGAATGGCAGTAAATTTGAAGCAATAAAAGAAAGTATTATTCAGGGAATACCTAAGGATTCTGGTTGGTCTCATTGTTGTGTAATAGTCCTATGCCATGCCTGAAATGGGATAGTTAAGTATTTTAATGATCATTAATAATAGTTCAGATAAAGTTTTTAGGATACACCCACCTCATGCTTCAAATTATAAGCAAGTGGATAGGAATTAATGCACCCCAATATTCTTAGCTTTGTGGTTTTATATTTTGTGTGCCATGTGTGCCATGCCTGACACTTCCTGGTGTCTGACAGTGTTCCACCTTAGATCAGAAATGCAGTTTGGAAGAAATTTTCCTGATTATCCTCACTTATGATGGTTCACATATGGGGACAGTCTTGCAACAAATGAACTGAACTCCTTTTAGATTAAACTTAATTGAAAGTTTACTCTGCAGTTACTAACGGACATTCAGTCCACAGGACCAGACTGCAGCTAGCCCAAAATAAAATTATTTGAAAATCCTTGTGTATAGTGTTCTCAGTACCAACAGAGTCTGTGCTATCACTGTTACACATTACTTGCTAGTGTAGATACAGCTTATATGGGCTCGTCCAGGCTTTAGGTTTCTCCTCTTCTTCTTCCCAGGAGCGGTTTCACTGATTTACTGCTGAAGTACTATATGGAGAAATAAGCACCAGGGAAGGGGGCCTGAAAAGTGCAGTGTAACCAAACAATCTATTTCTGTCTTTCTGTCAACTTGCTGTGAAGGTTTTCTCTTTTTTGTTGTTGCTTTTTTTTGTTTTGAAACTGGAGACTGTAATAGAAGCATGAACAGATCTATTAAAACAAAGTCCCACTGAGCCCAGTATTCAACAATGGCTTAATATGAAAAAGAATACAATGGAGCAGGTGTTTAATGATGCAACCTCAAAACAGCCTCCTGAACTTTAAAAATTTCTGTCTTATGAATTTCCAGAAATGGTGCCTTTATAGTTACATTGTAGCCTATGATAATTTTCTTTCCTAGGATCTTGCCTAGTTGAACCTTGAGTTCCTATGAAGTTGTAGCATTTACAACATCCTTTAACAATAATTTCCTGAACTTAACTACACGCTACGAGAAGAACAACATTTTGGTTGTTTCAAACATGTCACAGTTTTCTTTCCTCATTGCTCCATAGCTGTTGTTTTGGAAGAGATGGTAAATAAATCCCCCCAAGCTATGTCCTCCACATCATTCATGATGCTAAAGAATTTATTTTTTTCTCTTGAAGACATGAAAAAAGATAGTTTTGTAGCTGTTAGCTGTTTATTACCTGGGATCATGAGAGAAATCTTTATATAATTTGACATAAGGATGTTCAGACCATGTGGCCAAGCATCCATTTCATAACTGAGTGCAGTAATAGAAACCTAAGGATGAATGCAAAGGAACCTTTTCTTTGTATATTTCCAGTTAGCAGTGGTTTAGGGATTTTCTGAGACTCAGAACACATCTTAGACCATCATGCTAAACAAACACTGTATTTCTTTAGCCGTCTGTGGTGTCCACAGTAGTGTGCCCTCTGTTATACATGCAGTGTGTCTGCAGTGTCTCTCAGTTACTGGTCCCTTTACAGGCTTGATCCAGAACTTCATGTTTTCCTACATCTAAAGGTAGAACTGAAATTTCTAGTACTTGAAAGGCAATTCCAGTTCTTTGTTATTTTAGCAGAGATCACCATCCAAGTGCTTCTGTTGTAATCTGTGTTTGAGTTGTAATAATACCTGGCTCTCCTACAGTAATGTTGCATTAGGACACCTCTAAGAGCACTAAAAAGAGAATAAATATTGTAGGAAAATACTTGCAAAAATATTATTACTAGCCCTAACACTAGTGTGAAAATAGTTTTTAATGATAAATACTTTTGAGAATATAACCAAAACATACCAGAACTAGTAATCCCTGTGTGCTCTTTTGTGTGCATGAATGTCTATGTTAATTTGGACCTTCAATTTGTCTAAATAATCTGGATCAATCACCAACATAAGCTGGTTTTGTGGCGATTCAGGTGCTCTTTTCCTATGAGTACATTTCTTCAGGTATGCACAACTGTTTAATACTGCAGGAGCAATGCACAATAGGGGATTTCATGTGTTGTAGAGGAACTGGTTGCTGGGGAATCAGGGCTAATCATGTACTGTTAGGCTGATGTTCTCACAAAGGTGAAATTCATTTTCTATCTCAAAACTTCCAACTTGATGCAGAAAACCTCCTTGCATGAACCAGGAACAAGATAACTGAAATTTAGTTTTCCTTCTCATGGAGAGAAGGCAGGAAAGATAATTTCTAGTAAAATATGGGGGGTTCCATCGTTTCAGTTTGATAGTTCTCATCAAATCTCACTGTGACAGTGCACTGTTTATTTTATCAGTTCCTTTATTTGTAAAGCTAGCTTTCAAATAAATGTTATCTTACCTGAAACATGTATCCTTAGGAAGTATTAGTGCACATTTGTAAAGCTATTTGAGGAAGGATAGTGGTGTTTTATTGCTACTTATCATGAATATGTTTTCATTGCTGAATCATTTTCTCTAATTACTCCCTAAAAGCCAAATGGCTTACTAAATAAATGGAAAAATGGTCCATCTAGAACCAGACAAGCTGCTTAGGCCATATGTTTAAAATATGCAACTGATGGGCTGTGGAATTAATGTACTGAATTTAGGTTTTTGTTAGTGGAGGTTTTGGAAGAGAAGAGTTTTCCCCCTGGTTATTACAATGCAGAACAAAACAAAACATTTCATGCTCCCGAGGGACTGAAATCTTTTTTTCTTTCAATGCCCTTTGGGACCAGAAAGGATGAGATTTGTGAGAAACACTATGAAGCACCGATGTAAGTGAATGAGAATAGAGCGTTTTGTCCAATGTCAGAACTCCGTACCAACACTTGGGTCACAGTTACTGTCACTCCGTTCATTCTTGTGCCCACACCAAATGGCAGATGAGATGTGACCAGCCAGAAGCAGCTGGACAGCTTGTCTTTTTTAAGCCATTTTGACTACACTACTACTAAACCTGAATATGTCAAATCACCATAATTATGAAGAATCTGATCTTTGAATTTCTCTGAATGTAAACTCTGAGGCATTAGGGGGAAGATTAAAAAAACCCCAAAAACCTACAAAACAAATCTAGACAGAGGTGACACAAGCCTTTTGGGAGTCGATCATGGAGGTGTGGTCCATCTGGCAAGCTAGTTTGGCTGGGATATAGAGATACCTGTAGAAGAAGCTGCAAAGTGTAGTTCTGCATGGTGGGCAGGCAGGTAGAGCCTCCTCCTCTTTAGAGTATCAGTAGGGTTGTCCTCAACTACCTTGTAAGGACAGATTGTAGCTCAATCCCTCACTTAACAAGACCAGTGCATCTCTCCATGTTTTTTGGTTGGTTGTTTAATTCTCGTTCTTGGTGTGCTTGACCTTGTCATTGGACTGAGCACTAACAGGCTCATTTTTCCTGCAGGATAAGAAGGACCTTAATTACAGAAGCAGTAAGGCAATGTCTTGCTAGATGTTACTAAATCAGATTATAACTTTCTTGCATTGAGTCTTGGGCATTGTCCAGCATGTAGGAGATTTAGGTATTAACTCAGCTTGTCAAAAAGAAAGCTGGCTCACAAATTCATCACTTGGTAGAGAGATTGAATTAGAAAATTCAGGATGATGATGGGCTACTTAATGTGGTAAGAAAGAGGCTTGATGGAAGCTCATGAATAAAGGATCCAGACAACTGCAAATCTGAAGTCTAAGCAGTAAAGATGACTATGACAAACTGCTCAGTGAAGTTCTGGACTTTCTGTCTCTCCAACCATCAACCCAAATCAGTTTTTTTCTCTGACTAAAAAGAGCTTTAATTCAACAAAAACCTTCAGGCTCTATCTTACCATTTGTTGCCTGTGTTAGATGTAAGAAGAATTTATATGACCCAATGGTCTTTCCCAGCCTTAGAATTTAGAGCAAAAGTGACATTTTTTATTCTATAGAATGAAGCTCTTCTGTAGGAGAATAAAATCTCATATTTACTGGTAATAGTGGGCTTTTTTCCTCTTTAAAACTATAAAGAAACATTTTCTTTTATCTATTTTATTTGAATCAGACCATCTTGTTTTTTGGAATTTACAGGAATGATTTTAATCTGAGTCAGCTCAGTAAAACTATAACTTAATTTCCCCACCAGAACATTCCCAGACAGACATCATGGTTGATTCTGCTCTGTAGTAAAAAAAAAAAAAAGGACAATTCAAATTTTTGTTTTTATGTAGAGCAAACAAGACTGCAACATTCAACAGAAAATCTGACACTCTAGGTCTGTAGAAATCCATTAAAATAGGCATTCCTTCTCTATGTTTTTCCATTGTTTTTAACTACAAAAAAATCTAAGGAAAAGCATAAAATTTTGCAGCAATGCTTTTAAAAGTGTGTGCAAAAATGCCCCAGTTGAAGAACATTCTCTGTGACTCCTGTCATTGTTTTATCCCCCAAAAATTTGTTTGTTGTCTAAAAGCTTTGAGGCTGAACCAATGCATCTGACTTCAATGAATAGATTTAACTTAGCGCAGTCAGGTGACAAGAGTTAAAGGTGCATATTTTCTTGTAGTCAGGAGGAATTTAATCCTTTTTTTCCTGGTTATTCTAGGGCTTTCAGCAGAAGTTTTCCTTCCATAGTAAAGAGATAGTGGCCATCAGTTGTTCCTGGTGCAAGCTGGCGGTAAGTGAATAATACTCTGAGAGACTGTGATCTGTGTTTAAATAGGAATGATTGTGGGGGTTTTTTGTTGTTGTTGGTATTGGTGTTTTTGTATGTTTGATTTGGGTTGTTTGTGGGTTGTTTGTTTGTAAGAAGGTATGATTTGGGAAGATAATCTTTAGTTACATGTTCCTGAAACTCCATGGTTTGACTGACTTGAAGACGGTAGAGTGGGAAACGTAGCTCCAGTTTTTGTACCGTCACCCTCTTCTTCCTCTCCATGCTTCTCCTTTATGTTTCTTGACCTCCTTAGTGACTCTACTCTTTCCTTCTCTTCCAGTTTCATAACAAAGTCACCTGTTTCATGCTGCATCACATTGAGGAGCCATGTTCCCTGGGGGCTCATGCTGCTGTCATTGTGCCTCCCACCTGGATCATTAAGGTGAAGAAACCTCAGGTAACTGCATGCTGATGTCTGTTTTGGAAGCTGTGTGGCTGTGCAAAGCCAACCTGGCTTCGCTGCTCGGTTCCTTCACGGAAGCATGCTTGTTCAACCCTGTCTTTATCCCTGAAACCCAGCATACCTCCATGGTGATTATGAACCTGTATTCTCCTGCCCCTTCATCCAGTCCTTCAGTAGATTTCCCTGTTTGGGATGATAAACAACAAACATGACTTGTTCTGAGCTAATCCAGTTCAGATTTGTTCCTGTAACCGAGTTCAGCAAGCATACTGCAAGAAATCCCCCGTGTGGTAGGCAGTCAAGCATGTTTCATGACATAGAGCTGAGCAAATACAGGGAAAAACCATTCACAAACATTCACTTGAACAGCAGTAAGAATTGGCTGTGGCTGGACTGGCACCCTTCTGAATTTGCCATTAATGGACATGTAAAGAATCACGTCTTATTTACATCGGTGCTTGCTCAGTGTCAGCAGTAAGCACATGTGCTCATTTAGTTGAAGGTAACAAACACTAGACTTGAAAGTATTTGTGATGGATGTGATAGGTCCTGGAGAGGATAATTCACTGGTGAACACAGGGGGAAAGGATATCCACAAGAGAGCTGGCCAAAAATTAAAAGGGGGTTCACATCATGCAAGAAGTATTTTTTTCTTTGAAAGTCTGTTTTCACTCTAAGTTGAGCTGAGAGAAACTAATGCTGAACATATCAGGGAGTGAGAAATACTGGTTAAATTTTTATTTCAGAATAACAATTGTTATTTCAGTCCATTCTTGGGAATTGACCCAGGCTTTTTGACTCCTGATTGTCAACAAGAAGCCAAGAAGTTCAGGCTGTGGACAAGGCACTAAGACAAAACTAGTCTTATGAAACTGGAAAAAGGCCTAAGGCCTAAGTGGTGACACTGCTCAATCTTTAGTTCCAGCCTAGGAATATGACCAGCAGATTTGGGCATGAATAGGATTTCTAACAAGCTGATTATTGAAGACAATGGGCAGAGGGAAGGGGAAATATATGTATAGAGTAATCAAAAAATCGACCAAAGAAGTTGCTGTTTCTCTTTTAGGTCAAGAGAGAGTGTAGACAAAATTCCCAGCCACTTCCACTCAGAGAAAAAAGGTTTTTTTTGTCATTGGTAGCTTTTCCCCACACTCTTTTTTCTCTGTTTGTTTTACTCAGGACTCCTCCAGAGAAATCTTTTTTTCTCTCTCTTGTTGAGGAATGTTTGAGTCCTTGACAGGGACTTAATATCCTTGACTAATTTTCAGCACCATACTTGACAGATGTATCCATATCTGACCTTACTAACAGAAACTTTTCTTCAATTTTTTAATTCTTATTTTATTTAATTTTTAGTTAAAAAAACAAACAAACAAACCCAAAACTGTCACTTTTAATTTTCTCTTGATTTGGCTTTTGGCCAAAGCAAGGTACATTCTTTATAATATTTTTAGAGAATATAGTTTCTTGTTCACTGTTTTTTTCAGACCAGTTCCAATTAAAAAATAGGATCTCATCTAGCTAATTATAATTTATGGGAAAATATCTCCTAAATAAAGGTTTAATATGTTAAACTATAAGAAAATATCTGTTAGCTTTGTGTGCCTGAGTCGTGAGTGGAAAGAAGGTACTGCAATCCATTATTCCCTCTCCATCACATCTTGAGTCCTTGGAATTCATGCTCAGTAGCATGCAAAAACCTTGAGTAGCTGAAGCATTAGATATGTGAAAATTATATTTAGCACAGACAATGGGAGTATTTCCGTGAAACTTCATAACAGCTCCCATTGCAGTTATGGGGAATGCATCCTTATTGCTTTAGAAAATACTGATGCATCTTTTGGATGTGTTTTCAGATTTTTGGCAGGAGTCTTGTTTTCTTATTTATTATTTTCTTAGGAAATATTTTTCTTCTCCTGCTGTTTCTGGCCAGCTCTACTGCTATTACCCTCTTCACCCTATAGGAATGTTTGGTAAACACTATGAAATATTCACTGCATTCAATCCACAGAATATAAACACAATATTCACAAATTTTTGTAAATTCACATAATAAATGAATGTGTAACCAACAATCTGTTTTTCACATATTCCACAGTCAGAATAAATTTGGCTAGAAGCTTTTTTTGTTATAAAATATTTTCTCAGCTCTAATTAACTACTTACGTTGGTCACAGACAACTCTTGAACTGAATTTCCTACTCATATAAAATTGATTTTAGTGGTGCCTGCATCCTGTTTGTTTGTTATTTCCTTTAAGCAAATAAGTTGGCTTTTTGTAGCAAAACCTTGCCCTGTTTTATAATTTTTTCTTTTTATTGCCACAAAAATGGTTTTCCATGCTTATTTTGTATAACGTGGGTCACCAGCTTTCAAATATTGGGCTTGCGTAAAGACCACGCTCCCCATCTTGTTGCTAATGTCGTGGTAGTAAAACATCATAGTGTAATTGGCTAAGGACAAATTAATGCTGACAACCTATGTTCTAAATGGGGAGCTTCTTGCAAGCAATTGATTGCAAGATGAAGAATATTCGAATAGCTTTGGAATCGGTGGTAGCTCTGTATGTAAAGACCCACTCACACATGAATGGAAAACTCCCAGTTCCTATTCCATGTTATTCATAATGTGAACCACTTCTGTAACTTTTTTACTGATTTCCAGTGTTTCTGTACTGTTAGCAGTGCTTTGAAACAGCTCTGTTTTCCTGGGGTTCAAATCAATTCCATCTCCTAGTTTGTGAAGCAGGTCACCCCTGTTGACTGGTGGTATTTTTTTATAGGTGAGGTTTGGTAGCCAAAGTGGTGTTAGCTCTAGCAGTAGACTTGCTATATGCTTGTGATATGGGAGAAAAGCAGGTAATAAGGAGGATCTGGCTCATGTATTGAGTCTGTCTTCTGTTTGGGAAGATAAAGACAGTAACTAAAATTCCAAGGTTTTTCTGTTAAAGGTGAGTAAACATGATGTTTTCTTCTTCTGCTCCTTTGAGGCCCTTGAAAAAGTTAAAGTGAATGTTTATATTTCTGGGTTTATTTCTTTATTTCCTCAATTGCTGAGTGCAGCTGGCTTGTCTGATGGTGTTTGTGAACAACCAGAAGACGGTTAAGATTGACTTTCCCAGGCGCTGTTCATTATTAAAGTAATTTGAAGATCAGCGTGCTAAAAGCCTTTGAAAATGAAGGCTGAAATGTTGTAAAGGAAAAGGTTAAAAGGTGTCACTGGATTTTTCTGAGGTAGCCCATGGCCTTTGCACCATTCAACACCATACAAGAAGGACTCCAATTCTCCTGCTCTGCTCACTTAGCTAATCTTGCTGAGAGCTATACTGACCATTCAATAATATGAAAAATCTCTTTTTGAAGACGGACAAACTGACATCCACAAAGGAGAGATTTCCTCTCTAGAGGCAAGTTAGGATTTACTTATGGTGCCCATTTAAAGGTATGCTTTGCTATCAGGTACCTTGCTGAATAACATTATATGTTTACAAAATACTCATCACCTTGTTACGTGAACAAGGTAGTATGTATCCATGTCTTCACTTTAGTGTGCAAAGACTGCTGATACTCTTGGCTTTTACTCTTCTGCATGCTTGCAAAAAGAACCTGCATATGTTTAAGCAGCTTTTTTGCCTCTCATCTGCTATGGACGTGCAGTTGCAATTACTGTAGCAAAGCTTTAGGTTCTGCTAACACTGAGTTGTAGGCATGTAGAAAAAAAAAGAAGAGTGAAATAACACTGTTGTGATGTAGCATAATTTAATGCCTTTTTGAATATGGAAATGAAAATGTTTATAATCACAAATGGAGGCTTAGGCTAAAACTGTTTCTTTAATATAGCTGTGTTCCTTTTCCCTACTCACCCATAGGCAAGAAAAGAGATACATTTTCATGGGATTTAATGACAGCTACGTTTAAACATTCTTTAAATTATTCTTTTAAAATTAGTCAGTGTTTTACTGAACCGTCTTTGCCCTTTCCAGAAGAACTTCATTGGACTTAGGTCTGTCTATTTTGGAGGTAGAATAACAAGTACAATCCTTCTTCTAGAGGTACAGTTAAGTACTTGCCTAGTATTAATTTATAGACTAATATTTGTCAGCAGAATTCACTGCACTTAACCAACACAATAAGCATTTTGAATTTTGCACCTGGACAGACTGATGCACAGGGAGAAGGTTTGGTATATGTGTGAGCTTTCAGCAGACTGCTAGCAAGACTGTGGATCTTCTCTCTGTGTCCTGTGTTTTGCCCCACTCCAGGGATAATCCTTCATCAGAGAATGGCTGAGGAACTAGGTTAAGGCCCCCATGAGAGGCAACTTTGAGTGTAACATCTCCATAACTTTCTGTTGGCATCAAGACTGTTGTACAGTTGATCTCATTACTGAGGTAGGGCAATGAAAGACCGTGCAGATGGTATTGCTGATACACTCGTGTAATCAAGTGCAGTCTTTGGGGTTTATCATGCTTTCAAAATCGCTTTGTATCAGAGTAGGGAAAAGTATGAACACTTCTTTAGGTAGTTTCTCAAAATACCGTCTAAAAGGGCACATGCTCTAAAACTGCTCTGCACTCCTGTCCTGTCTTCAGTATTTTCAGTAAGCAGTAAGGCATGACTATATCCTGGCCCACAAGTAATGTTGAGAGGTGATAAAAAGCTTGGGACCTTGGGCTCTACAGCAGGCTTCTCTTCATCTCCATAATTAAGGACAGTGCCTTTAGGTCTTTGAGTTAGACAGTTGTTAGTTTTATTTCTAGGAGATGTGGAAGCATTAACTTCTGTATCTGGTCTGTCATACTGAAGTCTTGAAATTCTGAAAGTGGTGGATGTGCATTAAACAAAATGTGGTGGCTATTCTTGTTGATGTTGGTTAGCAAGCAGGATTAAGAACAGACATCACTGTTTAGAGATTTAATGATCTCTGCTTGTTGATTTTCATAAGTGGTACACTTTTGAACAAGGTCAGGACAGAAATGAACTTTCGGATGGCTGAGTGAATCTTGCTTTCCCTCTTGAAGCTAGGAAAAAAAAAGTCAATGAACTTTCTTCTGATTCCCCACTTTACTTTAGTTCTTGGTGACAGCTAGACTAGAAGCTGAAATACTGCAAAAACATTTGGAGTATTTCCCATAATACAAAATTTCAATCATATGGTTAGGGTTTCCTGCAGGTATGACTTCAATTACTGAATTAAAATAATTGAAAAATTTAATAAAATTATCCTTTTTGGACTGTTCTTATCAAACCAGAACACCTTTGCACTCAATATCACTGAGCAGACTGTTGCCAGCCTGGAGAACAGCTTTGACATAAGTTCTATTTTAATAGGTTCTGCAAAAATACAAGCAATTATATGTTTTTACCTATGTAGTTAAGTGATACTGTTATTTAAAAACAAAACAACCACCCACCCCACAAACACTCCTCCACTCAAATCCTTAAAAATTAAAATTAATTCAGTTTGTTCCTTAGCAGATGATTACACAAGTTTCTTGGTAGGCTGAGACTGACTCTACAGTGCCAGCATCATACGCCATGGTGGCCTATGTTATGTTGAGTCATAATGGTTGCCGGAGCTAAAACTTGTTGTTTTCTTTCCTAAAAAAAAAAAAAGAAAAGAAAAAAAACATGAAAAATATCTCATTTATCATGTTTTTTTATTACATCTTTATGCAGGTGGTCTCCATACCAGGAGACGAGCCTGATTGGGCAGGAGACTGGAGCCCCGAAGGGGAAACGGGCGTCTCCTACCCCTATTGGGAGGGTTGGCAGGTACAACATGTGGTGTTATGTGAGTCTATGGGAGCATCTGATCTTTTTTTCCCCCTCACAGCGTGGGAAAGTTTCCAGTTCCAAAGCACCAGTCTGGTCTCCGTGTGTGGCTTTCTCCATAAACGGTGGTGTGGAAGTGTAAAGCATGCAGCGCATGTGATTTAAATCTCGAGCATGTGCCAGATACTCTTATCATTCTCCAAGTGGACATGCATGGAAGAGCTTCGTAAAGGGGCTCTGTCTGGGCCTGTCTTCTAAATTTTGTTTTGCTTTTCATGTATTCTTTTTTCTTTTGATGTAGAACTCCTTAAAGACTTCAACACGGCGAAAGAAGAGAACGTCTTTTAAAAGAAAAGCCAGCAAAAGAGGCAATGAAGTAGGTATTCAAGTGCTTTGGAAATCAGGCTCCTTTTGTTTAAATGTCTAAACCGTGAAGTTTTTAGGGTTTTGGTTTATTTCCTTTCTTTCTTTTTTTCTGCATCGTTTAATATATTTTTTCCCTTGGAAAATTCAATGCTACTGAATTTGTTGTTAGAAGAGATAAAACTTGTATGAGAAGTTTTATTTTCTGAGTTGATTTTTTTCAAGAATCAACGTACCAGACTCCAGAAGGACCAGCAGCCTATTCTCTTGGGATGTAAGAGACTCAGCTCGCACCCTTGTTTTCCACTAGGCAGATCAAGGGTGTGAAACTGGGGTTGTGAAGTCCATGGTGAGTGCACTGATGCAAGGCTCTGGTCCAGTCTGAGGATGTTTCCTTCGGGGGATTTCATATTGGAAATATTCTGTTTGTGTGAAAATTGAAATTCGACCACAGAGAGACAGAGAATACAGATTATTGATCTGATGGTTTGATTACCCATGTATCTTATAGAAGACCTTGCTTCCCGACTCTTCTTAGTGGATTGGTTATACAGACAAACAGCTTCATGACAGAGGTGGAGGGAGACTGGCCTCTGCATAGCCAGGGCTCTCTGGTTCAAGGCCTCGCTTGGGTGATGGGAGAACTGCAGACCAGAAACTGGAATCCATGTCTGTAAGAGCCCAGGACAGTATCCTCATTACTGGACTCTCTGGTGTCCTGCAGGGGTAGGGAGTAGGGAGGTAAATAGTTTTCTCATTGATGTGTTGAGTTTCATCTGTGGCATTTGTTCAAAGGTGGAAATGCAACAAGACCAAGAATTCAAGAGCATATTACCTGCAAATAAGTGCTGATACAATTTATCTGTTAGAATGAATTAATGGAATAAATAGCTTATCTCATTCTATTTCCCTTTGGAAAAACTGTTCGTATTAGAAATAACTCTGTATCTGACACATTATTAATGCTGTGTGAATAATTGGGAGTGGGATGGCTGGAAATAATATTGAGTAAAATTTTAAAATAGTTATGTATTACCCTGAGGCGATATTTTCCCCCTCTTATTTAAATTCTGTTGTCTCATCTGGATAAATAAGTCCAGCTGAGCACCACATTGACGTGGCTGTACTATTTCCAATACCTGAGGTAGTTTTATCAGAGCTAGGTTGGGTCTCCTGTGTGTGTTATGCCAGGAAAACATACATAGCTTGTACTAAAGCTATTTCTTGCTTCTGTTTCTCAGGAGAACAAAGGCCGGCCGTTTGTGATAAAGCCTATCTCCTCTCCACTCATGAAGCCACTGCTGGTTTTTGTCAATCCCAAAAGTGGAGGGAATCAGGTAAGAGCATCAGCTGGATCCAGGTCACAAAGTCTTAGTTTAACAATAGGGTTTCTGCTAGTTAAATGACAATATTTCTTGGTCAGTCAGATAGAAAGGACTCTATGTCTTAACTGCAGTCCTCAGAAGAGGTCCTTGCTGTTGAATGACCTTTCCACTTTGGTGGAGCTGGGTGGCTGAAATGGGTACTTGAGTATTTGAGTGGTTGCATTCCTATTTTCAGATTCTTGAAAGGAATCTAAAATGACAGTTTGGAGGTTTTCAAAAGACTTCATCTTTCCACGGAAAATTTGGGTTGCCAATGTAGTTTTAGACTTTTTCCAAAAAGTGGTTTATTTTACTAGGAAAGGCTAGTGAATGAGAAATGACATATTCCTATGGCATTTAAAAAATCATTAGTGGTCTTGTACTGTACCATAGAGAACCAAGTTTCAGTGTCAGCAGACTTTTTCCATAGGATTCTTGGAGTGAATACTTACCCAAGTGAATGTTTTCCAGGTCAGTTCTGCTACTTTTTGAACATCAAAGAATCTGAGTGCCTTTCGATAAACAGGTCCTTCTATTAGAAAAGATTGATGTAAGATACAACAAAGGCCTACAGAGCATGGAGAATAGCATAGCCCCTGTTCACCTTCTCCTCTGTTAGAAGAATTAGAGAGGATATCAAATGAAACTGCTAAGACTGACCCAAAACAAAGGAAAAAGCTGCTCCTTCTCACATTGCATAGTTCAGCTGCCATAGGATGTTGTGGATGCTAAAAGTTTACACAGGCTGAAGGAAGCTTGTGTTTTTGGAAGAGAAAAACCTGGAATACTGAAGTCCTGTACCTCACTCTGGCTCATGAGTTCTATGAATCACATACAGCTGAGAATGGAAGAATACTCATGGCAAAAATCACATTTATTTGCTCTCTTCTTATACCTTTTCCTAAGTACTATGACTGTTATTCTTGATTCTCCACTTAAAGGAAGGTGTCAGGCAGAAGAGCCATCCCTCAGAAGGGGAAGCTATGGAATATTCCTGATGGGTATCCCGAGACCATGTCTGAAAGGCATGTTTGAATTACTTTGGAATACAAGCTCACCCCACAGAGTTCTTAGCTCTCTGCTGATAGTAAGAGCTCCTGCCATTTTGTGTCTAGGCAGAACGTGGAGGAAGGAAACTGAGCATCTGGAATATGAACCCAGGAGTTTGAGAAAACAAAAATCATACTTTTGGATGATAGGTTGACCGCACTGCACTGAGTGAGGGAGCACTGGGGCAGCTGTAGCCCTCAGAGCCCTTGGCTCGTGCTTCATTAAATGGTAGAGGGTTGCAATTATGAGTGTTCATGGTGGTGATGGTGGAGGTCAAAGCATTGTCATTGTATGGATGTTGGGCAGGACAGTGTTAAATGTGATGGTGACTTTGCATACAATCTTGTTCAACTTCTTGCTGTCATGGATGATTGAGAGTGCTGTGGGATAAGAGAGGTTTCTTCTTGTTGCAGGTGATGAGAGGCAGGGGAACGGGTTGCTGTGGGAGATGTTCCTTTGCTCTGACCCCAAATACCTGTTCTTATGAACCATTAGTGATCTGTGTTTTGAAATTAGTCTATGTGCTTACATGTGAACCTTGTCCAGATTGGTGGGTTGTCTTTTCTTGTTTTGTTTGCTTTATAAAGCACAGGAAAAAAAAAAAGAAAAGCAGTTCAAATATAATGAATAATGCACACTATTATTTCTAATAATCATTACACTACTCCCAATTTCCCTTCCTTCGATTTTTTTCTCTCTCTTCTCAGGGTACCAAGGTTCTCCAAATGTTTATGTGGTATTTGAATCCGCGCCAGGTCTTTGATCTCTCTCAGGAAGGGCCAAGAGATGCGTAAGTTTTCAAAACTTCATCTCTGCACAACCTATTTCTTTTCTTTTCTGATGAGGAAAGCAGAGAAAGGTCTAGCTTGGCTAGATTACTAGACTGTGTATGATGTGTATGTATCCAGGTTTTGGTAGCAAAAGGGAGGACTGCAGTGGTGGCTGGTGGCTTTTGTGAGAAGAGGTCAGGAGCTGCTCCTGTGTCAGACAGAGCCAGGTCCAGATGGCTCCAAAACTGACTCACTGCTGATCCCAATGCCTGACCATTCCCTAATGGATGAGAATTACAGTGGGGTGAGGCTGCCTCCAGATTGCCATACGTGACAGCACTATGCAAGTGTCTCTGCTTGCTGAGTAACTGCCTCACTTTATCTGGACAGTTGAACTGTGATCCTCTTTCAAGAGAGAGAGGACCTGTCTTTAAAGGGCTGATTCTTGCTGCCAAGGGTTAAGAAACCACACTTCTGTGGTAATTGAAATGGGGATACTTGCTGTACTTAGTCTGTTCAGCCCTACTTTTGCAATTTAGGCAGCACAAAAAGCTAATAATAATGTAAAATAAAATATTTACCTGTATAAGAACAGTCCAAGTATTTCCTATTCAAGGCACTCAGGATTTTTGTTATTCCTGCTGAAACATCTCCACTGCTGTTCTCTCAGATGTTTAGAGGCTTTAAGGTAGACATACATTTATCAGAGCTGTATAATGGGGCTAAAGGAGGATTAGGTCCTCTGGTCACTCAGCTCTCTACACACAAATGTACCCGCTCCATTACAAGATATTTTGTTATGCCTTTCTTTGATGCACCTGAAGAAGTAGGACTTCAATGGGTGCTTTTTTTGTCTCTCCTGTTGGTATCTTAGATCAGATATCCCGGGAAAGAACTCTATTAGATGTTCTTACCTTCTGTGGTGTTAAAATGTAGTTACCAGTTGAAGAAGCTGTCATATTTTACAAGCTTGAGAAATGGTAGCTCATCAAATCATGATGAGGAACAGTAAATTTTGTTTAAGAACCTCAGAGTTTAAATTCATTTGCTTTAGGGTAAGAGAAAAATAAAGATTGACCTCTCCAGAGGGAATGTGAGAATCTGGCCTTCCAGATTTAGCATGGCAGCATGCTAAGCTGATCAAACACTTGTCAGGAGGTGCTGCCTAACGCGGAAGGAAGGTCCCATTTCACATCCTAATGGGTTTGCATGTGTTTGTGTGAAGACATGAAGTGAGCCACAGGGCTCAGGTTGGGTTGGGGCCGATGTTCCTGTGACTGCCAGGGCTGAAGCCTTGTCACTGCTGAGGCTTTTGGCAACAGATTTTTTTTTCCCCCACCTCCACTCACATTCTTATTAATGAATATTTGAAACTGCAGTAAGCGGTGGTTACACTGTCACTCAGCAAAATGCATAAAAATGCATAAAAAGTGTCTGCATTATTGTTCTGATGGTTTTTTCCCTTTTTTCCCTTTCCCTCCCTGGCCAGGCTGGAGCTGTACAGAAAAGTGCCAAATCTGAGGATCCTGGCCTGTGGCGGGGATGGGACGGTAGGTGGCCGGTGCCTGGCAGCCCTGTGGTCTTTGGCCAAGTGATTAAATTCCTTGTAGTGATGGGTTTCCCGCCTCACAACACCTGCAGAGCCAGATAAGATACCTAATGCTTGTGAAATCTAATATTGGTTTTTAATTTTATGCGTGGCCTGGCCTGTGTAGATATGGGGCCAGATCCTAATGTCCAAAGTCGTTTTTCCTTTATGCATAAAGATTTGGTACAGCTTAAAAGCGATAAAGACTAACTTTGCTGGTCTCCTCTCGCTATTTACATTGATCTGAGGGTCTAGCAGGTTAAGCCAGTGACTGGGAGCCACTCTGCTCCTTCCTGCTGTTGTCTCCATGATGTCTGAGTACAGTAAAGTAGTGTCTTCTCTGTGCCTGAAGAAAGTTAGTTTCCCCACTTTCTTTATGAAGCCTCTGTGAGGAAGGATATTGCATAGGTCATACAACTAGTCTGGCATCTGGCAGATCCACATTCAGTATTTTTCTCTGCAACAGAATTTCTATGTTCTTGGATAAGTGAATAGGTTCAAATCTTTAAAGGATTTGGGCACCTTCGGTTGGAGACAGACTCTGCAGTTTAGGGTCTGGAGGCCATGAGTGCATTCTCTCTCCAGTAATTAGGAATGTTATAAATCCCAGTCTATGCCAGTGAGTGCTTAAATACAGTTGAAAAACTGCCCTTTAATCTCTAGTAGGCTCAGTTCCCCAAAATGCATTTGATAGTAATTTTAACAGTAAGTATGGTAAGGAAAATGCATTACCCCTTGCAAGATGCAATGATTGGACAGAATAGATACATGTAGATGTTTAGGGCTTGGAGAGGTGGTTAGTTTATTTTGTAGTGAGCTGTACCCCCACTCTTAGCTCTTAGTGTGAAGAAAAAAAAAATTAGTGATAAGACTGCTATCTTGCTGGTTCATGGGGAATTAAGACATTACTGAATTATGAATTAATTAAGAAATTAATTCTTAAGAAATGTGCAAGGCATTGCTTTAGCAGGAGAAATAAGCTGCGAAAAAGTTATTCAGTCTGTTGCTGGAATTCTTTCTCTTTTCCATCTGAGGAAACCGGTGTTTTCATAGGGGAAAAAACTATTTGTCATGAAGGTATTAAAATAGAAAAGAATGCAACTACATTGAGTCGGACCATCCTTTGTTTTCCTTTGCTGAACAGTGCAAGCGAGAGGTGGCAGCACCTTCTCATTAGTATGAACAGCACTCCACTATTGCTTTTGCTGCTGCTCAGTTTGAAGCAAATTAATATCTAGTTATTCCCAAAGCCATTACATTTAGAAATGAAAAATCTGGCTCAAATGGACTTAATGAATATGCAATGAGACCAGATGTTACCTTGCATTATTGAGCTGAATCAGAACTTATTGTAACTTTTCTATCATAACTGCTTGCTGTTACTTTCCAGGGCAGAGGTGGAAAGCTTCTCTTTCAAAGCAGTCAGGAGCTTTCTGTTTACATGGAAATGATAGTCTGTGCCATCCTTGATTGTACAACTAATGTACAAGGTTTAGAAGTGACCTCAAGTTTAATAGCAATGTTGTACTTATAAATTAGTAATTTGAAGTTTCTGTTTATCACTTAAAATCATTCACAGAAGTGCTAGGTATTGTAATGTTATCTGTAGCAGTGAGAGGCTGAAGTGCAGATGTGTGGATTAAGTCAGTGGTAATGACAAAAGACCCTTTAGGATTCCCTGACCCCACTGAAGTTATTTGGACTGTTTTTTCTGTCTCCTGTTAACAACGTTGAAGGATAGATATTTTCAAAGATAGAGGATTATTTATCTCTGAAAATCCCTCTAAAAGACCTACATACTTTTGGTGACATCCAAAGTCATGAGAGGTGTAAGTGACTGAGATAACTGTTGTCAGAACAATGAATTTGAATATGGGATCACATCCCAGATGAATGCTTTAATAATTGGACAGTTGGTTATGATAAATAGCTGTCTGATAAATGCCATTTGTGCAAAAATAAATTTGTCTGTTAAGAGACCTGGAGAAAGAAATACCCCAGACTACTGAAGAGCATGGTGGTTGCTATATTTATCAAGCCACCCTCTCTGCTGATCTTCAGATTCCAGCTATTGTATCCGATGCCCGTGTTATGCTGGGTGCCTTTTGTGAAGCTCCAGTGTAATCCCAGTTTGGATTAAGAATCTATTTCAAACCACAATAATATTAGTTGGGGGAAGAAAAATTTTGTCCAGCTGCAGTCAGGATTTCTGTTTTGTCTTATTTAAAAGCTCACATTTCCTGTAGAAACTGCATCTTTGGAAACTCTGAGAGGAAAGAAAGTCTTCTGTTTATTTTTTATGAATGCTTTATTTAAAAATGCAACCCAGGTTCTTCACGAATTTTTTTTTTAAAGGGGAAGTAGTTTAAAGTGAGAAGTAGTTTAATAAAGAGTTCTTTGGTTTTGTGTCAAGAATATTAGTCATAAAATGTTTGGTAACATCTTAAGTAACAATTCTTTCTCTCCCTTGGAAATTACCCTTTAATGAAAACAGAATAGTTTACAGTAATTTGTTCCTTCATATAGATTTCTATTTGAAAGTTTTATGTAGTCCAGAATAAAGACAGGAGAGAGAAATAGCTGTGTAAAATAACTAGTAGCTTAGAATACAAAAGAGACTGATTCATTGTTCCAAACCCAAGGCCTTTAACCCTGAGCATTAAACTATGTCCTTTTTTCCAGTCTTTTAGTCTTTTATTTGATATATATGTGTGTATATCTATATATTATATATATAGATATAATGCTTTGTACTGAGTAAAATAATTCAGCGCTAAGGTCTCTTGTCTGGGAAATGGGAGACTTGGGGGCAAGTTAATGCTTGACATGACAAGTTCTCAGACACCATGCAGTTTTAATGTGTCTCTCACATTTTCTTTCATAACTGTTGTCAAAGGTTTAGTTTCTTTTGGCATAATGGTAATTTTAAAGACATTATCTTGAATTGTCCATTATTATTCTTCGTTCACTTTTGCATTTCTTTTACATGGTCTTTACTGTGAATAGGAATATGATATGATCAAAATATGCCTTTTTCCTTTTAATCTTTCTGACTAACAGTTCTCTGCATTTCCCTTTTTTTAGGTGGGCTGGATCCTCTCCATCCTTGATGAGCTGCAACTCAGCCCCCCGCCTCCGGTGGCTGTCCTTCCGCTTGGCACTGGGAACGACCTTGCCCGCACCCTCAACTGGGGTGGGGTAAGGACTGACTGGGGCACCCTTATGTGGGGGTTCTCAACTTGCTGCTCGGGTTTAGTTGTGTGCGGTGGACCTTCCTTTGGGCTAAAATAGCAGGCAGGGCTGTGTCCAAGGTCTGCTTCACTTTAGGCACAATGGTTTGATTCAATTTCCAGTCTGGGATTTTGAATTACTATTGATGTAGTTGTAATAAAAGTGTACTTACATATATCTGGTATTTCAGGCCAAGTAATGCAGATGATATGCAGGCTTCTAATTTAAGCATAGTTTAAACTTTATTTCTCTTTGTTTATCCTTGACTACAGCACTGGACTTATTCCAGGCAAATACACTTTGAGTGCCTCTCCTTATGGCTTTACTTTGCCTGCCCTACCTTTGTGCACCTCTGTAATAGCTTGTTATTGATGCATCAAAATTTATCAAGGGTCTCAGGAACCTTTGATCTGATGTTTTAGGCCTGTGTGAAAGGAGGGAGGTCTGCCAGGTAATTGGTGAGTGACTTGATTTGCTTTTGCCATCCGTGGCTGATACTCTGGTCACATTCTGCTGTCAGGGTTACACAGATGAGCCAGTGTCCAAGATCCTCTGCCATGTAGAAGATGGGACCATTGTCCAGCTGGACCGCTGGAATCTGCAGGTTGAGCGCAACCCTGATTTGCCCCAGGATGAGCTGGAGGATGGGGCACGTAAGGTTAGAGCCTACTTTTTCCCCCAGAAACTATAGGATGCTTATGAATGCTTTGGGTTACACCATAAGCTGCATGGGTGGGAAGTCATAAACATTTTTAATTTTCTATTTGCATCTCTTCCTTTGGTTCTTTTCATGTGTCAGTGATTCCAGAGTTGTGTGAAATGTAATGCGTTTATTTGTTGTTTGTAACTCCCAGGCATTGAACATTTATGTCAAGGACTAAATCCTGGAAAAAAAATCCCTAGCATTTTATCAGAAAGGTCATTGTTGTTTTTCTCTAGTTGCAGGAGAAGCAACCCTGTGACTACCATCCATTTCCAAATTAGACAAAACTAAAAACAGGATGTAAAATTTTCTTCCTTAGGATTTTGCTAATGGATACCAGCTGTTTGCTACTTTACAGCAAGGTGTAGTGTATTTTTGTATTTAACTTCTTTGTGTGTGGGTCTCCATATAATCTCCATTAATGTATCTTGATAACTGAAGAGTGGGAAAATCTTTTGTGAGGGAATCATATAGTTATATACCATTTGGACTGGAGATGTTGAAAGTGCTACAAGTATAAAAAAAACCCTGATTCTGTGAACCATTTTCCTCTTTTCAGTTATAATTTACAGCTTGTCTGTTGGATGGTACTGTTACCTTCGTACAGCCCTGCTGGGCCTGTGTAACAATGAAGAGGCCAGATGTGTGCTTCCCTGCCTCATGCACCCTCAATAGAATCAGGGCTGCTTCTCTGGGACTTGCATTGGTCCTGGTTATATGTGAAGTGAGAAGAACACAGCTTGAGTTTCATTTGCCATGCTGAGCTTGAGGAGCCAGCAATTATGAAAATCTTTGTATTGATGACATATTAAGAGTGCAGCCTTATGGGAAATCTCAATAACAACATAAGGAACCCTTTGATGTGTTTACAAGGATACATATATGGTTGTAAAGTACTGTAGATGTGTTTGTGTTCTTTGGGTTCTTGTATCTGATCCTCTTCCACAAGCCATTACTAACCTTCAGAGCAACCTTCTGCTTACATTTTCCTGATATGTCCTACTTACTTCTGAGGTTTTCCTCACATGCCAGCTTTAAAGTAGTTAATCCCTGGTGTGTTGAGAAATGTTTCATACATGTTATTTTTACATCTCTTTTTATTATCTAATTACAGCTTCCCCTCAATGTCTTCAATAATTACTTCAGTCTTGGATTTGATGCACATGTTACGCTGGAGTTCCATGAATCCAGAGGTAATAGGGACTTTTTATTTCCTTAGCCTTGTGGATGGGCAGTTACTTCATGAATTAGAAAAGGAGTTGGATTTAACATCCTGTTCTTATAATTCAGAAGGAAAGTTGGAACATAAAACCACAAGATACAATCACTTTCTTTCTTCTTGTATATATCATGAATTTCCAAGGCATTTTATAATTAAAAAACTGAAAAAAGTACAAGGAAGACTGTCATTTACTGGAGGAAAAGGACTAAAAGGGAAGATTTCTGAGGTTTTAGATCTTGTAAAGGAGATAAGTACAGACATAAAGGAAGTTAATGATGATGCAGAAATGTCAGAATAAGAGAAAGAAAAGTCAATTGCAAGTGTGGAGGTGGAGGGAGGAGTGGAGCTGCAAGACTGGAAGTAGCAGGAGGATAATTGTGTTCTCAAGCTAGAAGGCTGTTATCTATGGATGAGTACAGCACATTGACACTGGACTTGATACAGACCCAGAGTGTCTCTATGCAAGTTAAAGGTTTTTTAATGTCCACAGAACTGTCCGGAATTGAGCAGTTGTAGCATCTTGTCTGTCCCTGTGCCAGTGGCAGTTTTACCACCTCATACAGGTTGAAACGTGGCTTAACCAGCTGGGTTTTGGACTGATGTGAACTGCTCTATTTATATGGTTTAAGCAGGAGTGCTCATAGAAACAAACCTGGTTCAATTCTCTGTGTTCAGCTTTTGGTCATTCCAGCTTCATATGCAGGTATTTTTTTCTGAAACACAGCCTCCCTTATCTTCACTGTCATACTATCAGTGTGTCATTTCAAGATGAAAAGACAGCACTCTAATGCCAGGCTAAATAAAGAGCAGGATACATGATGGAATGAGCTAATGCATATTTTATAATGTTTAAGACTGCTTCAAGCTTTAGGAATAATAATGAGGGGCCACAAAAGGGCACAGGAATGAAATGATGACAGCTGTATGCATTTTTTTTATGAGTGCATATCACTATGCATTGCTAATGTGACTGTGAATATACAGTATAGATTAAATGCATGTCTGCTTTCTCATTTAATGGAGGCATTATTTAATAATGAAGTTATGAAGCCCCATAAAGAATGAATGTTATTCCAGACATGCCAGTGTTTTAAAAATTTACATGGGTGAAAAAATACTTGGCAGAGCAAGCTGCGTGTATGCGTGGCCAGGAGAGCTTTTTGTAGCACAAGTCTTTACTGTTGGTGGTTACCTTGTCTTCTCAAATGCTAAAATATACAAAGTGAATCCTATGTATTTTAGGAGAGGGAAGCTTATAGCCTTGGAGATGTTGCTGGTGTGTGGGTTGTATTGTTTTTCATATGGAATTGGGCTGGCTCTGCCTGGAGGAGAGAAGGTTCCCCGGAAACTTTATTGCAGCCTTTCAATACCTGAAGGGAGCTTATAAGAAAGATGGAGCCAGATTTTTACCAGGGCCTGTTGCAATAGGACAAGGGGTAATGGTTTTAAACAAAAAAGAGAATAAATTTAGACTAGATACAAGGAAGAAGTTTTTAACAATGAAGATGGTAAAACACTGGCACAGGTTGCCCAGAGAGGTGATGAATGCCCCATTCCTGGAAACATTCAACATCAGGTTGGATTGAAAAGGCTCCAAGCAACTTGATGCAGTTGAAGATGTCCCTGTTCGTTGCAGGGTAGTTGGACTAGATGTCCTTCAAAGTTCACTTCCAACCTGAAGTATTCTATGGTTCTGTGAAATAAGCAGCGCAAAGCAAATTCTAATCTCTTTTACAAATGATGACAGCCCAGAGAAATTCTTAGCAACAGTAGCAAAAGTGTAAAGAACTTTCACAGCTGTAGCACTTGGGCTATTGAGTTAAGTGGCTGTGTGTAGTTGCTTATGTGGAGCTATTGTAATCGCATATACTATTAAAACAAACAAATACCATGCCTGCAAACCAAAATAAGATAAATTGATATGAACTCTCAGCCTAGCAGGGCACTTTATGCAATAGAGGTTGGTCAGCTGTTATATTTAGAATAAGCAGTGATTGCAATGTCTCAGAGGAACTTGTACGTGAATGTGGCCTTTTCCATGGCAACCTTTATACTTTTCTTGTGACTAATCAGATTGAGACTCGAGGGTTGGATCTAAGCCTCATGTACTTAGCTCTGCATCTTCAGGAAGTGTTCTGGGTAGCGACTCCATTGCCATCCTTA
Source organism: Neopelma chrysocephalum (assembly GCF_003984885.1). Classification (NCBI taxonomy): domain Eukaryota; kingdom Metazoa; phylum Chordata; class Aves; order Passeriformes; family Pipridae; genus Neopelma; species Neopelma chrysocephalum. The sequence continues at coordinate 25,432,320 of NW_020897714.1, forward strand.
TGCTTTGGTAGAGCACGGAAGATGCAATTTACTTTATCCCTGCTGACATGCTGTTTGATCCCTTGGCTCTGAAGGACTGTTCATTTGCAGGAAGCCTCCCCCACACTGCACACAAACAGAGTCTAACACATTCCATTCTCTACTCCCTTGATAGTTTGAGAATGGTGAGGATGTAGTGAGCCTTGGATCTGCAGCCTGTTATTTACTTCTACAGTCAAAGTTGCACTCTAATCAACTTTAGGCTCTATTCTGTATCAGAGAAAGAGTCCTTCCTCCCTACCCATGCTCGTCTGCGATGTCAGAAGTAGGAGCAGTACGTTGAGGGCCTGCTGAGTCCCTGTCCTCAGAAAAAGCTCCTTTTTCATTCTAAACTAGGACTTTGGTTATGGTGAGCATTTGTCGTAAGATCCATGTAAGATCCAGTGCTCCGGTGGCTGCTGTCTGGAGCCATCAGGGATAGTCACATCAAAGAATGTGCAGAACAGGCACTAAGCCTTTAGAAACCTTCTGCTGCTTGGCACGGGGTGTTGAGACCTTCTGCAAAGAGCTGTGAGCTCAATAAGTGGGATGAGATTTATTTATGCAGCTAAATTAATTGTTTGAAGTAGAAGGGCCCCTGACTGAGTTTGACTCACTTGTGACACAAAAGAAGGACGACACAGTGACTGAGCAAGCAGTCAAATCAGAAACTTCAAGCAGCTCATTCTTACAAAATGGAGCCTTATATTGTGACATGTAGTGACTTCAAAGAGAACTAGAAGTATTGTTTTAAGTGGTCATTTGAGAAATAATTTGAATATGTTCACACCAGTGTGATGCTTTAGCCAGAAGGACAGTCTTGGTAGTTGGATGTTTTCACTAGAGAATCACTGAGCAAGGGTGGACAGTTGGTACTAACACTGAATACAGTGCCAGAAGGTCTGCTTCTGAAATCTCTTGATGCCACAGACTAGGAAAGCAGTTCCCAAGGAGAATGACCTGTATTCTGGGAAACATGCCTTATATTGGGAGATTAAAGGAACTCCATTTAGCTTATTCAAAAGAAGGTTAAGAGGCGATTTAATCACTGCCTGTAAGTATTTACTCAAGGAGAAGATATCTGATAGTTGAAGGCTCTTTAATCTGACAGAGAAGTATAATAAGATTTAGCAGTTGGCAGTTGAAGACTGAAAATTTCAAGAGAGGAATCCCCCACATTTACTTTAACAGTGAGAGTAATTAACCATTAGATGTGCATTACTACTAGACTTAAAATTCTCCATCACGTGGAATCTAATAAAAATGAAATGGTTTTCTGAATAGGTTTTAGAGTAACCACTATTTTTTTCCTTGCTGCAGGAATATTTGGGTAGAAATGTCTGTTCCTCAGTAGCTCTTTAACACATCAGAATTTAAGTGTCTGTTTCATCTTGTAATTAACTAATGCTTTACTCCTGCTTAAAAACACGGGTTAGTGTTTCATAAATTTCTAATAATTTTTGGAGATTTTTTCTGCATTGGTGGAAACAGAAGTCTCAAATTGTACTGAGGGATCATAAGATGAGTAGTCTGAGAGGTGTTAACTGAATTCTTGTTACCTCTTTGCTTTTGCTTCCTTCTATTTTCACTCTCTGCAAGAAAGGGAAAGAATTCGATATCAATGTTTGAAATCTGATAGGAGATAAAGGCACAGATGAGGGACAGTCACGCAGGAAAAATGTATTTATGTTAATATTTTCACTGAGTGATATGTGCTAAAAGCACTATAGTGCTGGCAGGGAATGTGAAGGTATAATGAAGTCTGCTTGTTTTGTTAGGATGTTCATATTTTTCTTTTTTATCCTTTCACAGAAGCAAATCCAGAGAAATTCAACAGCCGATTTAGAAATAAAATGTTTTATGCAGGGGTGAGTTATGATTTGTCTTACAGAACGATGCTAACTTAGTTGCTTGAATGTTTGTTTAAGTATTTTCCCCCCCACTTTCTCACATCAGGAGCTCAGGCCAGTTGATTTTGCCCATTGCAATTTCAAGTGCACACACACAGGTGTCTGTTGGAAAGTGCGTGAAGTATACAGGTGTTATACAGAGCTGAGCAGATGAGAGAAATGCCACTCCTTTGGACACGGTACTGGTCATATCTTGGTCCCCCTGCTTCTGACTCATAAGGTTCTCAAGAAATTGCTCCTCTTCTTTCAGGGTTTGGGAAGCACATGAATGGTGACTTTCCTAGAGGAATTCCCAAAGTTTTGACCTGTGTCTTTGTAGCTTTGAGGAACAGTCTTGGATGTAGGGTCATGGGGAGTAGAGAGCACAGATCAGGTATCTGGAGTGATTAATTTTTCATGTGTGAATATGCAGATATAATTAACCAATTCTGCATTTAGGAGGTACATGGACAAAACTTTATTCTAAAGTTATTAAGAGAGAGACACTAGTTTGATAATGTATGACATATAATGTCTTTCTGGATGATGACTCCCACTGTACCCATGTGCCTTAAACATGGAAACAAGTATGTGAGCAAGAATTTGCACTTAAATCCTTGGATGTCCAAGGATTTTTTCAGTTAACCTCTCAAAAGGAGAAGTACCATAATTTAAAAAAAAAATAAATCACATCTTCTACAAGAATAAGTTTGACAAAAGAATAGCATTTTGGTAATGTGCTGGGATAAGAAAAGAGGGAAGAAAAGAGAGGAAGTACTGCTGACAATTCCTGCACTTATTTCTGTTGCAGGCAGCCTTTACAGACTTTCTGCAAAGAAGCTCAAGAGATTTATCCAAGCATGTTAAAGTTGTGGTAAGTATAAGAAATCATAGTGTCATAGTATTGTGGGAAGGGGGTGGGTGTGGGAGGTTGAAGAGAGAGTGAGGTGAGAGTTTAATGGCTCTGTTACTTTTCAGTTTTGAGCATGACATTTGCAACACATTCCAAGGAAAGTCTTGGGAAAGTTGTTACAAAGCAGCAGCACTTCTCTTGTCTGTGGCTCCATTCAGCAATTTCTCTGTGCTCTGTCACTTTGGCTTTGTAGTGTGATGGTACAGACCTGACTCCAAAGATCCAGGAGCTGAAGTTCCAGTGTATAGTGTTTTTAAACATACCCAGGTAAGCTCAAGACAAATGCTTGGAGTTATAAAACAAAAATAATAATAATAATAATTTTTAAAAGAGATCTGCCAGTTGTCCTAGACTGGGTGAATGTGCTGGAAGCATATTACCACTGGGCTACCTTGTTGAGAGTCAGGTGCTTATAATACTGTTAGCAATACAGAATGGCATCAGAGTGCAGTGAAACCATCCTTCAAAGAGTTGAATATCTTGATACGGTAGAAATGCTTAACAGACTCACTTTCAGAAGTTGTGCACCTAACCTGCAAACAAGATAGTAAGGAAAGACACAAATGTCTAGTCTTTTGCTTAATTAGAATCAGAGTGTGAAAGAATGGAAGGAGGGAGGAGAGGGCAGAAGTAGAGGAAAGGGAAGGATCAATATTTTTCTAGTAGAAGAACACCAAACTGTTGAAAGAAGTGCTGTTTTTTAACATGTTTCAAGGTGTCAACTAATAAAAATACGGCTGTATTCTTAGAAGTTGTTAATCTCCTGCTTTATAGAACAGTAGTCTCTAAACTTATTTTGATTGTGCAACCCTATCAGTAAAAATCTTTTGATCACCACCCCAATATGTAAATATGTATATTTATTTCTAAATTATATAGATGTACCACTATACTAATATTACACACAATATTAAGCAAACACAAATAATAAATGAAGAAAGGATGTCATAAAAATGAAACAAATTTACTTTAGTGTTTGTTTTCTTATTTATTAAAAGTAAAAGCAATTCTTTTCTTCACACACTCTAATCATCTTGTCAGCTGTGGATTTTTCTTGCATACACTCTGTGGTGTGTGCACCCCTCTTTGGAGACCACTGCTTTAGGCAAGCTACCACTTTGCTCCACGTGCAGTCCCAAGCGCTCGATCTTTTGAGTCCTGCACTCCCTTCATTGTAAGCTTCTAGTTGGTGTCACCTCTCCAAAGTTCCCCCTTCTATCACTCTCAGATCACTTCTACATCCATTCTTTAATGGTGGAAAAGGCAGATATTACAGCTGTATCTGTCCTGCTGGGACCCCTGGTGGCCTAGTGGTTAGCATGCAGGACTCTCACTGCTGCGACCACGGGTTCGAATCCCAAGTCCCCCGGGCAGATGGTAGCTCGTTAGCCCTGTGAGGCCATCCATCTATGAGAAGGTCACTCTAAACAAACCTACGTCCTGAGGACCTCACTGCCATTGTCCAAGCTTGCTTGGCCCCGGCAGATGAACCTTAGGATTAAAGGGTGGGCTCAGTTCAGCGCAGGCTGTGTCTCACCTAAAAAATCCATTGCGCAGGCTGGAAAGGTAAAAGACCTTTCCCCAAATCTTCGTTCGCGAAGACTGGCCATTATTATTATCTGTCCTGCTTCTTATTCTCCCTGCCACCTCCAGCTAAGCAATGTTTGGCATTCCCTGTGCTGTTAGAACTGCTGAGGTAGCAGGGAGAGAGGAAATGGAGCTCCAAGGCGGGAGTTGCTGCTGCAGCCCCATGCCTGCCTAGCATAGGGGCAAAACAGCTTTATGTCTCAACAGGTCACCTGCAGGAATCAAAGCTAATAGGGAGAACAGAGTGCTGTTGCTCTGGTGTTACCTGTTTCCTGGTGTTTCCCCATTTTCTTCTCACAGAGGAATCTGATAAAGATTATGTTGGATACATCTGTGGGTGTCGTATCAGCTTGGAAACGAGCAGAACAGGCTAATAGGCTACTAGTCAGGACCCCCAGGGCAAACAGCTTTCTCAAACTTGCTTTCCAAACTTCTTTCTGTAGGTATTGTGCTGGCACAATGCCCTGGGGAAACCCTGGAGATCACAGAGACTTTGAGCCCCAGCGCCACGACGATGGCTACATTGAGGTCATTGGGTTCACCATGGCCTCTCTGGTGAGTGCATTGCAGGTGCTCCCCTGCCTGCAGGAGCTGCCAGACTCAGTGAACTCTGTGGGCAGCACGACAGAGCGCAAAGCTGTCCTTGTTACTGAAGACAAGCGTGTTTCCATGTAGTCAGCTAAGGCCAAAGCCTGCGCTGCTGTTAAACGACAGAGTCAAGCTGTAGCTTTCTAATAAAAGAGGTGTTATTTAATAATAAAAGTGTATTCTTTGCAAAATAGGGCTAATTTGCATGTGCAATGCTCCCAACTTAAATGGCAAGATTATTACAGTAACAACACTACAATAAGAGCAGCATGCAGACATGATTTTACTGTGGGAATGTTCTATGATGAAATAAATACTGCTTTTTCCTTTTAACTTTTGTATATTTCAATCTACGGCATAAAAATCCTTTTTTTAAAATAACTGGCTGTTGGAAATAAATATGAACTGTTATATAAAATTATATGCCCATACAGTTTCCAAATGCCCACTAAAAGGCCTGTGAAACTTCACTAATAGCTGTGGAAAACTTATTAATATTTCTGACATGAATGTTATCTCTCCCTTTTATTTGCTAGGGAAATGAAATTCAGCCAACAATTTAAATTTGTCAATGCACTTTCTGTCAATGTTGTCCTTAAAGTGAACTAAAACTGAGTTACCACAAAAGCAATCTCACTGTCCAATACCCTGATGTCCTGCTTATCACAGTGGTCAAAACCAGTGATACAGTGACATAACCTCTTCAGAAGCTGATTAAATGCAGTCAGAGAGTTGGTAGTTAACCCTGTGCTAGCACTAATCTACCCAGGGCACTGCAGCTTGAACTTGGTGTGGCCAGCAGAAGGCCCATATCTGGGCTTCCTGGCAGACTTTTATGAATCACACTCAAGTCCATAACTTTAGGCCTTTGTTGCTGCTATGTCTTGTGTGAATGAGGTTAAAAGTAGGTTTTCACGACAGTCACACACTTTTTGTGTGATCTGCCCCCCGTGCATATCACTTACAGTGGATACCCACGACAATGGTGTTTGCTTCCTCAGAGAGAAATCCTGGCAAATCTAATATTCAAAGTAAGCAAAAGTAAAAGGCAGTCTTGATCAACAACCATTTCTCTTAAAGTCTGTCTGGGTTAAGGATTCTTTTTTGGCCTTTGTTTTTTTGATGGATCAAGTGGATTAGGGAAATAACCTACAAGTAAGTAAAATTTTGTTTGTTAGCCTAATAGATCTTGTGGAGTAAACCTGAAGATTTTAGGGCATGTTTTTGAAAATGCTGTCAAAATTCTATTTAGCATATACCAACTGGCAGTTTTCAGCTGGAAGAGTTCTTGGGTTTGCCATTAATGTGACTCTAGCCAGTCAAAGTGGCTAGAGTGATCTCAAAAACTACCAACAATTTCAGTTGGGGCTTAATTTGAGAAGTAGGGCCCCTTTGAGCTGCTGTTTCTCTTTAAAGGAAGCCTGGGGTCTACAGTTTTACTTTGGTTGTGATGCTGAGGAACTTCTGTAACCCTAGACTGTATTGATATAATCCTAACTTGCTCTGTATATCTCTCAGATGTGCTTGCTCATACCTAAGAAGGTCTGTGAAAACAAGGGAGAGAATTGCTTTAAAAGAACTATTATTATATTATTGATCATAATTTCAGTCAATCCATAATATTAAGTGCACAGAGCGGGGTTAAGGTCTTGACTTGTGTTTAGGCTGTTCTCTGTTAGTGCTGCATTAATATAAGATTTTTTTTCTGCATCTGATAGATGAGAATTAATAGTCACATAGTAGTCATACCATTAAAAAATACATTTCTGCCCAAACATATCGTCCCAGAACTTGAAGGATCTGCTCATTGTCTTCCTTGCCTAATTTCTTTGAAATGAATTCTTAAACATGGTATTTAATTGTTTTTAAAAAGGTCCTTCTGCTTGCTCTTTTCAGCCTGTCTAACGTTGAGGTTGACTTGCTGTGTAAGCTTTCATAATAAGGATTTTAAATTGATCTAATTCATATTAAGGACTATTCTGTTCAGGAAGGGAAAATAATTTTTCTATGTGGCAAGTGTATCTAATTAGGGTTGTTGTTTTAAAAAGCAAATAATTATTAGCATTACTGTTAGTGTAAAAACAAACCAACCAAAACAAATTGAAACCTTTAAGAATGAAAGAATGAACACAAGTATTCATTTGTGCATGCGGGTGTGTGCGCATATAGGAGATGAGACATGCAATGCATGTGTTTAGATATCTGCTTTGTTGCCCACCATTTTTCTTTATGAAATTTCAAGTACTGCTTTGCAATTTTTGGGTCAATGATTGTGCTCTTTTAGCATGTCTTAGGCATGAAGCGCTGTATAATGGATGCTACCATCAAAACTGCATTTTGTATTTGTTAACTGCCTGAACTATCTGCTATGAGGTGTCTTTTCTCTCTCTTTCCTTCTTGTTTTTTATTTGGTTTTTGTTTGTTTGTTTATTATCTTCCAGGCTGCTCTCCAGGTGGGTGGTCATGGAGAGAGGTTGCACCAGTGCCGCGAGGTGACACTTTTAACATACAAGTCTATCCCCATGCAAGTGGATGGAGAACCATGTCGATTGGCTCCCTCACTCATTCGGATCTCCTTAAGGAACCAAGCCAACATGGTGCAGAAGAGCAAGAGGAGAACATCTATGCCTTTGCTGAATGAGTGAGTTGGGTACATGCATGTCCTAATGGCAGGAGCCTGTTTGGGGCAGCATATTTGGTGATGGATTTTGCATGTACTGGACTTGCAGAGCATTTGAAAAATAAATTAAAAAAAATCACATCTTCTGAACTTCCTTTTCACCTTATTGTAAATACTTACCTGACTTTCTTTTACTCTTTATCTTCTGGGTTACCCTCTGTCTTGCTTTTAGATTGGTGCTGTGCCTTTCTGTTATTTATTTAGAGAGGTTTGTGCAGGCTCAGCATTGTGCCTCTTGGCTTCTGACAGTTCTGCATTTGTATGCCATTGCTCTTGAAGTTATTTTGATTTATTTTCTCAACTTTATTGATCTGCTTTTTAAGCTTCATTGTAGACCCTGTAAGAAATTACCACAATCAAGAATTACTCAGGATATTTTGCAATCTCTGTTGTGGGACCATGCTGCCTGGCACTGTTTATGGAGAAAGACCTGAAGGTCCAAAAAGGACTCTTTGTACTTTGTAGGAAACCCTTCTTCACTATAGAAACCCAAATGAGAAATGAGCATTGTAAAGATAAATGGAGAAAGGCTAAGAAAACTGGAAAAGTGCCTTTGCTGTTTTTCATCAATTATACGAAAGGTGAAGCAAAGCAGTCTGACCTGTATACAAAGAAACTGAGCTAAAGGCCTAAAGTTATCAAGGATCCACATTTAATTTGGACAGCTGTGCAGTGAGACCTTAATTTTTCTGAGGAGGTGGGTGTGGAATTTTGCTGTTACAGTTGTAGTGGTGAGGCATATAACTCATATAACTGGAAAAAAAAAAGACAAATTCTGAGGCACACCTTTTCAGGTATCTTAAAAGTAGCCTCTCTCTTTCAGTTGTATATCTAGTGGAAGATGCTGCTTTACTTCCAACTTTGACTCCTGTCCTGTAGAGTTTTTTGTCGTCCCCTGGTTGTCAATCTGTAATGAAAGCCTCCCTGGTTACCTTCAGCATGCTCCTGTTCAACTTAGCACTCTGCTCCCTTACTGAGACTAATGCTTTAAGTTTCAGTAGAAACCCATCTCTCTAACGTGCAACTTCTATTTGCCTGCAAAATACCTAAGGTATACTCATCTTTCTTAAGCAGTGAAGAACAGCAGAATCTTGCCTGTGGGCAGCAGTGCCCAATTTTACTCAACTACTCCTCTTTGATCACTTGTGAAAGGTAGAATCGAGCAGAGGGCAGTCCTGGGGCATCTTTTTCTGCACTGAGGGAGACTAATGCAAATGTAAAAAGAAAATTCTTGGTGTTTTGATCTGATAATTAGCACAGTTAGGTTTGGATTTTGAGACCTGAATTTCAGCTATGGTAAGGAAATACAGATTTGTGGTATATGCCAGTTGTCAAAGGGATATTGTTTGTGGTCTAGCTTGATTTAAATGTACTACTGTGCACTAAATGGCTGTCAGAGTCCTTTGATTTGGCTGAGATATTTTTCTGCACGCCTGTGTCTTGGGAAAATACGCGTGGTTTGTCAGGAACTCTAGTCTCAGATTCACATATCAGAAATGGTGTGTGTATATATTTACATCTATATCTGTATAAGTTTGTGTATGTATTTTGCTCTCAAGTGTTGAAGGGGAAGGAGAGAGGAGTTGAATCTCCTGGCATGATAAAAAGTAAATAGAATGCTAAAGGTTGAAGTCTAGGAAGCATATTAGTGTTGTAAGAAGTTCATACAATATGATGCTGATTTGCAGTATTGCTCAAGAGAGAAAATTTTCAATTAAATAAGTTTATCTACTTTTCTTAACTTGATATCTGGGATACTTCTCCTTGTTCCATTGAAATCTCCCAGAAAGACTTATGTTTGATTGAACATGATAGACTGTTTTTTTATGACTATCATTTGAATGTTAGGTGTCTGAGATAAGTAAGTGGGTCTAGAGCTATCCCTTATTATTAGACAGCTGTTCTTCAGCTCCTTGCCAGGAAAGCAATTAGAAAATTATCTTGGGTTGCAGTAATGCGGAGTTACTATTATTGCCAGCTTTGATATTATTGATAGTTAAGAAGGGCAGTGGGAATGCTCTTTGGAGTTTTAGCTAGTCTCGTGTCATAAGTAGAGAAAGACTTAATTTGAAGAAGTCTTACACTTTTTTTTATCCTATTCTCTTTTGTTCTGGAGGTTTGGGGTTTTTTCTTAAAAGCCTAAAGAGTTTCCCTAAAAATCTTGCTGGCTAAGTTCTCATTCCTGTTCTCCACTGTTAATTATGGTAGCATGTGAAAGAGACAAGATGTAGCTTGGTTTTCTGTGATCAAGCCAAGGCTGTGGTTGGTACTTGTGAGCTATACCAAAAATTGTAGGGAATAGGAAGAGAAACTGTGGTTCAATTTTTCCAGAAATAATTTTCTGAATGAATACTTTCTGAATCTCAAAGCATGGTATTTTGTTTTCACTGACTTTTAGTTTAGATTGAGGAAGAATATCCTGCATAATGGAAGAGAAAGGAGAGGGAAGAGCTTATAGATAAAACATGTTCCATACATTTGAGAGAAAGAAAGGGACCAGTTGAGTGTAAACACTAAAGGAGAGTTAATATCGAGAGTCACTGTATGTAAAATGCATGTTTCCATAAGGTACGTGAAAGAAGAATGGAAAAAACAATTTGTCCCTGTGGATACAAAATCTTCAGTAAGAGTATTTCTTTATCTTAAACAGTTACTGAAGATGGTCAACTTTTGGAGGCAATTCCATCCATTCAGATCTCGGCTTTGATGTTTGTTTGCATTTCTGGACCTACTTCCAAAGGCTGTTGCCTTGAAATTTTTCAGTGCCTGTGGACGAAATTCGGGGGCCCTTCATCTTTCTTGTATAGTCATGTGCCTAGCTTGTCGTTGGTCCTCCTCACTTGTGTCTTTGCAAGGCTCCCGTGTGCCACGTAGCAGTGATTTTCTCCATTTGCATGTCTTCTGTTGCTCTTGGCTTTCTAGTGTGAACTCAGAGCTCTGCATGTCTCTTCATTCAACTTTTATGTGACACATTCCTTTTGTTTCTGTTTAAATGTTGTATGTCTTTTTCTTTCTTCTGTTCCACTCCTTCTCTCTCTCTCTTTCTCTCTCTCTGTCTCTTCCCTGCCTTTTTTCTTGTCTGTCCACACTGTGTGCTGTTTTTCTCCTGGCCACTCATTTCCTGCTGCCTTATAGTATCCATAAAGTGCAGTCTGCTGACCTGAGGAGAGTCTCGGCTCCCCCTGATTCCTTCACTGTGTGAGTATCCGGCTTTCTTCTATTTTAAAGTTCCATAGTTTTTTGTTGTTACCCTGTGTCATTCAACCAGGAGATGGGACACTAAAATCCAGTGACAAATGGGAAGAGGGAGCTCAGGTGACAGCATGACAGGCACAGGATCTTGCCAGCAAGGGCACAGTTCCATACTACCCAAGTAAGGTGAGCAGGACATGTCTGGTGATGGTGATCAGGTTCAGCCATTAGTCCAACTCACCAGAAATCCATAGCAACAGGCAGGTCTGAAGTTAAGTGCCAGGCACCATCCCTGGAAACAGTTGAATTGAGAGCTTTTCCATCCAACGCAGGAGGTTTTCTCTGAACGTGAGGAAAAATGCTTTTTACTGTAGGGTTGACAGAGCACTGGCACAGATTGCCAAGAAAGGTTCCTTAGAAGTATGCAAAACCTGCCTGGATGTGGTCACGGGCAGCCTACTCTTGGTGGCCCTGCTTGAGTATGAGTTTCATCAGATGACCTCCAGAGGTCTCTTCCAGCTTCAACCGTTCTGTGGTCCTGTGAAATTTCAGAAAGCTGCAAGTTCCTCATTGTTATTTTGTAAACAAGGAAAGATTTCCAATTTGCTGTGCCTTATCCCGGGATCATATTTGCTGTACTCTGCTGAGGAGCATAATGTAATAAAACCAACTCTGTCTCACCAATTCAGTATCTAAACAAACCTCTGGAAAAAAGTTGAGATAACCCTTATTGCTTACACAGAACGTTAAACTGGGGGTCTGGGAGAACAGATATTGTCACCAGGCTGAGGGATATCCCTTGGAAAATGACCTCCAAATTTTGATACTGTTCATTTGAATGTCTCATTTGATGTCAGCTGTCAGGATAAACAGGGAGAGAGAGACTTGTGAGCCCCAAATTAATTTGGAAGTCAAAGATGTACTGTATCTTAAAATCTGTAAAAATAGATGAAACATACTGCTGCACTGTGGCTGCCAATTAATGTGTCTGGCAAATTAAAATAAGAACCCATGAGGTATCAGGGAAATTTGCTTTGAATTATGATGGCTTTGAGATTCAAATATTCCTTTGTTTCTGTGTTGAACAACATAGAATGAATCTGAGTTCCTGTTAGTACTGAACAGCAGGGCAGATTCTGCTGAGATCTGGAGGTCGATATAGCCTGTCTTAGATAAATTTCAGGATTTCTGCAGCAGGAGATGCATGGGAATTTGAGCAGCCAAAATTATTAGGTCCATATGGTCTTTGTTGCAGAGACAGTAGAAGTGTAGTGTGATTCTTTGCAAATGTTTATATAAGGTGCATAAGGAAATAAAAATGTTATATTTTTAATTGAGGGTCTTTTAGAAGGAAGGTAAAGACCTGCATTTTCCAGCTGGATATTCAGAAATGAGGAGATGCACATTTGTGTTGTGTGGTTGATGTAAAGGATCACTGAAAAAAAAATACCATTTAAAAATAAAACATAATTGACTTACATAGCTCCTGTAGTCCTTTTACAAGTGGAATAAGCACTGTGGATAGGCTGTGATTATTTTTTTAATTACAAAATCTGTATAAATGAAAATAGACGTATCACTACATTGGTAAATACTACTCCTTTATAGAGTTTACAGGGTAATGGTTGCAGCAGTGTATACATATAAAACCTGTGTGAACAGCAAAAGGGTAATAGGAAATAATATTTTTGCTTTTAGACATCCAAATGCCAAAAAGAATCTACTTTCTCAGATTGAATATGGATATTGTCTATAGGATGAGAGTGTAAGAAAGAACAGTAGGAGACAAGGTGTAAGGGAGGAAGTGTTAAAGCGTGAGCTATTCTCCAAATGCATAATTGGAGAATGCAATGAAAATGCTTATATTTATCTTCTCCCTTCCTTTTCATTACATGCTTTATAGGGAATTGTGTCTCATCTTTTCTTCATCACTTTTTCCTGTTTAGCATGTGGGTTTCTGGATATAAGCTGGAAACGTGTTCTGGCAGCCCAGAAAGCCAGCTGCATCCTGGGCTGCGTCAAAATCAGCATGGCCAGAGGGGCGAGGGGGTGGATTCTGCACTCTGGGTTCCCCAGCACAGGAATGACATTGGAATGAGTCCAGAGGAAGGCCACCAAGATGAGCAGAGGGATGGTGCACCTCTCCTATGAGGAAAGGCTGAGAGAAATGGGATTGTTCAACCTGGAGAAGAGAAGGCTTTGGGGTGACCTAATTGGATCCTTCCAGTACTTGAAAGAAGCCTACAAGAAAGATGGAGAGGGACTATTTATAAGAGCATGTAGTGACAGAACAAGGTGGGTTGGTTTCAAAGTGAGAGAGGGTAGGTTTATATTAGATATTAGGAAAAAATTCTTTACTGTGAGGGTTCTGAGGCACTGGAACAGTTTGCCCATAGAAATTGTGGATGTCCCATCCCGGGAAGTGTTCAAGGCCCAGTTAGATGGAGCTCTGAGCAACCTCATCTAGTGAAAGGTGTCCCTGCCCATGGCAAGGGGGTTGGAAGTAGTTGATCTTTAAGGTCCCTTCCAACCTCAAATATTCTATGATTCTGTCTAATGGGATTATTACTGTTGGATAATCTATTGTGCTTGGAAGGCTAAAGTGCGAGAGAACAACATCTAGCATGCAGGAGAAGAAAAGCAGGTACTGGGATTCCACCTGGAACTTCAACACATGTTTAAGTGACTGTGTGGGTCTAGCCCTTACAGAGCAAAGTGCTCAAGCATTTGGTGAAGTAAGTGTGAGGTAAGAAAGTGCAAAAGGATTTGGTACAGTTGGGCTAACCTGGCTTATCTAGCGTAACACTTATGTCCTAGTTTTGGCTGGGATAGTGCTATGTTTCTCCCTTGTAGCTGGTACAGAGCAGCTTTTTGGATTTAGGATCAGAATAATGTTTTGACTGTTGCTAAGTAGTGTTTACCCCAAGTAAAGGACTTTTCAGTATCCCACACTCTGCTAGTGAGGAGCTGCACAGAAAGCTGGGAGGGAGCATGGCCAGGCCAGCTGACACAAACTGGCCAAAGGGGTATTCCACATCGTAGAAGGTCATGCCCAGTCTATAAATATTCACATTTAGGTTTGTGTTTAAATGAAAGTGTTATAAGTGATCAGCATGAATGAACAGAATGTTTCAGTTGACCCCAATCTTTATTTACATCCTCATGGGACAAATGACAATTAGGATTTAACTGGGGGAGTTAATTCAAAGGGGTCTGACTGCTGGTCAGGGATGGGCTGGCTGGTGAGCAATTGTATTGTGCATCACCTCTTTCTCTTGGGTTTGTTTCTCTCTGTCTCTCTCCACCTCTTTACCATTAAAATAATAATAGTAGCAGTAATAATAATAATAATAATAATAATAATTCTATTTTGTTTCAATAATTAAATTCTTATCTCAACCACGAGGTTTACCTTTTCTTTCCAATACTCCCAACCAAGGGAAGAACAGGTAGAGGGAAGGAGTGAGCGGCTGCATGGTTTGTAATTGTTGGCTGGGATTAGACCACAACAGCCTGGTTTTGACACCTAATAAGGGTCTCAAAGGTTTGAGGTAACAACAGAAACATGCTTAATTTTAATGTACCATTTCCAAGCTCTGCCAATATGATTGCAAAAGTAAGGTAAATTTCTTTTTCTCTTCTGGCTACAGCGTTCTGTTTTCCAATTGCTCTAAACACTAGAACATTTAATTGATTTTACCTGTTTTTTTCTTTAGGAGGCAGGTAATTCATTAATCTGTCACTGCAAAGATGCCTCAAAAGAGTGTGATTCTTTTTTACTAAAGTATTTCTTGTATGAGAGGGGAAGTAGAAGACTTCAAATTCTGCTTACTGAATCATGTTAAAACCTGTATGTGTGTAGGCTGGTGCGGGCTGTATACTTGAAGATCTATCAGAAATTTGTCACTGAATTCTGTAGAGTTGTTGGACTGTTTATTCTTATTATTTCATTTCTCTATGGAGACACAAAGCATAAGAAATGGTTCACTGGGTTCATAAATAATTGATACAGAGATTGGGGCATGTATAATTTAGAAGTCTGTCTTCCCAGTTAAATCAAGCTGGTGGCATGGCAGAAGTGTAGCCAGGTTGTTGTGCAGGAGTGCCAAGCTTGGGCAGGACCCAAAGCTTGCTCTGCCTGTATTGTTCCCTGGGTGACTGGAGACAGAAGCATGTTTCTTAGGAAAACCAACTGTGCTCCAAATGAGTTGTCTGGCATCCTCTCACTTGTTGCTGGATGATTAATAGGGGTGAGAGGAGGAAGTCACAGCTTCATCAAAAGCCGGCTGTGTTTTCTTGGTGAACGGAAGCAGATCAGGTTCTGCTGGTAATCTCAGAATAGGTGCATGTGGCTTTGCTTCTGTGGGTTTGAACCACATATGCTGGAATGAAAGGGATTTTAAAAAAATGAGCCCTTCTCATTTTTTCATGCAAAGCTCTGTTTCTTTAGGGTTTTTTTGTTTGTTTGTGTTTTTGTTTGGTTTTTTTGTTTGTTTTGGTTTTTTTTGTTTTTTTTTCCCGGTGGTAAGGGGTGGTGGTGGTGATGTTGATGATGGTAACATGTGTAGAAACCCCAAAATTCTATAGTTCAGGCATAGAAGAGAAAGTAAGCATACCTTTTCTTTGATAAGCAGTTTCCAGCAGGTGGGTGGGTGGTGTTAAAAATTGTTTCATCTTACAAACAGTTTATCTAGCATGATTTTGAATTTTTGAGATGTGCCTCTAGAAAAACAATGGCTCTGATTGCCATGAGCAGCCTGGTGTACCATGGAATAGATGTTTTCTCACAAAACAGTAGACTTAAAAACCAATACAATCAAATTAACTGTGTATAGTAATTAATGTTTATAAGTTTTAAGATTTTCCAGAAAGCATGCCCTTTTCCTTACAATGGTAGTGATTCAATATCTAGGTAATCTTCTCTGTTCTTGTGAAAAAGTCAAATGCCATTTTTCTGATAGAAAGTAATTCGATTTCCTTGTACTATACTGTCATTTTGTAGCTAAAAAAGGGAAAGAGAATACTTTTCCATTACTGAAATGACATAATTTTTAGGATACAAGTGGAACAATTTTGAGAGGACCTCATGACAACTCAGTATAATCTTTCAGAAATTGTTCCAACTAATTAACATGTGTAGCTTTTCTACAAGCCTCATTTGGATTGTTATTTAATAATGCCCTGAATGTGCATTTCTGGTTCGTTCCAATCATGAGTTCATCAGATAAAATTCAGTATGGTAAACTAGCCTATCTAGCTCCTGATTTGAGAAGATTCATAGTTAACTTTGTGTTTAAATGAAACTGTTATAACTAGTCAACATGAATGAACAGAATGTTTCAGTTGACCCCGCTCTTTATTTATATCCTCATGGGACAAATGACATTTAGGATTTAATTCCATGGATTGATGTGCTTGTGGAAGGGGGTTCTTAATTAGAGTAGTGGAATTCATTCATCTGTACTTCGAATTACTTTTCATTGACTATGTAATACACCATTTTGAAAAATAATAGGTGTAAATAGTTAAAATATTTTAGGTTGAATTGCAGTGAAACAATCTCCCCACATTTATTTCAAAATTGCTGCTCTATCTGGAAAGCTTTTCTTCCTCTCCTTACAGTTGAGCAAGTTGTTTTACACAGTATTCAGAAGCATCCATTTCTATTAATATTGTACAAAGGTTTGCTTTTGGTGACATTCATCACCCTGTTATTTGCTTTTCCATGGATTTGCTTATGTATTTAATCTTTATGGTTTCTGAATATACCGAATATGTCTGAACAAGACAAATTGATCAATTTGTATAATAATATGGATTATTATGCAGTATCTGCGAAGACTACAGAAGTATTGATAGTGGAAGTGTTTTGCTCAGCTGCATTAAATAGAGCTTTGTATGGAGCTCATGAATTCTGTGAATGAATGAGTTAATTAGTTTGGATCATGAGGACAATATCCCCTGGTGTCAATTGCCAGTCTGATAGCATAAGAAATGAATATTCACATAGTAAATTTTGGAGACAAAATTATAATGAATAGGTAATAAAATTTATTGAGACATAATATAATGTCAACCAAAACCTGTATTCTAACAGAGCAAATAGTATTTGCAAATAACTCATGAACAAAACTATCAAACTTCAGTTACTGGATAAATGTTTCTTTTGTGTATGTGTGTCAATATATGTATTTTTAGGGTCGTGTATATATGCCTATACATATATTTGTATTATGAATATATTACTTGTGATTGAACATAACTAAGAGTATAAAATCTCTACCCTGTAGAAAGAGCTCTTGGCATTGTTATTTCTGATAATTGTTTATTTTCCATAGAAAGCTGCTATTTCCAAGGTTACATTATTATGACTATGATAACTAAATTTTTCAAATGGATGAAAGGCCAAGATCTGTTTCTCTCCAGTTATATGTTTTATCACACAACTTGCTTATCTAGTAGTTTTATCCTATCTTTATAAAAATGGGGTGAACAGGAGGGAGAAACGGGAGAATAACAAACTCTGACACTTGCTAGTTGATTGCCCTCCTACGCTGGACCTGGTCCTATCTCTCCTCAGGAAATGCATTACGTTTAAGATGGTGTGCTTATTGTTTCTGCAGAAGCAAATTCTGAGGTATACAGTGCACTGATATACCAAAAATTATACATTTTACAAAAGCATGGGCGGTATTCTCTTAAATATTTTCTAGTTATAAGGTACTTTTTGGAGAGAGTGTCTGTATGGTTCCTGGAACAACAAAAATATTTTAGATTTGCTCTTCATTTTAGATATTTTTCTTCTTCCAGTTCCAAGCAAAGAAAAATGACTTGCTCACTTCAGGTGAAAGGACTAATTTGGCTTGGAAGGTGATGCTGCAATAGGTTGCTGTCATCTTCAAGCTAGGAAATAACATTTTTTTTGTCTTCCTTACATGGCATTAGGTAGTGAGTCAGCATATCTACAGAAGTCAGTGTTGTCTTTCTCTCTCCACTTGGTGTTTAAACATTATCCTGTTCTCACAGGTAGGTTGAAGGGACACAGATGGCAATTAACCAAGGTTTGGCAGATGTTGGTCTGAGGCTTAACATCCCTCCCCTTTTTACAGGTCTTCTTAAGCACTGACTGGGGGTAAACATGATCATTCCTTCACCTTGTTATAATGGCTCCAAACATGGACTTGGAGAAATCATTGTTTCCCTGTCTTTCTTTTCTGTTCTGCTTTCACAAAATATCCAGATTATCCATTGTGATGATGAGGCCAGTTTGAAATGAGACTAGTTGTGATAGGACATTAGTCTACCACTAATTAATTGATAATGTTTGCAAAGAAAGTTCACCTTTGAACTAGTGCTTAGAAACTGAAAAGCAAAAAGCTCTACCATAACTGATTTTATACAGTTTTTCTAGTATTTTTCCACAGCTTTCAGAGTAGTTTGGCTGCTTAGGCCATGAAAGTTTCTTGAAGAAACCTAGTCTACTGAACTGGAAGAGCATTTTTGGTCATAGGCTTAGCAATCTGGTGAAGAGGGCTTTAAACTAAAGTTGCTGGGGAGGGGAATCTCAATCTGTACCAGTGCTGTATTACAAGTTTGATGTCTGTGCCAGCAATGGAAGCCCAGAGAGGGTTCACAGGTCAGCAGGAGAGCACCTCATGAAGAGTGCAAAGGAACTCCAGCCACTCCAGCAAGTATGTTGGATTCAGTGAGGAACCAACTTAAATGCCTCTATGCAAATGTACACAGCATGGGAAGGTTTGTATGGCAAACAGTCCCTGTGATGGGGTAGTTCCTGCACAGGAGTATCAGCTTTTGGTCAAGCAGTTGTTCTGAGCTGGTGGATTGGAA
This sequence comes from Neopelma chrysocephalum, assembly GCF_003984885.1. Lineage (NCBI taxonomy): Eukaryota > Metazoa > Chordata > Aves > Passeriformes > Pipridae > Neopelma > Neopelma chrysocephalum. The sequence continues at coordinate 25,451,035 of NW_020897714.1, forward strand.
AGCATAGAGTTCAAACTTGGATTGCTCAAAACCAGTACAGATTTGATTCCAGTTTCAGGAGAAGCAGCAGTTTGAGAAAGTTTTTTGGTGTTGGGTTTATACTGAGCTACATTCAGTGCATAGCAAGGATGTCTCTCTTTGTAACATGGTTTAGTGTTACAACAGAAGTAAGTAGCTGAATTCTCCTGTTTGCCCATCCTTTTTCCTCCCAGCTGAGTTCAAAGCTTTATCCTGTATTGTACCAGTGCATAAAAGACTTCACTTTTCAGAGCTGTCAGTCTGTCATTTTCATGAACCCTATTACATGCAGTGAATTATTTCTTTTCTCCCCTCAGAAAAAGACTATGCACTTAAATTTCTATGGTTTCTGAATTAAACATGTTATTATATTTTCTTGGCTAAAATTAAGTATCCTATAATTTTTATATTTGAAACTTGTATTTTATAAAATTTGAAAGGGATTATAGTTCCTTAGACCGTGTTCACTTCTCAGCTAGCAATGTGACATATAAACTTGTTTGAAAAAGAAAAAGAAAAAATGTGTAAGTCAAAATGTAATTATGTTCTTCTTCCATCGATGCACCTCTCCTCCATGTGCAGACACTCATGTCTTGGTTGCTGAGACAGCTGTAGAGACTGCAGGTGGAGAGTGATGTTCTGTAGGATGACATGATGGCACCCGAGTTAGAAAGCTGCCTCCTAAAGCTGTGCTGGAACTTCCCAACCAAGACATCTGTCATTAAACTGCAAAATTTTAAATATGGGCAGTTTGCTGATATCTTGGGGCATTTTGACACAATAGTCCCTCTCAGTCAGCAGAGGGAAAACATTGGGTAACCTATATACTTCTGTCAGTCTTGCTGCCATTCTTAAGCATTTGTCATTCCTTCTAGGCTATTCTCCCTGTATCTTAGGCTAATTTTCCTCACTAATATAGAAACTCATGTTCAGAATGGGAATTTCTTCAGTGCAGCTACTCCTAGCATGTTGTCTTATGCTCCATTTTGGAGGCAACCTAAATTCATTATCATTTATCACTTTTTAGGCAGAGTACTTGTGACAATAGAACTTTTTAACTGGGACTTGATCTTCAATCTTTGTTTTCATCTGTCCAGCTATGACAGAATCATTTATACCAACAGAAAACATGCAACAGCTAACTCTGAAATAATTGCTAATTGTAATCCCACTGACTCTACCAAGAGGTGGCCACAAACCATGTGTTTTGTTAATTCTTTAGTATTTTCTAGTCAATAAGAAAATTACTCTTCAGTTTAGACAGGGAAAAAAAAGGGGACATTTGTGAGATGTGGCTTGTCGTGCACTAGCAGTGCAAATGCTGTACATCAAGTATTTTAAAATTGAGACAAAGAAAGAAGCAAATTTATGACAGCGCACAGTGTTTTGACTTTCAAAAAGCAGTGTGTATTAGTCAGTATTACCACAGGCAGAATTCTACTAACTAGATTAAAACAGAGAATACAGACAGTCTTTTGGTGGAAGGACAGAATGAGTAATCTACTTTTAACTGACCTGGGGGTCAGTTCCTCTAGGACAGACATTTGCTATGTGAACTGTAATACACAGATAGTCTCTCTTTCTTTAAAAATGGAAAATGCAAATGTAGCCATTAATTTGCATAACATTCAACAAAACTGAAAAAATCAAATAACAGGTTATGATATGGTAGAAACCAGCATGGAATAAAAAAAGAAAGCTTTTCAGGACACAGTATTTTTCCATGTCTTGAACTTCAGGTTGGCAGATCTACTGGCTGTGGTAGGGCCCTAGGGATGTACGCAAAGACAAACTGGAGAGGGAGGGGGCAGTTATAGAGAGATGAGACCACTCAGAAAATCCTTTACAACTCCACATCACACGACCAGCAAATAGGCTTCTTGATCTTGCTTATTATTGAAGGTTTAATATCTAAGTTATTGTGCAGTGGAAAGTCAAAATTTTAAATGCAAGAATGGGCCTGTGAAGAATTGGTCCAGTTTTGAAGAGGCTTGCTCTCTTTCTTCTTTCAGAGAAAATTAAAGTCACTTCATATCCTGTTTTCATTTGCTCTTCCAGGGAACACTTTGTCTAAGAAGCTTTCTTTTTTTCTTGCAGTCCTCATTCCATCCCAGATCGCCTGCGGATCAGAGTGAACAGGATTAATTTACAAGAATATGAGGGGCTACATTACGACAAGGAAAAACTCCGGGAAGCCTGTAAGTTGGACGAAGCCAGATTGTAGCTGCCTTTGGTAGAACATTCTGTGTAAATCATACATTGACCAAAAAGAAACCCCACCCCAAAAATAACAACAAAAAACCCCAAACACAAAGTCAAGCATACATTTTTGGATGAGTCATGTAGAGTGTATCTTCATCTATCTCTGTATATGTATTCTCTCTATATAAATAGTCTCTGTAAAAGTCATGTATAGAGATTCCAGCTGCTTTCTTGCTTTCCTATGCCTTTGCAAGTTGATTCTATTTACTGTAAAATAAGCGTTTTTCACACACATTTGTTTTTATTTTTGTTTTTCTGTTGATTCTGCTTGGTTTCTAGTGGATGAAAACATTCCAGATTTTATGATTAGCATCAGATTTCAAACTGAGTTGGGGAACTATGATGCATTTATCTTGGGGAACTAATCTTCCCCAGTGAAGGGCTTCTCCAGACCCTTACTCCTTAACAGCCTTCGGTTTTCCATATAAGAGAATAATCACTGTTTTGTTTCCTCATGTAATGGTTTAATTGCCATGTTCAGAGGTAAGTCAAAAGCAGACAGCAGTTGCTTTGGCAACATTGATGATGACAATCTGCACTTAAAAATGAAGTTCCTTTCCTTGGTGACACACAGACTCATTAATCAATGAGGGACAGGGCTTCTTGTGATAACCATTTAATAGTCTTTTTCATGCATCTGGCTCATTATTCATATTAAATTACAAGCATGACTGTTTGTTGTGCAACAAAGCTTCAGCTCCCTCTGTAATACAGAGCACTCTGATAATTACAGGATGACAATCCTTTTAATTGGTTTGCTTATCTTATTGTTGGAAGATAGTTAAACTGTTTCCATTTCACTCTTCTAGTTCCACCCCTCTTTATTCTTCCAGTTCACCATCTCTCCTTACAACAAAAGAATTGAAATGGCTTAAATTTTAATATAGGTCCTGACAGCCTTTACTGAAGTTTCTGTTAGTGGATTTTGGTCATAGTTAAAGCAATCAAAGCCTTTATCACTGGACTAAAAAGAATTTTAACAGATTGAGGATTCACTGGAGGGGTAATTGCTTCAAGCTTAAATTGAGAGTTTGACCTTGAGTGGTTTTCAGGCCACATTGAGCATACATTTCTCCAACACTGTTGGAAACAGTCTGGTTCATTTGGTGGTCCTTGCTGTGGTTTCTCATTTGAGGGGAACTATCCTCACCTATCCTTACTATGGATGTAAGTTATCTGTGTCTGTAGTTATTGTATATTAGGTCCTTAAGAGCCATTACATTTTCTGACACAAAATACATAACTTATTACATTTTTTCACTGCTGTGGTAAATATATATTTATGTTATTTGTCACCTGACAAAAGTCATAATGATAACATTATAAAAAAATGTCAGTGACTGATCTAGCACCTCTGAGATTTGGTTTTAGATTTTATACACATTTCATCACTTACTGGGTGTGTGCTTAAGAGGTTATCATTAAAAAAAGCAGATGTCTCTCTGTCAAGAGATAAAATGATTGCTTTTGGACATTGGTAGGTCATTTGCCATAAAATCCTTTTGTCTCTCTTTCAAGTTACTGCACAGCCAGCTTGGTAATATAACATAACTGGATTGGAGTATTTTCCCCAGACATTTTTCATGAAGTTGTTTTTCCTACCAGTCCTCTTTTAGCTGTCTTATTAATGCTTGTGCACTACTGCTTTTATGTCAAAATATGAGAAAGCAAATAATATCCCCATTATCCTAAAAGAAATGGGAAAAGATACCTACCTTATATCCTTTGCAGTTACTGGTGATGTCCTGTGTAAGGACATGTAACTTGCAGCATACACTGGTGGTCGTCAGCCTACTTCTCTGAACATACAACATAAGTTTCTCCTGCAAGAATTGTCTAGCCGTTAGTTTTCAGGAGGCTGATCTTGATTTGAGGACTTCTGGGTGATGTTAATTGTAACTGAAGAAAATCATGTATGGGAAGACAAGTGCTCTCTAAATAGTCAGAAACAAAACTGTTTTAAATATTCTAGTCAGTTCCTGGGATTCCATGAAGTAAAAAATGGAAAATCCTGGTGGTTCAGTGATTACAGACTTAACATCTGAGTTTTCCTGTGACTTACAGCAAGCTGCTTACATCTTTTCTGGAAGCTGCATGGTTATGCTAGAGGATTACGAGTTTTTATGAGGAAACTGGAAAACCATGTAGATCTTCTATTTAACAAGATTGGATAGCCATTTTAATTGTATTTCTGAAATAGAAAACTGCCATAAATTGTACATGGCTTTCTGGTGACATGTCTACGGATTGGTGCTGCCTCGCTCTCTCATATGCTAAATACTTATATGAAATAAACCTGCTATGTCCTCCTCATCAAATCATTTCATTGAGCATTGGCACTAAAAATTACTTGGTTAAAGGGGGAGAAGGGAAGTGCTGAGAGCGGAGAAGTGGCTCTCCTTTCTTTACTAAAGAAAGGGATGAGTGAGTGGGTGTGTGGAGGAATTGTTTGTACTAGCAAAATTCCAGAACACTGATATTGGAAAAGTTGTTTCTTGGAAGCTTTACTGGGGAATTGTTTCTACCAGGCCTGTTACTGAAGAGGCACTGGCTTCCTTCAACACGACTGTAGCTCTCATGTATATGTCTGTCACACTAGATGCTTGCAAGAGACTCAGTTTAGATACTTGTTCAGGCTTTGGCAGAATACCTACAACTGAATTCCAGAATACTATACTTAATACTCATTCTCTGTCCACAAGGATTAAAAGCACTTTTACCTCCCTAAATAATTTGAGAACCAAATCAGAATCCCTTAGCAATCTGAATAGGAAAAGGAAACCAGTTAATAACAAGTTATCCCTGAAGGAAAAATAGCAAAGAAGCTATTATGGTTTTTGCCTGTTACATGTCTCCATAATAGGATTTTAAAAGCTTTGACTTCAGTGTACTAATCTGGATCATTTTAATTCACAGTAAATATATTTCACTCCCCTTGTTTTCTTGAAATACTGATTTGAATCTATTTTCACCTAAAATTACACTTCCTGACATATAACAGTTTGTCATACAAACTGTTCCACGAAGATTAATCTTCGCTCTGCTGGAGGTAGACATCTCATTTTGAAAGCCTCCCAAGCAATTAAAGAATGTCATTTTGTCCTCTGAAGGGCATGACTGTCCTTAGCTCATTCTCCTTCTCTTGTTTTCTGCTTTTCTTCTCAATGCAGCTGGCATTTAACCAAGATGCTGTTTCTGAATTGTCCCTTTCTTCTCTCCCCTTGCTCCTTCTTTTCTCCTCCATTCTTTTTTCTGTCAACATCTTACTATTGTCTGTGGGATGATTGATGATGGTGCAGAGGATGCTTATTGATCCTTCAGCGAGGAGGGATGAATGCTTCCATGCAGCATTTTAAGAAAGGAATATATGTTGGCATTTCAGTTATGTTGTAATGTTCTTCACTGCAAATGAAGTTGCCTTCTCTAACACTTTCCTATATATGTCCCAAGCACTTGTCACTCTAGTCACAAGCTTCACCACTTCTGCCCAATATGAGAGTTGTGCATTACATGACCATAACCACCATTACCATATTCAAAAAGTGAGATGGGCTGATGTTTCTAGGTGGACAGATTTTAATTCTGTCTCTCTTGCCTGCATATTTTCTGTGCACTCTCTCTAATTTCCTGTCATAGCAGGAAAGTGTGATCCCAAGCTGCAGTGAGGGTGAACAATTGAGTTATTTTTAAAACAGCTAAAACTTTGTTTGAAACCCTATTTTCTCCTTTCAAATGGTACTAAGAAATTCCTGACAGTGGAGGTATACACAGAAACTAGTTATTTAAAAAAAGTTAGTTAACAGCAAACAAATGATAAACTAGCTAGTGACCAAGAGGTCTTCAACACTTCTTAGTCCTTCCTACCGACACCATTTCAGATTTCGCCATGAAAATGCAGCAGTGAAATAACTCACCATCAGCTGTAACTGAAGAGTTGTGGGGTTTTTTTAATAGAATATGTCAGTCTTTACTGACATTAACTTGTTGTGTATGCCTTAGCTGTAGAGAACCATCTTAGTTTCCTTGATACCACTGAGATTAAGGAGGAATCATACCCAATCTGGGTGATGCCAGTGTCAGAAATAACTCTCAGCTCTGTAGCAGCTCTGGGTTTCCCACACTTCCTTTTACACAGAGGCAGCTGTTCCTTATCTCCTCTTGAATAAAATAGCACACTAGATTCAAAAGCAATTTTTAAAAGAAATTAGTTCCATTTGTATAGCAATTGGACTATCTATAATCTAACAGTGCTTTTCCCTGCAGTCTCCCTGTTCTGTGTGTGTGTGAGATGCTGTAACATGATGTGATGTTAACCTCAAATTCTTCTCTTTGATTATACCTAGCTAGATGTCTATAATGCATGTGTCTCTGCCTTTAATTTCTGTGGGTTATCTAAGGGTTTTGGGTCATCCTAGGAGTTCTTATCAGATACATGGGTGTACATGGAGTGACAGCTTGTGAGTCATTTGGGATGTGTACATGTAAAGTGATACTGTAGTTTCCTCATACCAGGAATACACTTAGAATACCTGAGCTATCAAAGTTATTCTGACTCTTTAAAGCTCAGGGATATGACAGGTCAAGGTAATTTGGAGACTATTCTGTGTGATTTTGAACAACTAGCTAAGTAAGAAAAGGTCAACACTTAGGACTTGGTATTTATATCCTGAATATAAAGGGCAGCAGGGAGCGGCAGACTTCCTGATCAGCCATGAAGGAAATGTGCTCGTATTGAGAAGCAGCTTTGAGCTGGATGGGTTTAGGTGAGATGGGTTGTGCAGCTACAATCCTCTTCCCTCCTGTAAAGGAAACACCAATGGCCATTTATTTGCCAGGAGTTCTTAGGACGCATTGTGGCTTATCTGTAGAAGCTTTGTAAAAGACGCCATTACCTTCACTCTGCTTAAAAGTCACAGCCTTGCTCTAACAGCTTTGTTTTGTCAGTGTGTTGTGTAGACATTAGTTAATAATGCATTTTTTTGTCAGAGTGATTTAGTAAGATCCGAAATTGTAAGGGATTGGATGGATTGCTTAAAGCCACCCAGCAAGATGAAGCCAAGAGGATTAGAAGTCAGTAGTGAGTTAAATATTGGAAACTCTGTTATTGTCTGGGGTTGGGGGAAGGAGTAAACCCAAATCATTGAAATCTCATATCACTGAGTTATAGAATCATAGAATCAATGAGGCAGGAAGGGATCTTTAATGATCCTCAAGTTCCAACCCCCCTGTCATGGGCAGGGACACCTTCCACTAGACCAGGCTGCTCAAAGCCCCTGCCCTTGAACTCCCCCAGGGTTCCACTTCTCTGGGCCACCACTTTCCATCCACCACTTCTCTGGGCAACCCATTCCAATGTCTTGCCACCCTCATTGTAAAGAATTTCTTCCTAATATCTAATCTAAATCTACCTTGTCTTGACACCTCAAAGGGCATATCTATGTTCATTATAGTTCTCTGCCTTCCTTTCGACTAGAAGAGATGGGCGGTATTCCAAATAGATATAATTTTATATTTAGCCTAGAGGAGTGGAGAGAATCAAGAATATTAGCTTCCATTTCAGACTTTACAGGAAACCATGCCGTAGTTTGTCTTCTTGGTATAGACTTTTCTGTGAGGTTTTTCTGTCCTGTTTTACTTTCCTGTTTCCTTGTTGGTTTTCTGATTTGATTTCCTCTTACCTTTTCATTCCTGGTTTTGCCCTTTGGATATCTCATCCCACACACATCCTTCCTGCCTGTCTTAGTCTGTTTCTGTAGACCTCACAGTTCAGGTTCCTGGTTTTTTTTTAATCCTAAATCTTTATTCATTGTTCATCCAGATCTGTGCTGTCAGCTCTCAGTCACACTATCCATTCCCTCTGCCAGTTTCAATTCCCAGCTCTTCAGAGTTTTCTTTCTGTAACCTGTTCCTTTTCGTGTGGTGTTTGGGACAGGTTCTCTCTTCCTTTGGCTTGGACAGCTTTTTCCTTTGTTTAGCAGGGTACTGGAGAAGTCACTGAGAGCCTGGAGGGGATGACTGCCTTCTCAAACCTGGTCTGGTTTAATCTGATAGCCTCCACCGTGTTTTACCTCCTGACCTGTGAGGATTTTAGAGTTGGACTGCTAGTGCTAAAAAAACTAGCAACCAACACATATAGGGAGAATTAGGTTTTTCCCAGTATAATAAGCAAAAGGGATCTGAAGAGGCACATGGCTTAGATTTGTGTGGTAGAGAAAATCCTTTTGTACAAACTCCTTTTTATTAAAACCATACCGGGAAAGCCAAACCTTATAATATTAATGTCTGAATATTTTAGAATTCTCTACCAAGAATTTATTTGATCCTTCACATTCTTAATATCAGTGAAAACCCCTCAGGAAAATGGCATTCTTATAACATCTTCAGTAGTGAGGATCCTTTATTTGCTACATTAAACATTTAGAACCCAATGTCTAACCTCCCCAGTCCCCCGAGGTATGTCAGACTCAGAATGAGTTTTCCTGGCATCCACATTTGCCTTAATGCTCTGTCTCAAGGCTGTTTTGTTTGGGATTTGAGCGGGTTAATATGGTGTTAAGATCACAAATTGAATCCTTTCATAATAGTAAATGGGGAAGCTAATTGAATTCTATTTTTTCTTCATGGTGCCATATGCAGTATATTCAGGCTTCCGTCATTTATGTCCCCAATACTATTAAAGAGTTCACTAGCTTTAGGTATTCAGCATAATGGGCAGTTAATAGGTGGAAGATTTGTTTGCTGTTTATAAATTCCATAGCTAATTTCATGAGGACTCAGAAATCATTATTAATCTTGCAGATAATTAGAGCACCACGTTACCCCTACTGCTGCATCTACCCAACCCTCCTCCTGATGATACTCAGTTTTGGTTAGTGTTGCTAGGAACAAAAAGCTTTCTGCAGTGTTGGTTCAGAATATGAAGTAACTGTCTGCTCGTCTCATTTTCTGGGGTTCTTGCACTGCTGCTCATCACTGCAGTGTGAGTCTGTATCCACACCTTCCTGGACAAAGTCCTTTTTTATCATTCAGGGACCACAAAGGAATGGGGAGCTGGATGCAAGTGGCCGGAAGAGCAGGCGCCTCAGAAGAAAAATATCTGGCACTTGAATGCTGTGGCTTGGCTCATTACCTGAGACTATCCCTTATTTTTTGGTGTATTCCCATGTGTGGAGTTATCCATATATTCACAGGAGTGGACAGTGTGTGGGTGTATGGGAAGTTGCTCTGTAGTGCCTGTGCTCTTAATGTAATTGTTTGTCCTCCCACCCCTCACTTGGCATATTCAGTAATCGCTGTGTCCCACAGCACTGTTCTGTACTGTCCACATCCTCATCCACACAGTGCTATTCAGCAAATAGAGAAGTTCCTCTATTCCTGCATGAAAGCACCCACAATGTTATTGAAGGCCGTGCATGTTGACTTTGTCTTTAACTGGTTTATCATAAATTAACTCCTTTTGCCACTCTTGCGCAGTTTTGCCCTATTTTTAGAATGAGAAACAACCCGATAGTTTCAATCCCATTATCAATCATTAAGTATTTGCTTTTGTTTTCAAACAGCAACTATTGTGAAGAACTTTGGAAGTCTTGGCTGTGTGGTGCATTTTATTTACTTACTGTGGTTTCTGAAAAATGAGGGCTGGGAACATTTTCCTTGCTGAAAGCTAAATGAGTCTTGCAAAAAACCCCAACCAACCAACCCACAGAAAAAACCTCACAAAAAATCCAAAACAAACAAACAAAAAATTTGGAAAGCAGCATTTTAACATATACTATAGTGTTACCCAGTGATGACTTTAAAGGTTTTTCAAAGGACATGAACCATATGGAATGGAACCCCTTGAGACCCACCTCATGCACCTTATCCCTTAAGCCATTGACCCCAAAAGCCGTAGATCGTGCTAATTCACGATTTTCAAACAGTTAAGACAGCACATTTCTTTTCAAGGCCAAAGTCACACAGCCCAGAATTTCAGAATTGTTCTATGGCCATTAGCAACTGGTATGACATAATTTAATTGAAGTTGTGAATCACTACTTTTTTCTTCACTCATTAGATGAGACCCATAAATATTGCCACTAAGATACCTATTGAATATTAGTTTTTGCTTTTTAGATATTTTGGTGGATTTCTTTAGAATTCCAGATGTTCCTAAGGTCCTTCTCTTTCAGGCCGTCAGGAATGGTGATAGTTAAGGATTTCAGTTTTGTGTTATCTGCGTTGTTTTGGCAGGTCAAAGCTTTAGTCCCCATTAAGTGTATAGAAGAGAGACAAAATCTGTAGTGACAGTTTATGAGCCAATGGTGTAGCTCCCTAGTGCTCTGTAGCTATTGGAGGTGTAACTGTGTCTGCTGCAATTCACTTTTTAGTGCTATAAATGAATTTAACAAACACTTCTTTCAGTAAGGCTTGCAAAGGGATCTGCTGAATTGAAGCTAGATAGCCATTAAGAACTCTCTGCAAAGAGCTTAAGGGTCTCCTGTCAGAGCAGGTTAAGCAATAATAAACACTAAGCAAAGAGAATCAGTTTGTAACCCAGAGCATTGGAGCGCGTGAAGCAAACCTCATGATTGACCCTCCTTCCACTCGCTTGTCTCTCAGTTTCTGTTCTGTAATGAAAGAATCTGGGAGGTCACAATGAGCACTGTTCCCACCTGACCTTTCTGAAAACGTGTAGGGGAATTGTCATTGCTGTTGGATGTCAGTGTTTCAGGCGACGTGTGAGTTCTTTTGTTCTTCCTGCTGATCCCTTCTTCATGTCCTTGGTTCTCCCTCCAGCATTTTTTTTCCTCTGCTTCCATTTTTCCTGGGTCTATAGCTGTTCTGCTGTTCAATTTGCTTTCCAAACACAATGCTGGCAGCATTGTTGAACCCTGTGCTGGTCTCTGAGGTCTGCTGTGAACTTGACTGCTGTAGGTGTTTCCCAGGTCTTCTCCCTGAAACCACTGAGCTCCTCTTTGTACTTCTAGCCTTGGTGGACCAGAAAAAGAGGAACTATGTTCCCTGATATCTTTTAGCGCTGTCTTGTTCTCTTACCAGAATGAGGAACTTCTCGGTATTTGAATATTTCTCCCTCTTAATCAACTTGTTTTCAACAGCAGGAAAGGCTGCAGCACAGTACTGTTTTCTATTTATCTCAGAAACCTTGGCGATTTTATGTTGCTGATCATTATCCAGTTATCAAAATTGTTTATGAGTTGATATTCTGCTCTCCTTCTGGAATAATTCATGTGAGGATTTAAATATATTTCCTGCTGCTCCCATAAATTTTTGGGGCATTATTTGATTAAAGACCCTCCAGGGAGGAAAAAAAAACTTTATTCAGTGATTCAGTTTTACAAAATCAGGTACTCAAGAGTGTTCACTTGTTTTCTTCTTATTTAATGAGATCTTAGTAGGTAGCTCTCTTGGTACCTTTCTTGTGGAATCATGTATACTTTTTTCTATTTATTCTTTTTGTGGATTTGTTTTGGACTCCTTTTGGCTGCAAGAACAGAATGACTGTGGAAACCTAAATGTCCTGTTATTAAAAATGTTGCCCTCACCTGAAGGGAATTATTTGCTGGCTTTTTTTTTTTTCCTGACTAAATATGGAGATGTGTCAATTTTGTGTGTAGATGGAAAAATGTCTGTTTTGATTTGAAAGCAGCCCTACATCAAAATAACATGGTGTTGGACAGTTTTCTCTGAAATCAGGCTGTGACTTTGATTACTTTAAATCTGTAGACTTTGTTCTGAAAATAAAATATTACTCTTATTTCAAGGTATAAGGGCACCTCCCTTACTCTTTTTCTGAGGCATGTTCCATTCTTTGCAGTTAATGTTTGATGTTGACATCAGAAAATGAAGTACATAATTTAACTGAATATGTTTCAGCTTCTTTCATGAAACCATGAAAGGTGTTTGAAAACTGAAATATTTGATAATTATAAGTGGGCGAAACTAACAATGAATAATAATCTTTTAAATATTTGTTAAGATTTAGATAATAGAAAGCTTTTGTGAGGATATTAAAAAAACAAAGTCGAAGCCCACTGCAAATCTGTTCAAGTTTAAGAGACTTAGTTAAAGAGGTTTTTCTTTGTTTTTGATTTTTCAGCCATTCCCCTAGGAATTATAGTTGTACGAGGAGACTGTGACTTGGAGACTTGTCGTATGTACATTGACCGCCTACAAGAGGTGAGGCTTTTGTGAATTCAGATATCATTTGCTAATCTATTTTACGTTTCTTTCAGTTCTGAGTGCAGAGGACTAGTAGTTGCAACAACTGTATATTAAGACTGTTGCAATTTGCCTGCCACTGAAATGAAAATTCTAGAATTAAGAGATGATAATAAAAGTACTGAAAGTATTTCTTAAACAGGAAATTAAAAATCACACTGATTCCTTTTAAATGGTAACATAATTGATGTGGATGGGTGTGTTTACTTCTCTTTGATTAAGAATAGAATGCCAGAACTTTCCACAAACGTTGCTGAAATTACCTAAATTGTGCATTAGAAAGTGTGTTATGTAAGGATAAGCATTGTGGTATTTGAGTGGGTCCAGTTATTCAACTGTTACTCTCTAATACTGTCGTGTAGTAATCTGAGAAATCACTAAACACTACAACTATCGAATAGATTGTTCCAAATCTCAGAAGTATATGTTCATGCAGCTAATAATAGTGCCACTCTTATTGCCTTGAACACCTTGACTCGTGAGAGTTCATTCTACAATACAGTCTGGGAAATGGAGACTCCAAATGTATCATTACCCAAATCATTTTAAGTGTGTATGCCTTTAGTGATAAAACTAATGGATTTTCATCACCATACTGTGTCTGATTGTTTTTAATCTCTTAAAAATCACTATCTTAGTGATATCTTTCAATAACATTTACAAGTGTGAGGACATCATGTAGGTTTATAAATCGTTGGTCTGATTTATGTAGGAACTATGAATCTCACCCCTTTCATTGAACTCTTTGGGAGCCATTGATTTCCTGTAAGTTTTGGAACTCTTCACTTGCAGTCAGAATATGAGCCTTAGTATCTCACTTCAGGGTTTCACTTCTTTGCATTTCTGAACATCCAGACCTGAGGTGTGACTTATTATCAGGCAGAAAACCACATTGTATGTTGCATAAGGTGCATACCATAAGGTAAGGTGTAAGATGCATATTTGCAGTATGGAGTATGGAAAATTACAATCAGTCTGGAAGTTCTGGTTCAATTACCCATAGTGGTTGTGGAGGAGCTGTGTTTCCACAACCTTGTGCAGTTTCTGTGCCTTTTTTTTTTTAATGTGCTTGATTTGGCTCAGACCTATTTGCTGAGAATAGAGGTGCCAAGTTTTTATTGAGCTCTGCCAGCTTGGTTGCTGCTGGGGGGCAATGGTCTGTAGGCCAGGCTCTATGGTGGATTAAGTCATGAGCTATAACTATTTGACAAAATCGCTATTAAAATAAATTAGATTCCTGAACCCTGCTAAATATCAGGATCATTCTGATATGACCTCCTTGGAGTGAGGTTGTCTTAAAATGGGGAGAACTGCCAGTGGTTTTCTTCAGTGCATTAATCACTTGAAACTATTTGTAAAAAAAGGCTTAGATTTTTAGCATATTTTCATTAACTTTTTTGCTGATATTCTAAATTTAGATAGTTCTCATGGAACAAATAGATTTGTAGCATGGTAAAGATTCATTAAAACATAATCTCTATATTTTTGAAACTGTTTTTTTTTACCAAATGCGTGCAAATCTAAACTTTAAGTGAACTTTCCATGACTATTCTGTGGTGTTTGTTTCACGTGCTTAAAACCAGTGAGAAATATTTGCAAAATGATTTGTGTTTGCCCAACCACTTCAGATAGTAGAACTGCAAACAGCTCTTGTTGCTTTGGTCTTTTTCATCACTGCTGTGTCTTTCATTCTCCATCTAGGACCTACAGTCAGTACCTTCTACTACACAGAGAGTTCATTACCAGGTGAGATAAGCTTTCCTTTTATTATCAGAACAAAAAGAGTTAACAATGTGAACTGCACTCTTTGCGTTTGAACCTATATGTTCTTGGGCTAAACACCTATGTTTTAGCTGAATTTCTGATTAACATTTATGCTTTAATCTTGGATAGCCATTCTGATTTCTCTTGTACAATCCTTTTCCTTGCAAGCCTTATGGAATCACCTTTAAAACTAGCACAGGATGATGATGGGAGTGATACTGCGATAGTGGTACCTTGCATATTGAAGTGAATGAGAGACTGTGTCCTGTAGGACAAATGACAAAAGTAAAACTTTTTCTCTCTCTGAGAAACAGAACAATAACATGTTATATTGCATAGCTGTAGTAATAAAGTCTTATCAGTGAGAAAAAAAAGGAGTTGTAGCAGGCCTAACCTCTTAATAATTCTGTACATGTCAGTCATCTACTTTAACATAATCTTCAGGGTAATTTTTTAATCCATCTTGGGCACAAATGTGTTTTCTGCATGAGACAAACAATTTTTAGGTGGCTAGTTCTTAAAATTGGTCTCTTTGTGCATTTTACAACTTTATTCTACAATACAGAACTTGCCTTTACAGTTTGAAGTATTGTTGTATATTTCTCTCAGTAAAATAATGCATTGCAGAGCACTTCAATTGGAAGTAAACTAACTCAAACTAACTCTACTGGCTCCTGAAGTGGTTGGATATTAGCACAGAGACTTGACACAAACCATGGTCAGTTGACATAGTTCTTAGGATCACAAGCTTGCATGGTGTTGATAAGGTTTTTCCTAATTTAGCAGTGCAAGTCTTATTGGATCAGCAGGAACAAGTTCACTGAGAAAGCGTACAGAGATCCAGATGAGAGGAACCAATTGTGGTGAAATTGCAGATAATTTCTTGGGTGTTACTGATTACTTGGGTGATACAGAATTCTAGTTTCACAAGAATGCCTGTTAGATGCACTGACTGCAGGCACTATAAGAAAATGCAATTTGGCATGTTTTCCTGGAGTTGCCTCCTTCTTATCAGTTCATGGTTTGTTTCTTCATTTCCCTGTCCAATGTTAACCTCATATTTTTGACATTTCCATCAGTCATTTCCCTGGAACTGAGTTTTAGAGCACTGTTAGTGTCTAGCAAATTGACTAATAAATCAGCATGTATGATTCTATTCCACTCATTATAAATTAACCTAAGTGGCTGCTGACTGCTCCATGTGTAGGAAACTGCCCGAGGTAAAATGAAGAACTAAATCTGCTTATATGGAGAGGTCTAAAAAAGAGTATGAAATGTTGAAAATCAGCTCAATACTTGGCTCTAACCTCTGCAGTTATATCAGTATATGAATTAGTTGCCTAGCCATCTTCTCTAGTGCACAGCAGTGTGAAATCCCTAACATACCATCCATTTTTTATGATGCTACAATTTTGAATGCGCCCCTCTCTGTGTTTTGTCTTCAGTAGGTGTTTGTCCTGGTTTCTTCAAACATGTTTTTTTTCTCAGTGGGTCACTTTCTGCAAACTGTCTTGTTAGGTTAATTTGAGGTTTGTTCCACATTGGTATCCCTATACGAATTGCAGAAATGGGAAAAAGCAGTGGATAAAGGGCATGAATAAGGTGCTTAAAGTGATAGAACTGTCTTTATACCTCACTAATAAGGTGTCATGGGTACTTTTAGGTCTCATAAATGCAGTTCTCTTGTGTGATTCCTCTGCAGCTCAAAACATGGGAAGTCAGCAGAAATATTAGCAAGCCTAGGTACAAATGAGAAAAATTACACTAGATTTGTTTCTCATACTGTTTTGTTTCTCTAATGAGTTTATTACTCATAACATACCATTCTCATGGGCCTGAGACTTTGCAAGCTAGTTCTGCAGTTGATCTGTAATGAAGTCTTGGAAGGAGGATATCACAATATGCAATTTGTGATTCAAATTTATATTTACCAGCATTATCCCTATGTGCACTTTGCCAACATTATGTACTCTATGAATTTTTACTCATTTTTCCTCTTTGTGTAAACTACTTTTTAGTACACACCATTATTGTATGTTTTCTTCCTTTTTCCCTTTGTATAGCTGTCCTCTTCTTTCCACACAGTGGACTAAATATTAAGATACATAAAGCTTTGTGTAGAGACAGATGACAGCAAACCTAATGGATTTCAGTGATCCTTGATTCTCCCACAAAGCCCTCAGCTGCAATACTAGCAAACCTAAGCATCCCACAGCTTGGTTAGTCCTTCTTAGAGAAAGAAAAGGTGTATTTTAAATCTGATTCAGTGAAACCATTGAGATGTGTTGCTTGGTCCCCATGTGCAGATAAAGTTCACTTTATGGAATTTGACACTGTCATTGTCTCCATCTCTCCTGTAGTGAGGCTGGAGACAATAAGCTGTACATGAGAGCAAGGTTTATGAAATTGAGTAAAATCCTCCCTGTTGCTTCTACATTTTCTTTTCTAGTCATGTGACTTGGTATACTACTCTGTAGTCTGTTGTCTGAAAGAGGAGTAAAGTTTAATCTTGAGTCAATATGAGCCTGAATTTACATTGTTTGTAGATGTGCTGATTGTACTGCTTAAGATGTAAATAATGATACAATCTGGCTCTACACAAAGTTTGTGTGTGTGCCCAAGATCCATGCTGTCGTGTTTTACCCTGTGCAAATACATTTGTGTTTAAATGTTATATGCCAGTGGCTTTAAGAATTTGGCTGACCATACACTGGCAGCATGGAGCACAGAGATGACCACCCTCTGCTCTCTTGAGATCCCTTTTGCCTCTCCAGCTCAGTGCGAGCTAAAAATGCAGGGAGGACTGAGTGCTTGGTGAGCACAGGTCAGTAAGAAGGTCTCCCCAGTCATTTAGTTTGGTTCCTGAAGTAACATCTGTCAGATCTCCAGGAGCAGATTTTTTTAGCCAGAATGGGAACATGTTGATGTAGGATGTCTATTTTTTTGACCAGTGGTGGTCCTCAGACCTGCACTCTCCGTATTCTTGGTACAGGGGATAACATGTTTTTTAATCCAATATGCATTTGGGACAGAGCAAAGTGGGGAATTGCTTTGAGTGGCAGGTGAGTAGAGAAGGCAAAAGTGTGTAAAAATACTGCGCTGGAACAAAGGAAGGTGACAGATACTTTCAGGCTCTTGGGGATGGTTCTGTGCAGGGCCAAGAGTTGGACTCAATGATCCTTGTGGCCCCTTCCAGCTCAGCATATTCTGTGATTCTGTGACAGCACATAAGTAACATACAGTAATTAGAGTTTGTGGCTGCTGTTTGATGCTGATGTGTGTCTTTGATCTCTTTCACCTGCCTCTGTTCCTGTTAGGAAAGCTGTTGTTGATGCAAAGGTTTTGATACTTCTGAGCTGAAGGGAAGAGGACAGCTGAAGATGTGGCTAAAACTAACCATGTCAGTTTACTCTTTTGTATGATTGCAGTCAAACCTTGATGTCATGGAGAAGAAAAGTGGGTTTAGGTTATGTAGCTTTTACACATTGTGCAACGTCAGTAGAGCAAAATGAAAAAAAGCATAAAGTCTAGGAAATAGCCCATCTTAGAGAAAAATCGGTTCCTTTTTTAAAATATAATTTCCCTGCCCTATACAGGACCAGGAAAGCTCTTTCCCCAGAGTACTTTCTGTCCAGAGGCTCTCTCCTAGATGGTGCTTCCTAGATGGTGAGTGCATCTCCCTTGTCTTGTGTCCAGCGTGCTTCTTGCCTCTGTTGTGCGTATGAAGGATAGTTCATCTGAGAGTATTAACTGTGGTGGGGTAACTTGTTCCTTCTTGTTACACTGAGCAGGTAAAAAAGGAGCTGAGTGACCCTCTTTCCCCTTTAAGAAGTGAAGTGGGCCCTTCATCTGGCAATCAAAATGTCTGCTGTAGCTTTTTCACCCCAAGGAGACATGCTCCCCTAAGGGAGGTTAGTTGGGTTTATTAGAGTCTCTGCTGTGATGAGGAGACTTAGTGCATGGCAATGCCTGAACTCAGAGTGCAGCTGGCTGTGGCAATGTGCTGCTACTGGTAAGGCTGTGCTCTTCACTCTTAAGTTCTATAGTCTTTAGGCACTGTAGTGTTTAGGTGATAGAACTGTACCTCCATTTTCCTTGTAATACTGCACTTCATGTAATTCCCGAGAGAGCTGCACTTGTATTTGACCCAGACTTTGTCGAAGCAGACGACTTATCTGGGCTTTACATCAGGCTCCAGAGCACAGAAATTAGCAGCTGAAATGGATGGCATCTGCTTTTACAAAAGCTTCAGCATGGGGAGGCTTAAATTTTTAATATTCTAAACAAAAAAAATTCTCCTTGGCAATTTCTAATCACTCTTCCTTGTCTCTCATGAGGGAAATTGATAAAAACATATTGAGAATCTGTTTGGTTTCGAGAGAAAGCTGGGTGGGTAGATGCATTTAGTTTTTGTCTTTAGTATTTGATATTCTCTTGCAGTGCCAAAACCTACAATGCTATATCACTGTGCTCTTGTGTCAAAACTCCAGAGTGAATGGACCTGATTTCACTTGCCAAACAAAATGCAAAGTAGATACAAAAAAAATTGCATCTGATGAAGCACATTGTACATAATAAAATACTTTTGGGCTTAGTAACATACATTATTTGACAGTGGCAAATTCATAATATGTGCTTTATTTAGTGAATCTGCCCTGTTTTCATGTGCTTTTCATGAGTAGCATAAATTTTCCTTGAATATATTGTTAATTCAGAGTGAATATCTGTGGCCATGCATTTGATTTACAAAGAGCTCCCAAGCATGGTATTGTTCTTTAGATTCAAAATTTGAATTAATCCTATTAGACTCATCAGTTTAATTATATGCTTGCCATACTCTCATAGGAACAATGGAGCTTCTTCTGTCACATATTTTAATGTAATCAATTCTTCTTATAAGCCTGAAATCCATTTAATACATTTTTAAAAATATTTATTTCAAATTAATATTTTCAGTGAGTACTATTTCATTAAACCTCACCTTTAAATTCACCATTTAATGGGATAGGAATATCATAGAGTCATGGAATATTTGTGGTTGGAAGGGACCTTAAAGATCGTCTAGTCCCAACCCTCCTTGTCATGTACAGGGACACCTCCCACTAGCCCAGGTTACTCAAGGCCTTATCCAATGTGACTTTGAACACTGCCAGGGTTAGGGTACCCAAAACCTCCCTGGGCAACCTGTTCCAGTATCTCACCACTCCCACAGTAAAGAATTTCTTCCTGATATCTGTCCTGAATTTCCCCTCTTTCAGTTTGTGCCCATTACCCCTTGTTCTATTGCTACAATTCCTAATGAAGGGTCCCCCTCTGGCTTCCTGGTAGGCCCCCTTCAGATACTGGAAAGTTGTTATGAGGTCTCCACGCAACCTTCTGTTCTCCAGGCTGAACAGATGAACAGCTTCAACTTTCTCAGCCTGTCTTCACAGGGGAGGTGCTCCAGTCCTCTTATCAACTTCATGGCCTTTCTCTGGACTTGTTCCAACAGTTCTATGCCCTTCTTATGTTGGGGACACCAGAACTGCATGCAGTGGTCCAGGTGGGGTCTCACACGAGCAGAGTAGAGGGGGAGAACCACCTCCTTTGACCTGCTGGCCGTGTTCCTTTAAATGCAGCCCAGCACACAGTTGGCTTTCTGGGCTGAGTGCAAACTGCCGGCTCGTGTTGAGTTTTTCATCAACCAATACCTACAAATTCTTCTCTGTAGGGCTGCTGCTCTCAATCACTTCTGGACCCAAACTGTAGGTGGGCCTGGGATTGCCATGACCCAGGTGCAGGACCTTGCACTTCGCTTTGTTGAACTTCATGACACCTCTCAAGCATGTCAAGGACCCTCTGGATGGTATCCCTTCCCTCCAGCGTGTCGACTGCACCACACACCTTGGTGTCATCAGTCAACTTACTGAGGGTGCACTCACTCCCACTGTCCATGTTGCTGACAAAAATGTTGAACAGTTTCGGTCCCAGTACTGACCCTTGAGAGATACCACTTATACGGACACAATGAATTAATTAAATTAGGTTCTTGTGGGGCCACTTCACTGACACAGGGGTTGTCTTATGTAGTAGTGGACAAAACAGCCTGTTTGGGCCATGCAGTTCTGCTCAGACTATTTTCTTAACAATGTCTTTGTTGTTTCTGTCTTGCAGCAACTTCTGCTGATCGTTTTTACCGCATTGACAGATCTCAGGTAAATCTTTATTCAGTTATAATTTCTATAGATTTATTTTTTTTTAAAGCTTTGTCAAATGCAGCTTAAAATGAATTATCTACCATTCCTCCTATATATTCCAAAATGTTACTGACGTCTCATGAGAAATAGAGAAAATATTCTGGGCCATTTTTTAGCTGATGTAATTCACATTGTTTTAATGATGTCTTGTGTCTGCTGACCATCTGCTGTTCTGTTTCCTTCCAATTTGATATAAAGATCAGAATTTTCCGCACTTGTCATCCTTATTGTCTTACTAAGGGCATCTGTGTGGCACCAGTGTATTCACATTTATCTTTTCACTGATGCTTTTTGGCACCAGAAGCCTTGATCCTGTGTATGTCTGCCACCAAATAGCTATAGAAGTTAAGGTGATGTTACAATTTGAGAATTAGGAACAGAGCTACATCAAATATTCCTAAAGCAATGTGTAGCTCTGCTGGATTCAAACCTGTGGTAGAGATTTGACAATCTGAATATGTTTTCTAGAAAACATTGAAAATTTTACAGGGCTTTTGGTGTTTCTGATTTGTGACCAGAACAGGCCAATTAGTGGCTCAGCATTAAGTGCAAATTGTTGATTTCACACAGTGGCCATTTGTATCTGGTCCCCCTGAGAACTGTGTAAGCTGTTTCTGAATCGTATGAATGTATTACCATTTCTTAATAAAAGCAGCTAGTGCTTTAGTTCAAGCAGCAGGAGCTATGACTTTAGTTCAGAGTTTCCAGGTTGAGTGTCTGCATGTAGCCACCATGGGACTTCTTTACACACATGTTGTACATCTTTGTTTTCATGTTGTACTTCAACATTTGGAAGGCATGGGTGAAGATGATGTAGATTAAACTAAGCAATCTGATCCTGTTTGACTTTTTCTGTATTTCTTTAATACTTGATACCATACAGATGGTCATCTTTCTCTCCTACTCCTCCATCCTGTGTTTCTGTGGGGAGAAGGTCAATACTGTGTGGTGGTCCCAGCACACAAACAGTGGGAAGTGTCCTGCCTGTTTGCCTACATAGACAGGCCTACTCCCACTCAGTGTTTTTTTGAAGGACAATGAGCCTTCAGTGTCAATAACTAAAAGGAAGGACTAAGAAAGAAAGCTTTGTTAATGGAGATGTGAAACCAGAATGTACAAGCAGTAAAGATCTGGAAGAGTATCCCCAAACAATGAAAAGTTCTGTCAGCCATCACTGAATGAGACACCTTGGGTGTTGATCCTCATTTCGAAATGCAAACCTCAGCTTTTTGGGTAGGCCTATAGTTTTCATCAGAATGACATGGAGTCATTGAGTAGCAGTCTTTTAAGTGTTGCTGTGAGTGTGAAGCTTGCTCATTGAAAATCTTGTTTGCCTTGAAATCAATGAAATATTTATTAGCAACTTCTGATGCATTGGTTTTAGTGTGGTTGTATAAGTATGCACTTAAGTACACAGAGTCCCCTGAATGCTCTTCAGAGACACTAATGTGCAGCCAGCTGGCTCTAGGGCAGCTGGGTGTTCTGAGAGATCAGTGATGCTGCAGGTTCATTATTTGTTGCTTGTATCACTCCAACAGGAACATTTGCACTTTGTGACAGAAATTTCGCAGGACGAGATTTTTATTCTGGACCCAGAGGTGGTAATGTCACAGCAGGTGGGGACGCCCCCAGGAATGCCTGATCTGGTAGTGGAGCAGGCCTCTGGGTGAGTACTGCTGGGATCGGACTTTTCACGGTTCTATTAGAGATAAGCATTTCTTTATGGTCCCCTTTTCTGAAGGACTGTGAGATGTGGGAGGGCAGATATTAAGTGAGGAGCCGAGGACAGGAACAAATCCAGCCATGGTAATGACAGAAGGACAGTAGCATAATCTACATCTACTCCATTAGGCATCCTGGAGCACACAGCAGGGCTAATAAACTTCGGCACCTTTTAACCTCCTCTATAGGTCAAGATACCACTTGACTATCTGCCCTGTCATAAACTTCTAATGACTGAGTTACAAACTCTCTTCTCTGTGTGGTTAGGGCTCTGATACCACTGTATAAGGCCGTGAAGCCCTTTATGTCTAAGCATGATGGTGAAGTGTCTGTTTCTTATCATCCTCTCAACAGACCAAAAATGCTTCTATTCATCTTTAGGAATAGTCTTGTATTCATAGTGAATTAATCAATTTAAACTTGCTATGGGCTGAAAAATGCTGGGAACCACTAAGCATAAGATGGCTTCAAAGTGGAGTACGCAGCTAATTTCTGAGGGGTGAATGCCTTTCTCTTCCTTCTTATATCCCTAGAATATCAGATCGGTGGAACCCTGCTGTGCGAAAGAGGATGCTGAGTGACAGTGGCCTCGGCAAGATCTCCCCCCACTACGAGGTACCTGACAAACAAAAGGACGCCAGCCAGACACATATGCTGCAGTAAGAGCCCTCTGCATTTCTCTGCTTGATGACACACTGTCACTGTCACCACAGCCAACTCCTGGTGTCTCCTTTAAGTGTAATTAATTGTGCTGACATGCTGAAATTACAGAAGTTCTTTTGCTACCTCTCTTTTGCTCCTCCCTTCTGTTCTTCCTCTTTCTCCACTATTATATGTTCTTGCCTCTGCTTCTTTCTCTGTAGCACCCTGAACTCTTAATTAATCTAGATCCAAGGACCCTGAAAGAAAATATGTTATTTTGGGTGCCTGAATTTCCCCCTAAGGAAGTGTTCTTGGCAACTGTTTAGGAGAAAGATCGAAGCATTCACCCTCACTGTAGCTCTGATACAATGTGACAAAGCAGAAACCTCTAGAACTGCGGCTTGTTGTCAAAGATATGGGCAATAGTTTTCATATAATCTTGAACCATGTAGGATGGTTAAACATTGGTTTTCTTTCTGATGATACCCCCATGGAGACTTCTACCACTATATCCTATTTACTCTGTTCAGATTTGTATAAAAACATCTCTTATTCGGATGGCCTATTTTAGAAGTGGTTCTCAACTTTTTGGTCATTTCCCTTTAGATTTTCAGAACTATCAGTAGATCTATAATCACTACCAAAGTTTAGATGGGAGACACCTGTCAGAACTCTGTTGGTGACTTTGAAAGATTCCAATCTTTGGGATTGTTTCCCTCCCCCCGACCCCCTCCAAGTACCTAATGTATAATTATGTACATCACTTCTGATTTATGTTTCTAGTTTTACTGTATGGACATCCCTATGGACAGGTATTAAAACTTAGTACAGAAAAATAGGGAATAGTGACCATGTGGTCCCTGTTTCGGATTTTCTTTTTGTCTGGATGTGTGTGGAAGGGGGCTGCAAGGTGCCTACAGGGCAGGCAGACCATACATTTCCCAGACAGATGCAGTGTGGATGGTAGACTGTGTAGCCATGTGGCTACCAACTGGAAACTTCCCAGCAAACTGGAAACTGCTGTCAGGAGTAGGAGATGTCATGGTAAGAAAGGGTGATGTAGGTAGCACTTACAGGAGACACACCTCTGGTTTTCTTCTGTTGCCCTGAGGGATTCTGGGTTAGTTCTTGGTGCTCTTTGCCATGTGAAGAGTGGTGAATTCAGGTTCACTTTTCCACAGACTGGAGTGGCAGGGCCCAAAATTTGAAGCTAACAAAGCTATGAGAAAAGTGATCCTTAGACACTTCTAGGCAGTATGGAGAGATGGTGAGAACATGTGGACTAATTTCTAATTGGTAAGAGGAATGATTTTGATTACATCAGCATGACTGGAAATGTTTGCTTAGGTGTAACAATTATGTGTGGTAGATTTATTAAGTACAAGAAAAGTCAGCAGCATTGCCCAGAGTAAAGTGTATCTATCACTGCCTGCTCTGAGGAATTGTTTTCTTTACAGCTTTTCTAAACTTTAATTGTGTTGGCTGAAATTTTTCATAGTAAGACTCCATCTTTGACTGTTTCTTTTTCTTGTAGTAAAAACTTGAACAAAAAAGTCAGTTCTTTCTGAAGGCAAGATTTGTGGGAAATGTGCTCCTATAAATTACCTGCTTTTAAATAAATAAATAAATCCAGAGGTTGTTTCCTGAGATGTTTTAGTGCTGTTAGTGGAATGAACTTCATTGGAATGAAGTTTTGGAGGCTTGACATTTAAAAAAATGTCATCATAATACCAGGGAGATGCCTTCTGCTGTCTTGAAAATTACCCCTGAGTTTGCCCTGCTGTTGAGATTGTTCATGCACTTTGGAGACACCTCAGAATCAAGAGTTTTGCTTTCAGAAGTTTCTGTCTGTACATGCTCACAGAGGAGTTATGCCCCTCTGTGCTTAATTCAGGTTGCAGGCCTGCCCACAGGGCTGAGGGAAGGGGGGCTGTGCTGCTCACCAGCTGATCTCCGGTAGCAAGGAGAAAAGGGACGCAGTAGTCATGGTCAAATGGAGATGAGTCAGGAAAAGGTGTATGAAGGAACGAGGAAAAGAGGTTGCAAGAGCCAAAGGAGTAGAATCAAAAAGGGAGCATGTGCAGGAAGTTGGGGAACTGGGTTAGAGGATGGGAGCTGTTAGGTAGGAGCACAGACATGCAAGTGTCTGGAAATCAGAATGAGAATAATGAAAAGGAAGAGGACATGGGGTGCATATAGGTAAGGGAATAGTGAGACAGGCTAGAGGCACAGAGGAAGGGTCTTTGGCTGTTTCTCTCCAGAACCTGGAATTCTGGTTTTATGCAGATTGTTCATTCCACAGATGGGCAAGCTCTGAAATATGTTTAGACACTGCCTCATTTGCTGCCAAGATGGAAGGTGTATAGTAAGTGAGTCAGGGGATCGTGGTGGAGAAAGAAAGATATTATTACTGTTCAGGCACTTGAATGCTGCTCTGGAGGACTGGCTTCTCTGCTCAACATCCCTGACAGGATTTCTGAACAATGAAGATTTACAACAAACTTTTTGCAAATGACCTGTTAACAGTAGGCTCCTCATTCTGTGCAAGTCCACTGTGAAGTAGCTTTGGTTCCTGGGAGGCCAGTACAAGGAGAATTTGAAAGAGAGCAAAGGGCTGGAAACTGAGAAATAGGCTTTCTGTTGCCTCAGGTTGTAATACTAAAATTAATGGAAAGTTTGTGCCTGCTTTCCCAGCTGCAGAATACAGATAATATTGCAACCTCACCTTAGAGGAGCAGAGTGAGGGTGAATTTCATGGCTATGAGAAACTTGGGTACTATGGGGAGACGCTGTCAGAGATGCTTAGCAGGGAATTAATCGTTTTGCATTCTGTGCAGTCTTGGTATTGTGGAATAAATAAATCTTGAGGCTGTGCACTGCATATACAGAAGGATATCATTCAGGTCTCTACTTAAATACTGAGGCAAGAGTCCAGCAGAAGAAAGTGAAGGGTGGCAATGTGATTTAAGGTTGTCACGACATTTAATGCAACGGGGGTGGAGTATGATGCTTGGGTGACACGAGCTCTGACATTTCCAAACTGTTGAATGTTTGAATTTGCAACCTGAAATAGTCTTTCTAACCTGGCACCTTAAAGCAAAAAAAGAAGTGCTTTAGAGAGCACTATTATGTTTTGGTAGCTGAAGTAGCTCACAGGTACTTTACAAAGATTTGTCGCTTCAGAAATTATTTTTCAAATAAAACTTGAGAGAAGGATTATAGCAAAATTTCTAAAGAGGAATATGGCGGAGAACAGAGGGGACAATTCCTCCTGTACATGGAGCTCTTATGGATCTTTTAAGAATCATCAGCGTCCAGTATTTTACATCTAGTCTGAAATACTGTACAGCATTTCCAACTCAAAGTGCATTATCCTGTAGCCTAGGGCAAGTGACAGGGACTTGGTGTGAGAAAAGTGTCATAGTTGACTTACTGGGAATGTTTTCTCAGTGGTCATTTTTCTCCTAAACAGTTGGGAGTGAAACTCTTCAGGTATTAGGAACAGATTAAACCACAGCTGGTCATAATATAGCTGCAGGCTGCTTAGAGTGCATCTGTCATCACTATAAACACACATATATAAATATGTGTGTATATGCATATTTATATATATAAAACCTCTTTGAGGTGAAGTTATTATTTCTGACAAGTGAGGAATGTAGCTAAAAAGTCAAAGTATGCAAATAGAAAGATCCCTTAAATTATTTCAATAAATGGAAGCAGAGAAGAGAATATGTGATCTGAAAATAATTATAATGTTTGATGTTGCTTTTGATCAGAAGCTATTGTGTCAAACTGTAATTTGAATATAATGGTTTTGAGGCAGGGTTCTTTCTGAGACAGAAATTATGCTTTTGTTTTCAATTAACTAAGCTTCAGGTTATTTTCAGCTGGCTTTTGATTAGTGGCATTTTGTGTTTCGTTCTTTTTTTTGATAGCTCTTTGATGTGTAACTGATATATAGAGTGGACAGGACATAAAACAGTGTCTCGATGCAATAACCAGGAGCTGGGACAGATTGTAGTTTAACAGGAATATCAATTAGTGTGAACGGTGCATAAAAAAACACAATAGGAAGACAATTTATTTGGACTAGAGGTATTTGTTCTTAAAAAAGCTAAATATTCTGGTCTGACTCCACTGAAACATGTAACTGGACCCTTGCTTTGTACACGAGTGGGTTCATCCTAATTTTATCCTATGATAAATGGTGCAGTGAGTTATGGATGACCTCATATCCTGCTGTAAGCATTTATTGCTAGCAATATATTTCTCTTGCTAGTTATGTTTGTTACCCTGTTATGTGTTGAGAGCTGGAAAATGAAATAAAATAAAAGCCACAACAGCATACAAAGATGAAAAGGTGACTATACTTTGGTAGAGGTTTAATCTATGTTTTTTAATTGAAGTAATTAATTTCCCCATTTTTGGGGGCAGTAACAAGCACTTTTCTAGCAGCTGTCCAGCTGTGATGGCAATGTATTTCCAAAGCTGCTAGCTGCATTGGCTGAATCGAGTGCATGGCTCGTGAAGGGTGGGTGAAGGTTGGCCAGAATGCCATCTGGTCTTGTCAGGGAGAGGAAGAAAAAATGCCTGTAGGTGCTGGAAGATGGTTGCAGCCCTTTACACTAAATAGACATTAATTAGCTAGTAATACTATGCAGGCATTGCTTTGTGAGGCAATAATAACCTAGCTCCTCAGAGGGAAGAAGAAAAAGGCTAAATGCCAAGTGTTTTAACTCAACCACAAGAATCAGATCATTGCCCAGGAAATCAGTGTGACAGTGCAGATGTTACAAGGTGGTTTAGGGTATTTTTTTTAAGAGAAATCTTTGTGTAGTACAAGATGAGAAGAGCGTCAGGTATACAACTTTGAATGTAGAAATGAGAAGGAATGCTCATTTAGTGAAAGTTTAGAAAAATAAAGAGATGATTCAGAACATGGTAGGCAGGAGCTGCCTAGTGACAAGAACCTTTAAAATGTCAAAGGTTGATGAAGACTTGATAAATCCAAGACTTTCCCCCAAAACTCTTCCACTGGGAAACTCAGCATCAGCTCTTAAGTGGGCAGAGTAGTCTGACCTGGTGTTTTTGATAGCAAAATCTGAATTAATTTTCAGGTTCAGATTTAGTGCAGATTGCATTTATAAGATTAAGCCACAAGAGTGAATTGGGTATGTTTTAACCAGGAACTTGTACACCTGTACAAATTACTTTCCATTGCCCAGATGAGGCTCCATGAGTACTGATTGCTTTCAAACAAATCTTATTTTAGTGAAAGCATAAATCACCGTCTCACCTTTATTGTACACTCCTGTGTAATCTTTATAATAGAACTAGGCCATAACAGAGCACAGAGTCTGTTTTTGCTCAACTCTCCCTTTTCTTTCTTTTCTGTTGTCTTAGGTACTTTTACAGATAGCTTGCAAGGCATCATTCTCACTACCTGAAAGTGAAGCTTGAGAAAGGTTTGCCTAAAGTAACTCTCTGCCTCTCGCTAGGAAAGGAATGTCAAAAAGAAGGGGTTGTTTAGCAAAAGGGAAGATGTAGATTCAAAGAAGAGGGAAAGCAATGCAAAGAGGATTGAGAATAAGTCAGGAAAAGGTAATGTAATGTAATGGCCAGTCTTCGCGAACGAAGATTTTGGGAAAGGTCTTTTACCTTTCCAGCCTGTGCAATGGATTTTTTAGGTGAGACACAGCCTGCGCTGAACTGAGCCCACCCTTTAATCCTAAGGTTCATCTGCCGGGGCCAAGCAAGCTTGGACAATGGCAGTGAGGTCCTCAGGACATAGGTTTGTTTAGAGTGACCTTCTCATAGATGGATGGCCTCACAGGGCTAACGAGCTCCAATCTGCCCGGGGGACTGGGATTCGAACCTGGGTTGCAGCAGTGAGAGTCCCGCATGCTAACCACTAGGCCACCAGGGGTCCTGAGTCAGGAAAAGGTAAACATGGGTTAAATAGGGAAAGAACTTTGAAGAAAGCAAAGAAAAAAAAAAATTATAAGAATATAGCATGTGGATAAGAAATTGAAGGGAAAGCAAGTTCTCTGAGTGAGATTGAGTGCAAAAGTCATGCATTTCAGTGTGGGTCCTGGGCATGTGTTTTTAGAGCTCTTACTGTTGTCAGCATAATGCAGTCATAATACTTACAATTTTACACACATCCCAGATAGAGGCTACAGTTTATCCACCATTAGGAAAACCTTTTTTCAGTTGCTGCTGTAAATCTCCCCCTCCCTCCACTTATGGAGAATTTCTTGACAAAAATGGAACCTGTTAATTTTTTTACACTCCGGTGCACAATTGTGGTAAATAATAAATGCCATATATTTTATGGTCCTGTTGTGAATATTCTCTTCATACACTTCAAGTGTTTAGCCACCTTCATTGGTTTTGGAGATTTTCAGTGGGGAAAAAAAGTAGTAATTATTGATTTCCTTTGGAATTCTACCTTGAAAATATGTGCCTGTGGTTCTGAAAAAATTGGTTTCTGCCCTTCCTCATTCCTTTAAATGTAACAATGAAAATCTCACAGATTTTTGGCTATATTTAAATAATTTTTTTGAAGCTTCTTGCCATCAGGATGAAAAAAATTTTCATCCTGATAAACAATAGGAAGGCTCTTAAAAATGGTGGATCTTGGCTGACAAAAAGGAGTGTATTTTCTCTCAGAAATCTCTGTTTTTAAAGTCAAACTGTTCCAGAAATAGATTGAATTTCTTATTTTTTTCTGTATAGCCAGTTCAGTAATGAGCTACTCCAAGCCAGTATAGTTACTTTTATTTTGTGGTATAATCACTGAATACAAAAACAATCTGTAGCATTGCAGACAGAAATAATTTTCAGTGAAATTCATACTCTTTCCATATCAACAAACAAAAGTCTTGCTTAATGCCCTGTGCTACTTTGGAGCCTGTGGGCTTTCAAAAGTTTCTGTATGGACACCTACTGTTCCTGGTATCTGTTACTATTTGGAAGCTAATTTGAGCTTTCACAATTTTTCTAGAGGAACCTTTATTTCTCCTTCTGGAGCTGCTTATTATACAGCAAAACCAAGTACAGCTGCAGATGCAGAATACATACAAATTTGTCAAAAGATCTGTCATGTACCTAGAATTAAACCTTTTACCAGGACAAACATTAATTCACAAGTTAGTTTTGAGCCTCTCCCACATTTCACCTAATCCATGTCCACCTCCCCCAAGCAGTGTCTCTAGTTCTGGTGACGTTCATCCCTGTCATGACCGGAAGATGAGACTCCTAGATGATGTGTTACTAATTAGTATAGACATCTTAACTCAACTGTAGAAGAAAGGCAGAGTTGGGAGAGGAAAACAATGTTAAAATGACAGAGGATGGAGAGGAATATTCATACCAAAATACCTTTGCAAAGACTGGCCTGCATGAGGTATGCTTGTGGTTTATCCTGAGTGAGGCAAACATGAGAACAGGTGTCCTCAACTCAGAATTCAAGAGGCTTTGCATTACTTGAGTCATGTTGGTACCATCTCAGGTGTGGTTCCAGGCAGGCAAAGATCCTGGCATTTTGCTCTTCTGTCTGAACAGGCACAAAAGCAGGACTAGGGAAAGTGTTGCCACTGCAGCCCTGTTTAGTCAGGGGGTGAGTCGTGGCCCTATGGTGATTGCACCCACCAGACCTGAGGGACCTCTGCAAACAGTGAGAATCAGATGGTTCTGGAAACTATTCAACACAAACTTTCAGCAACTTCTGGTGCCACCCTTAAGTAATTGAATACAGGCAAAACCTTATTTAATCACCTTTTCCTCTGTTTTAATTAGTAGAATTTTTATGTCACTACTGCCAAAGTCTGGCCTTATGTAGAGAGAATTGGAGTGCAGAAAATTCATGGGTTTTACTTATTAAAATTTTTGCAACAGTCACTAGTATTTGGTTCTTGTACATCATCCTGACAACCCCTATCCCAGTAATACTGAGCTTTAAGACCCTGACTTTTGCTTCTGCTCTTGTTAACCATAATTGGGAAAGGAAGAAATAAGAATTTGGTTCAGATTTGCATGTCTGTGGCCTTATTTGTATATGTGAATGCAATGCAAATGGTGTTGTTCTCTTCAACAGCCTTTGCTGTTGAGGTGCCTAATTACTAAGGGGTTTTAATAACAGTGGGCACATCTGATGAGGTGGTTTATGTATCTGCCCCTTCAATATGTGATGGAAATTGAGTACATCCTGTACTGTATCCTGGAAGATGTTTTTATTCTCCCTGGTACTTATAACCAATTAATTTTATTATTCAACATTTAGCTCCCCAGAGTGGATTGGGTGGGATTTTAGCTTCCTCTTTTCCCACCCACCTGCCCTTGAGCCTTTAGCATGAGGGCTCTTAATGACTTTTGTGGCGTCACAACACCTGAAGCACAGCTGAGGAAATTCACCCTGATGGCAAATTATTTTGGCAGAGAGTGACATGCAAAACACTCGCACACACCATGAGACTACAAATTTGTTTCTTTAGAGACATCTTGCCTCTAGACTGACATTCCACTTTCCAAAAGGGGAATGCAAGCAATCCAGCTCTGCTCTTCTCCTCGGGGCAACTTCAAGCAACAGAATACACATGTACTTGACAAAGGAACCATCTTACTTGGATGGAAAAACTCAAGTGTCACCTAGCTTGAAAATGTTTTCTAAATAGTTCCAGTAGATAAAGGGGTGGCAACAAGTTTTCACATGGGATGTAAGTTGTTTTTTTTTTAATTTGGGGTGCATTTAAGGGATAAAAATTTATGTTGACAGAGTACAGGTAGATGGGTACCTTGGTTTTCCTTAAGTGCTTTACCATAACAGCAATATATCTGCTTTCCACTCTCTGGCTGATAGCCAAGACTGAAGCAGTAGAGTCTCTTTTCTCTTTTTTTTGTTACAACTCTATCCTTTTCTGCCATTGACTTCCATCCTTGCTTGCTTACTTTAGCCCTTGGTTTGCAAAGCAGAATCTTCACTGAGAAATAAAACAGCTTTACCACAAAGAAGACAGGAATACATTAAGAGGATAACTTCCTGTAATCTTGTTTTCTGTTTGTCTGGGTAAAAGAAAATGACATTTGATAGTTTGATCTTTAGGGCCTACTGCTTTCCTGCAAGCATTGGACATGTGCTAACTGCACGTGGCAGGAGAAGGCTAGACAGAGTGGATCTGATGATGCCACTGTAGAATGTGAATATCCCTCTCTCCAACCTATGGTCCCCAGTGACATTAAGGCACTGGAAGAGGGGCTGGATGGATTTACTGGGGTGATAAAGGATGATTGACAGAATGAAAGTATGTATTCTTCTGGGCATACTTTAAGCACTGTTATAAATATAGGGTGAATATTCTCCAGCATGGCAAACTTACAGTCCAAAAAAATTTGGAAAAGTAGTGTACCTTGTAGTTTTAGATAATATGTATATCTGTATTTCTGTGTACTTGTTACTTATTTGTAAGAGTTGAAGTAAGAAAAAAACCGAACAACAAAACCCAAAACCCGAACATCCCAGTCCTAGTTTTCTGAGCATTGCACAGGAATAGCAAGCCTTTGTCCATGTGCTCTGTCCCTGCCATAAGGAGCTGCCATCTGCTCAGAGAGGAGAGTGGTTCTTAATGTGTTCTCACTCAGTACCAAGCTGTCTTATCAAAGCCAAAACTAGTGAGCTTCAGAGCCCTGGTACAAAATACAGTCCTGTACATATGTTACACACATATTGGACTACATAGTGTGTTCAAGCTTTCACACTTGGACATCTCATAATATGCATTCAGACTACATTTTTTTAATACCTTGTTCATATTCCTAAGTTCTGTTTTAACAGGCTTGCAAAGAGAATAGAAATGCAGTTTGGTAAAATAAGTGCTCTAAACTATCACACAGAAGTACTACTTTGCCTGAGTTAACAGTGTTAAACTCAAAAAAGTCAAACCTTTGCTAATTTTCTCAAATTCTTCGGATATCTTCATGCTTGTGTTTCATCTGTGGCTGAAAACTGGGAAGTGTCAAAAATACCATGCAACAAAAAGCAAAAGACAAAGGATAATTATATGAAAATAGGTCATCTTTTGAGGTTTGCAATTTAGTATTTTAAACTTGCAAATTTTAGAGTGTTTGGGTGAGAATGGGAACAATATTCTGACATGAGCCTTCACCTGACTCATGGAACGAAAAGTGAGATTTTGCACTGGAGCTACTTGAAAAATTCACTGGTGAGCTGGTTTTGCTTGGTGGAGGTGTGCATGGAAGAGGTTTATGTCTTCTGGAAAACATTGCTTGAAACAGAAAGTACACATGAACATGGGTTGGGTTTGGTGTTCTTGGGTTGGGGAGAGATTCTCTGGTTCACTTGGGAACTGCTGAGGAAATGTGTTTCCCAGGTTGTGTGTCCTGGCATGGCTGCTCTGCAGGGAGCTGTCCTTGCTCTTCCATGTCTGGGATGAGTGTCCTAGTCCCCTGGCTGCAGGCTTGTATGTCAGGGTGTAGAGGGTAGAGTGGCTTCTTAAGATGCCCACCAAAGGACTTCTTGGGTGAGAGGAGAAACTTCTGCAAGCTTAAAAGCATTCAAATTGTCCTTGCTTGTCTGCTGCTCCTCTGCTCTAAGAAAGGAGCACTAAAACCCACAGCTTTGTCTCCGTAGCTGAGACAGAGAGAGTGTTTAGCAGTGCTGGCACAGAGGTGTGTGCAAGGGAGGGAAATACATGAGGAGTGGGGCCATAACACATAGCCCTGCTGAGGTTCCTGGCAGTGTTGATGCCCATGGGCAAGCAGGGACAGATGGACCTGGCTAAATTATGCCAAGAGCTGAAATCAGAGAGACAGAGGTGGCTTGGAGCCAGTGTAACCCTGACTTCTAGATTCCTGTTTCTGTGCCAGGCATCTAAAAGTGCAGCACAAAACCATATCTGAAACTCCCATTAGAAGTTTTATTCTCCATAAATTAGTCTATAGAAGGAGTGTAAATGGCTTAACAGTTCTGCTCTGCCTAGGACATGTGTGTGTTATGCATATATTAAGTTTTTTTTTAATTTTTGGGTCTTTTTTTTTAAGATGGCAAGAAAGTGAGGGTTTCTTAGTGCTTAGAACTTTGTGAAAATCAGGCCACTTATTTTTGAACATAATTGCAAGAATTTGTTTCTGCGAGATTCTTGTGTTTCAGGAACTAAATGCTATTTATCAAATGTGACTGGTTTGCATTGCTGCAACAAACAGACCACTTAAAATAGCTTTTAGATTGTTTAGAAACCCAAAGGGGCCCAAGATTATTTGGGTAGTACCTCAAGATACCAAGCAGCTGATGTGCTTCACCTCCATCTAAGCCTGAGGGCCAAGTGGAGATATGTCTTATGAACCAGATTATATCTGATGTGCTTGCATTGTGGCTGTCATGGTGTTGTGGTTAGAAAAATAATTTCTTTCTCTGGGTTAAATAAAAAACAAAACTCATATCAAAATGACCTCTGTGTTAATCTTTTCCTGGAAAAAGTAAAAGTCCACTGATTCTTTGCTGAGGAAAGAGGCCAGATGTTTTGTTACCTAATTGCACCTAATACATATTTTTTATTTTCATGCAGAATGCCATGGAAGTGCATAAACCTAGCACCTTTAGTTTGTGCTCCAGGTATTCTTAATAATGATCTCTGTCAAACAACATCCAGTCCCTTGACAGCCAGTTTGTTGTTTCACCAAAGCATTACATGGTGTGGCTAGATCTTGCTTTCTTTTAGGGTTAGAGCCACATCAGCTACTGCTTTTCCTTTACCTTTGGCACCTAAGCTCATCAAGATGTTGTCGGGTAGGTCAGGGAGGGTTTTGAAGATTTAATTCAAATCTGGAAATGGAAGAATAGCATTTCAAAGAAGTTGTCATTAGGCCCTCTTATGTTTTGCATTCTGCTGATATACTTTGGTTTCGTGTGATGATAAGAGAAAGAAAGGCCAAGTATTTAAAACAAGAAACCAAACCAAAAACCAAACCCAAACAAACTAATCACCCTAGAGTGATCATGCTGCTCCTCTGGAAATACCTTCTTTTTCAAGTAAATAACAAGCCAGCTTTCTCAGGTCATGTTTTGAGGTAGAATTATCTTATTCAAGATGAATGTGATAGAACATTTCTCTATCCCTTTTCTTTTCCTTTCTTTCTTTTTTTTTTTTCCCTTTTGAATTAACCTTAAGCATGTTTGGATTTGTATCTGATTTTGCAACAAAACTTTTATTCCCTTGTTAAAAAGCAATTCCCAGACAACTCCTCTGGGTGTCAGTACAACTTCAGGTATAGCTGTATTATGGTGTTCCAAACCTTCATTACAGCATTCCACAGTGGACAGAGAAATGGTAAGAGATAAAAAGTTAGATAGTAATGAGAAAAGACATGACAACAAAAGGGACACAGACATGCCTTAGACCCAGCAAGGAATACATCTGAGCTGCCCTGGTTTCCCTAAGAAGCACCAAGTTATATTCCATATGTTGGACTGTTTGTGAACAGCCTGAGTGCAGGTAGAGACTGAGACTGCCCGAGGAAGTTACAGAGAGGCTAGAAAGTATATGGATCTTTGCCTTTAGCAAAATTAGAAAGAAGCAGGCTCTCCAGAGTGTTGTTGCAGGTTACAGGATATGTCCAAACAGATTTCTGCAAAATAATAAATAACTTGAACAGAATTTCTTAGATTCAGGGAGCATAGCTAGTTGGCATTTTCCCATGTGTGTGAGACAGTATGGCTATTGTCTATGAGAAATATTTGAGTGGAAAGAATGACAGGAAAAGTGGAATAGTAAAAATAGAAAGCTTTGTAGAGAGACTCAAAGAACTGCAAAAAATTTGGGTTGAGAAGGACCCCTGAAGGTCATCTAGTACAAATCCTCATTCAAAACAGATCCAGCTAGATGAAGTTGTTCAGAACCTTGTCCAGATGAATTTTGAATATCTGCAAAACTGCAGATTCAGTAATCTCTCTGCACAGCCTCTTCCTCCATTTGGTCATCCACAGGGTAAATTTTTTCCCTAATATCCAATCTGAATTTCCCATATTGCTTCTCCTCTTCTTTCTTCTCTGTCTTCTTTATGCCTTCCCGGTAAGTAGTTGAAGGCAGCAATTAGATTTTCCTTAAACTTTCTCTTCTTACTGAATGAACCCAACTCCCTCAGCCTTTCCTCATATGTCTCTCTTCACATGCCCTCACCATCTCTGCAGCCCTTTTTGGAACTCAATCCAGTTTGCCAATGTCTGTCTTGTTCTAAAGTCTCACAAGCACTGAGTAGAGGGTCAAAAATCACTTCCATCTACCTTATGGCTGTGCTTTTGCAATTCCAGCTCAGTGTGTCACTGGCCTTTGTGGACACAGGAAACTCTGCTGATGTATGTTCAACTTGTACTCTGCTAACATCATGCATCCTTTTCTGAAAAGCTGTTTTTAGCTGTTAGACCTCCCACCCTGTCTTACTGCATGGGTTTATTCCTTCTGAGGTGCAGGGCTTTGCATTTGCATTTCATGAATTTGCTAGCTTGCTGTATTTCTCCAGCCTGTGATGGTCACTCTGAGTTGGGAACATATGGGGTCAAAGTGTGAGGAAGGTCCCAGTAATTCTTAGGCTTTTCTTTTTCTTCAGGTGCCATGGCAGTAAATGGTCATTCCCAGACTGAGCATCATCTGGTCAGGGACCAGGAAAGCAAGCAGTTCTGCCTTTCTACCAGTAAAATATGATACACTGTCTGCAGCTGGGTCTGCAGGGGACTCATAATCCCAGAGGCATTGATACAGATAGCTGAATGAGAGGGTTTCCTCAACTGTATTTTAAAAATACTTAATGTGCTAAAAATTTTCTTCATTTGCAATCAGGGAATATGTGAATAAATCCCAAGAGGGATGCCACTTTTGATTCTGAGGAGATGTACATGTAAAATGAGAAGGAATGGGTTTAATCTGACAGCTCTTCCTCTCCCTTCATCATGGAAAGCTGTTGTCAGACTGAATTAGAAAGTTTGCAGAAATACATTGCTTAAGCAGGAAAAAAGGGGAATGTTCATAAAATCCTGCAGAATCTGCACACATATTGTTATTTGGCCCTTAAATATTAAATAACTGGTTTTAAATAGGCCTGGTGCAGATGGGTTTTGCCACAGGTTTATTGATTAAAATAGCTGCTTTACATCAGCTCTAAGTTTGTTTCTCCAGAGGCTTTTGTCTTCATAAATAATGTACCCATTTGCTGAAATTTTGTTAGAACTCATCTGCTGAAGACTGGCTGTATATATCTAGGTTGCTAAGCCTCAGTTGGCTAAGCTCAAAATTGTGACAGTCCCTGCACTTACCTCCTTAGAAATGAACATTTCCTCTTCTACCCATCTAGTGCTGAACAAATCTAGTGCTTGCACATTAGAGAGTGCACTTGGAAACAGCTCTGATTGTGTTTGGCTCTTTGGGGAAGGTTTGTATGATACAGAAGGCTACCTTGGCTATACTGAGGATTAGATTTTTCCAGCAATTCATCCAAACGCTGTGAGTGGAAAAATGTCAGTGAGCGGT
Source organism: Neopelma chrysocephalum (assembly GCF_003984885.1). Taxonomy (NCBI): domain Eukaryota; kingdom Metazoa; phylum Chordata; class Aves; order Passeriformes; family Pipridae; genus Neopelma; species Neopelma chrysocephalum. The sequence continues at coordinate 25,488,440 of NW_020897714.1, forward strand.
TGGATTGGACCATTAATTTTGAAGCCTGTTTTAGATGGGCATGTCTCATACCTTCAGTGTTTTAAGACTTCCAGTTTTCAGGATGTGTCTAGTGTGTGTATGATTAGGGTCTTTTTACACTATTATTATGGCTTTTTTATGCATTTCTAAATAAGTGTACCTCGTTTTCTAGGAGATGCTTGTGCATTTTGTGTTGTGTTCAAAGAGTGTTTCTTTGCTTGTATGGTGGAACAGACACAGCTTCCCCTTGCAGACTGAGGCTTGCAAGTTCTGTTATCCCTCTGAGTAGAGTTTGCCACTCTGCAACAGGAGAACACTCCTGCAGGACTCATAAGAAAGGAGGGCTGTGACAGCATGGAAAGCAAACAGAGGTGTTAACATGCTTTTCTTCCTCCTCCCTTCTGCTCCCCTTCCCTATCATAGAAATATTTGTCTTTGCTTTAACTATCCACTACTACAATAGCTGTTCGTTAAACCAGAGCAGGAGGAAGGGCAGATTAATGCCTTCGATGAAAATATGTGAAATTAGGCTTCCCTGTCTCATTTGTGCATGAGAAAATATCATTGTTGGTAGAAGAGCTAATTGAATTTCATGCATCTGGAAATGTAGCCAGTCACAGACAATCTGGCCTGTCTTTACTCTTGGGGAGATGGTAAGCCTTTCTTTCAACAAGTTAATTTTACACCAAGACAAACCCAGAAAAAACTAACAGTTGATACCAAGAACAGGATATTGCAGGGCCTGAACTTTTGCCTGAATATTTTTTCTGTTTTGTTTAACCAAATGCAAATCTCTTCAAGATGTCATTTGGCAAAGTGTTTTGACCCAGGTGAGATCACAGATCTTGACAGTATATTAGTTTTTCCCAAAGTATCTTTGACTTGCCTCTTATTTTTTTAAGGCATGGAAGTCGTGAGAATGATAACTTGCTTCTTTATGACAGTAAAACACATAGCTAGCATCATACTAGGAGGGTAGCTGACAGGCACTAGATAGATAGTTACTCTGTGGATGTTAGCAGCTGAGAATCCTCCCTTCTTGGGACACCTGTCTGGTGACCAGTGCTGCCACAGTATGTCTCTCACACTTCTTACAGACCTGAGAGAAAGATGTGTGACCGGAAATATGAGCATCCACTGGATTTTTTTCCTGTCAGGAAAGTCCCCTGTGACTGTGGAGTGAGTGTATGTGGTTTAGAGCAGGTCATACACTTTCTTTCTTTCCTCCCTTAGAGCCTGTCATGAGCATGGGGTAGACTAGTCAATGCATAAAATGCCCAACACTATTAGTATGAACTTTTCAGCAGTCTCACTTCCTTCCATTATAGCTATGAGCAAGAGTCCCCATAGTGTAGTTAGGCCAATATTTGAGCAGTTAGGAAAGCCTCCCCCATGCTAAATTGTATGGCCTGGAACTGTAGGAGGATGTTGAAAGTCCTCCCCATTCTTTGCCAAAATACTTCATATGTGTAGTGGAACAAAGAAAGCCTAGTTTATTGGGGTTGAACTTTTGGTGTCTCCAATGGTGGAAGCTCTCGTTGAGGCTTTTCCTGTGGTTGAGATATTCAAAACCTCTCTTTGTGGCTTTGCTGCTACATCAGAAAGTTTGAGCTTATGCTATTGTGTTTCCTTGTGAAAGCAGATATTGACTCTCTAGCCCCTCTGTTAACAACGGATAACATGAACCAACAAGCTCAGAGTTTATTAGGGTGAGACAGGGAGGTGCATATGTACATATCAAGATGCTGTGGTTTTATAAACCCTATTTTCTCAGGATGCCAGGCTACATGGTTCCAAAATATGCTTGATGAATCCTTTCAACTGAAACCACTGATAGTAGCATCAGTAATAGTGTTAGATATCTTCCTGTTCAAACACTGTGTTCAAGGCATACAACTAAGCAACATCGCAGTAGTATTTTGAAAAATATATAATAATTTTAGGCACACTAAATATGGACAAATATATTTTTCTTCCTTCCTTTCAATCAATGTTTTAATTGAAAAGGCAGTGGTGTTTTAATACTGTCTTTCGTGTTGTTGATGCTTTAAGGAACTAATGACACCTGTTTTACCAAGCATAAAGAAGAGCCAAATAATAGGATAATGTGTATTGGTTATTTTATTGTTTCAAATAAAGATCTGAAAGGTGATGAAACTGTGCAATTAAGAAACAAAACAAAGGAATAAATTCTGCTGATGCTGTGGGATACTGCATTAGCAATGGGTGGAGAGTTAGGATACATTAGCTAAGGAACCTGGCATGACTCCTGCATGTAAAAATATTTTTAAGTACCTCTAAAATTTCCATCACTTGTTATGACCCATTCTGCACTGTTTAACCCTGTAGGAAACACTGTGTGTTGAGTTTTGATCTTCAGAAGGGCTGCTGCTAGAGGTTGTGGACAAAGGTCTGTAGCTAACTGGTCAAAGCAGCGGGACAGTCCTAGTTATGTGTGCTAAATCCTCCAGTTACCTGCATTTCTGCTGTACTTCCACAGACACGGCTGAAGTGCAAGGGCAGAGCTCCTCTGGTTGGCAGCAGAGCAGGATGCATGCCTAGGATATTCAGTAGCAATCAGAGACTTTAATGGCTGTAGAGGACTAATTAATTCTGATCCATACAGACACATTGGCTTCTTGTGCAGTCAGAATCTCAATTAGGCAATCAAATTTTTTCTTTTCACAGTGACCATTGCTCCAGCTGTTCTGTAACTCTTTCCTCTCTGTATTTGCAAATCTTTCTCCTTTTTAAAGCAAAGAAAATGGTATACTTTGTCAGGAAAGTTTCCTTCTTTTCTTTCTATTTTTTTCTGTTTGCATCTATCTAGATATTTGTGTATCTGCTTCTGATGTTCTATAATCTCTCAACCTTCATTTTCAGACCCTTGTTGTGAAATGAGATCATGACTCCTTCCTCAGCTTCTTATTCCTCCAACCCGGGGTTTCTAACCCTTCTTTTCCCCCCTCCAACTCTCAGCCCCTGCTGAGTCAGTTAAATATACATGTGCTCTTTTCCCCTTTGTTCCTTCTTTTCCCTTCACCCCTCTGCAGCTGCTTTTTTTATGTCAGCTTTGATCTGTTTGTTGGCAACACTAACATTTTTAAATCTTTTGTAATTTGTTATTTTTGTACACTGTTGTACAATTCAATATCTTGGAAAGGAAACATGGGTTGCCCCATTCACTGCAGGAACAAACTCATTGTTACCTGGATGGGAAGACTATGTATGTAACTGAATCTGTGCTGAGGCAATGGTCCAGTCCACTGCATGCTGTCAATCTGGTTTAAATAATGAAGGTATATCCCAGATTCATCTGTACAGTTAGGCCCAGTTTTGCTAAGCCAGGCTACTGCAGCAAAAGAGAAAATGAAGGGTCAGTACTTAAGCCTCTTTATGTTCCTTTGTTGTGGGTGGTGACCAGAACCATGAGAAGTGTGATCCTTAGTGATGAGAACTGTGACACAAATCCCTGGAATTCAGTGAGGTTCTTCTGTTTATCAGCAGGGGCACTGAGAGGTCCCTCATGTTTTAAAACCCTTCACTCTCTTGAAGTATTATCAAAGGCTTTATCCACTGGTTAGGGTATCCTATAACTTGTGTTGCTGCTGGTATGTTTCTGTACCTACATCTGTTCCAGACCTTTTTTTTTATTTTTTTATCTGTTCTGTTGCTTTTGTGAAGATGACATGAACTGTTATTAATTATGACTAGTGTTTTATGCTGGCCACTATATTGACTTATGGCAAAAAAAAAAAGCCACTGTAATGACTGTGAGTTCCTGCTGAGATGTAATTTCCTTGACCACCCCTAGTTGAGAGGTTTTCTCCTGGCAGTGACAGTAGTAGATGAGTTTTTTGCCAAGTATCTACAGACACTCTTGGCATCAGTCCTCATGGACATGACTCCATATGGTCACTCTGGCCTGCAGAACCTGCTGCTAGATTATGTCTCTGTCCTTTTCAGCTCTATTTTTTTTTTTGCCAGATGCCTTTCAGTCCTCTCTTCTAAGAAATAAAGAATAAAAACTTCAAATTAGTCCATGGCCCATTCCCCACACTGAGACTGCACTTTATTTGTGGCCTTTTTTTACCAAAGATTGACTGGATTTTGTTGTTTTATTCCAGGTCACCAGTTTCTTCAGAAGATCAAGGTAAGATCTGTTTTATTGATACTAATGGCGTATTAAAAATGAGACCAAAGAATAGCTAGTAAGCTATATTTTAACACCCTCATGGTGGAGAAAAATGACTTTGTAAAAATGAAACTTTGATCTTGATCAAACTTTGCTCACCCCTAGACATTAAGCGCTTGATCATTTAGGTGATTTAGTTGGGACTGACAGAAGTTAAGCCAGTGTTACTTGTGAAATCAGTCTTGCTTAATCAAATGGAACAATTGCAAGCATTTACAATTTATTCACCCAACTGTATAGGGCTTCACCTGTGGAAAATGATGGCTTAAAGGAAAATATGTGTTTTTTGTAAAGATAAGTGCCTTTTTTATTACTCTTACAGGACGGCATTTTTGTAGCTGAAAGGAGAGTCTATTGTGCTTTAAAATCTTGAACACACATTATCTTGTGTTACCAGTAAAGGGAGTTTGGTAGGACAGTATGGAATTTAGTGCAGCTAGGAGCTTCTACATGTAAAAATCTTACGCCTTAAAGTAGCAAGTGTTGCAGGTTATGGTAATATGCTTGCACAGAAGGAGACTGAAGGATCTGATCTTTGCCTATGGACTGAAGAGGGAGTTTGAGGTAATTAGCTGGTTAATAACTTGACCAACTTAGGTTCTTAGAGCTAGATGCTATAAATATCCCTCTACAGTACATTAAAGTATGGTTGCATTGGTACTGAAATCAAAACACATACTGTAAGGGGGGTGGTAATTGCACTGACAGAGTTGCATGAGGAAGGGAGGGAAAAAAAAGAGAGACTGACTGCAAGGAGAAAGTTCATCATGTAACTCTGAACTGGGAATACTATTTTGGGCCTAAAAAGAAATAAATATCTATTTTCTTCTGGCGTTCAATTTGTATGCAGTCATACAGTCTGCAAGTTTTCTGGCCAATGTAATAAGTATTATTCAAGAAAGGTCCAGATGGGAATAGTAAGGACTGCTGCAAATGGAGATGTAAGGAGGTCTGAGCCTGGAAGCATGTCACTGAACTATGTTAACTTGGAATGTGGAGTGACTAGTTAGGTATCAACCTAAATTAGCCTTGGCTCCAGCCAAGATCTTTTTAGTCCAGTATAGTGGCTGTCAAACATATTGTCATTAATAAATTCTCTTTCATCTCCTTGACAAGTTCTTTCTTAGTAAAGAAAGATATAAAACAAGCCATAAAAATGGACAAACATGTAAACTCAAAGATACATATAGCCCATATATTCCATTCCTAGTGTCTGATAGCAGTGGATCACCTGACAACTAAGAATATGAGACTGGCAGAAGTATACAGGTTTAATTTCCTGGTGTAGCCTATTAGCTTCCTATGATTTGCAGCTCATTGATTTTGTGAAGCAGATGGAGTTTTCCTGTTTAATAGTTCATCTGCTTTTTACCATGACCATAGTACAGGAGACTTGTGAGAAGTTAACAACATACCTCATGTCTCCAACCCTCAGAGGAAAGTTGAAATCATTATGGTCTAATATACTATTTCAGGACCTGGATTCAAGCTGCATTTCAGTGCATAAGCTTGTTAGTGATAGGCTGCTCTTGCTTTTTCATTTCCCTTGAATTTATTCTATTGCTTCATTTTCATCTATTAATGGAGCAACAGACAGTGTATATGTATCTCTTTGTGAATCTTTAAAGTTGAGTATTTTCTGCTGCCTTAATGCTTTCCTTCTTTCCACTATTTTTATGCTATTCTAGTTTTTTCACAAAACCTTCCTGTTTGCCATCTACCATCTCCTGCCAGGGTCTGGCTTTTCAGGTTTGATCAACATCTCTGAATAACCTCTTCCTTCCCTTTTTTCCTTTTCTCTCATAAGAAACCTCCTCTTAAATGTAGAGTGAAAGGGATATGTTCCCTTGACCGATTAATGATACTGCTACTTATTAGATGTTTTGTGACCATGGAGTATCTAACTAGACTTGTCATCCATGTGTAGGAGCTTCTCTCAAACACAAAAGATTTCCCATGTCCCGGTGACTTTTCAGAAAGAGAGGTCCAATACTTGGATTTTCTTCACTGTGCCACATACAGACCATGTGTTAGCATTGAGCATAGTATTAGAAGGAAAATGTGATAAAAGGGCTGTAGCATAAGTTTTTTTAGAGCCTACTTGCTTCTCAGTCCACTGAGACTGCATGTGTGGAAGCATCTCAAATTAGTCTTAAATCTCAAATGTCTTACCTAAACAAAAAAGAGAGGGTCCACGAGAGAGCTGAAAACTTATCTCTGAATTGCCTGTCTTTTATAGTGTTTATGCAGATGTCTCCTGGTATATTGTTCTTGGAGTATGTATCCTGGAATCAATTTTGAGACTTCTATTTTCATTAATAATCAGTGCTCAACTGTGTGCCTATTCAATATGTTAAACACTTATGTAGTTTTATAAGGCAGTAATGCTTTGGAGTACACAATGGTTCAAGATCCAACTGTAGAATAACATACCTTCACTGGTATCACTCTGTGTCCAGTGTTACAGCTCCTCTTCCTACTATAGGACACCATTCTAGCGCTGATTTTCTGATGACGTGATATTGATAATTTCTGAGAAAAGGCATTTTCTCTGTTGTCTTGGATCTAGTTCTAACCTTCCACTTGGTTCCTGATCTTTGTTTTGTCTGCTTTAATATTCAGTCCACCTTTTTCTTCTACTATTTCTCCATGTTTTTTTCTTCTTTCCGTCATCTTTGTCTTTCTTTTTTAAATATCTCTTTCCCATCGACCATGAGGTTGCATTCTGCATAGATTCTTGCATTGTGCTTCTCTGTTTGGTTTCTGAATGTCCTGAATCACCTCCAGTGTGGACTGCCTGCTTCAAGTACTAGTTGCAAACAGTAGCTGTAGCATCTGTAGTGTACTAACAGACTTTCTACCAGAATTAGCATCTAATGCGAGTGGCACTTCCATTAATCCCTGATGGGACAATGCATTATGCTGTCTTGAAAAGTGGGTGAGGATAAAGCACCATCTGTCTGAGACTGGGCATCTATTGAACAATTGTAACAGCACACAATGCTTCTTGTTGTGGACATGTGTTAAAGGCACCCTTATCAGTTACAAAGCAGAGCCATTTTAATTGGCACGGAAAGGGAAACAGTACTGCTAGAAAATGCCAAACTTCAAAAGAAAAAATGGCCAAAACCTTTTAGAGATTTTAAAAGTTTTGTGTCTTTGTTCTTGGTACAGGTAGTTAGGAAATAGATAAGTAAAGAGTGAAATCTATCATCTTATTTCCTTTTTTTTTTAATTAAAAAAAACCCCAACCAACCAAATGAAACACAAAAGGAGCAGACAAAACCCCTAACCCTCACATTCTCTAACTGATTGACAAAATGATACAAGCCAAGTAAATACCAAAGCAGGGTAGTTTAGACAGGGGATTGGAGGGATGACTCTGAAGAATGACATGGAGGAGCAACCTGTTCAGTCACATAGGCCCTGGTGCAGTTACATGCCCTGCAGCCTTGGAAGACAATGGTCTTCTTTGGGTGTTGGGATTAGCTGAGACTCAACAATGGGCAAGTGTCAGGGCCGTAGAAGACCGGGTGGATGCCATGAGGGAGGGCCAGGCAAGTGATCTGTTAGTTAATGGTACCACCTGCTGTATTTTCACTATATAAAAATCCTGGCCATGTGCTCAGGAGTTCTGAAACTGTTGGAGGTTATTTCATCCATTGTTTCTAGAGCAGGTATGGTACTGTGAGGGAATGCAAACTTTTAATGCATTGCCTGGCTAGTGCACAGTTGTTGTCTGATTATTGTTAGGTGAATTGTTGGGGGTTTACCAAACCCTTCCTTCATCCTGCACCTTTCATTGCTGCACTGTAGATTGCATGTACACCAGGTTGTACCCTGCCTGCTCCTCTTCACAGCCACCCTGTAGAAATTTGCCTACAAATTTTCCACTGCTGATGTATTAAATGACAATATATTTTTCATTATCTTTGGCCTAACTTTATCTGGTCAAATTTGCCTTATCTCTGCTATTTTTTACCCTGTGTGATTGAGTTGGCTCTTCTTCATCATGATGTAAGCAATTGAGGGAAACAGTCTTAAAAAGAGAACAGTGAGTTCCATTTCCATTTCAATTATTCTGAAAAAAATACCAGCAAGTTCTTGAGTGTTGCTATTAATGGTGTAGGGACATTGGCATGCTATTCATCTAATGGCAACTTGGAGCTGATGCTGCTCAATACTTGTTTGTCTAACTTCAAACAGAAGAACCTTGCCTTTGATGGAATTACTCAGTGTTAAGTAGCTATACTAATGCACCTCAAGTAGCAGTCAACCAGAGCTTAATCCTTATGCATCTGAGTTGCATTCTAATCTGGAGACAAGAGGTTTCAAATATTTATGTCACTGCTCTCTTTCTCATTTCTCTATGAACCCATGACACTGGGCTTTTTGCCTTGTTTGCTTTCTGCAGACATGTATTTTTTTAATATCTTTTTGCTGCATCAGCATAATTTCTGTGATTAAACTCAGGGTTTCTGGTTTTTTTCTGGTGCAATAGATTCAAAATTCATGAGTATAGGGTACAAATGAGAAATTAAGACAAGAGGTGAATATATCCAGTGAGAAATTTTGGAGAGAGTTAGTTATTACAAAATAATAATATTATTCAAGAGATTAAGGTAAGGGATGGGTTTCCTGCTTGAAAAGATAGATAGCGACACCGAAAGGTCTGTCAGATTCTGACAGGTGGTGGCTCCATGCTGATACTTAGTATCCAGCCTGGATATCCTACACTTAGAAGGGATTTGTGTAGAGCCGGGAGTGCATTAGAAGTGAAGTGAGTTTGTAACAGTGACATCCAAATTAGCTTCTATTAGAAAAAAATTTCCACAGCAAATGCTTGACTCAGGTTCAAACTGGAAGTTTGAGGTGAGAGGTTTAATTCCGTCTCTAGATGTCCCTCTGGATTGAGAGAGCTGCTGTATGAATTATAAGGAAGAGAGTGATCAAGTGCATGAATGGAAGGCAGTGGCAGCTCCATCCCATACAGGAAAATGCTTTTCTGTGCAATGTCTGCTCCTGCCTTGAAGGCAGAATGTCCTGTGCACTGTGGTATTTGCTCCAGTGCTGTCTGCTCCATTAAAGAGAGGAAGTCTGATTGCATGCAAGGAGGAAGATGGTTGTAGGAGCCTCAGAAAATAGCACAGGAATGGATAACACTTCTGTTGCTCCTGGTGGCCTGTGGGAACACAGGCTTCACTGTCTCAACTTTCTTTCTTTTTTATGGAGCCACTGTTCACTAGTGTTGCTAGTCATAGTCTGCAAAGGGATGTTCTCAAGAGTTTTGAAGCCTCCTGCCACACTGAATAAAAGGACGAGCAGGGTGCTATGAATGAACCCAAACATCTCAGTGCTGGTAGAATTGAAAAAATAAAAATAATGAATTGCTATTTGGAGCACCAGATACCTTCAAAAGAGAGAGCTGAGAAGCTGTATGGGTGATGTTGCAGCTGTTTACCTAGCAACAAATTGAGATGTCTTGGAATGCTTCCTCTGAACAATTCAAAGACAGTACAGTGGGGTGTACTGCACTGCAGGTATTCCTTTTGATTAGTTAGCCACTTTGGGAAGAAAGCCCCCCTGGATAGTGTTTTGAAAGTATGTCTGTGGCCAGCTGAGCCAACAATATACTTGGGGATCTGCTCTGGTGATATGGTTTGAAGCTGGCTCCCTGCCAAGTCTCCAAACCTTACCACCAGAAGTCCCCCCCCCCAAAATAAAAAACCCTCAGGGAGAAGAGGGAGAAAAAAAAACTAAGAAAAACCCGAAAACGAGAGAGAGACAACCAAAGTGATATATATAAATATATTTACACTTATATACAATTTCACAAGGGAAAGGGAAAGGGGAAGGGGAAAAGGAACAAAACTAAACTAAAATATATATATATATATATATCCCAATCAGTAGCCCGAGATCTAGTAACTAAAAAAAAAGTTAGCAAAGAAGATATCTCACTACTCTCCTGGGACAACCGAGAGTCGCTCCGGAACGATCGCCGGCAACCTCTGTCTCCCAAGGTCGGCAAGGCCTAGCCAGGCCTCGCTCCCCAACACGGCAGACTCAACAGCAGGGAACCTGCACCTCCAAGCTGCCGGAAGGAAAGAGAGCGAAGGCCTCTCCTCCTCTCTTCTTATAGTCTGGCTTACGTAAAAATCGTAGGGAATACTGGGTAAATCTGGACCCTTCCTTGGTTACAAACTGGTCACCAAGGAAGGCCTAGCCCAAACCACCACATCTGGGTTTGTTCATTTGCTTCTCAGCAGAGGCTGGTATTGATGCAGATCCAAGGTATCCATAGCAAGAGGAAGCATTCTGTGAAAGCACATCTCTAGGGCTGAGGCAGATCCTCTCTGGACAAAACCTTGAAAAGGTGCCTACACCCCACCTTTCATCATATCCAAGCAGCCTGAGGGGTCAGTAGGCAGCTGGGAGGGAGACATCTGGCCGATGTGGGCATCTGAATGGGTAATAGATGAAAACAGAGAAACATTTCTTACCAGATGGCCACTGCCATTATCCTTTTCCCCTCTGGAGGAAGTAGGAATAAGGAATGTGTTGTCTTAATCAGAGCACCTGTTTTCAAGCAGAAGCTGTGGTTAACCTTGCAACCTACTTTGCTCCTGTTTTTTGTTTCTGACGGAGGTTGCTCATGGTCATATTAGAGTGGCAATCACTTCACCCACAGAAGACCCTGGCTAGAAAAAATATTCTTGAACTGACTTTCGGATGATTTAGTCTTATTGTGAAGCCCTAGATTTAGGAAGAGTTACTTGGATATTGCCAGGCAAAGGAACTGCAGCCAGTGTTGCAGTGACAAAAACTTCAAGGAGTGTGCTAAGAGTGCCTGTGATGGTAATGGTCCACCAAGTCAGGGAAGAGGGAGGAACAGTGTGGCCCACAATGTTCTTTTTTTTTTTTTTTTGGCTGTCCTCTTTATTTTTAAATTAAAAAATAAACCATTACTTAATTATTTTACCTAGAATTCTCTTTCTGCCGAAGTGGTAGTGGTTTGAACCAGGTTTTCCCCCTGAAACTAAGAAAGTGGTAACCCCCAGGGGGTGGTGACCCTTGGGGCTTGACCAATCAGTGCTCCTGCAAAATATAAACATATCTCTGGAGACCGGAAAAGAAGCAGTGGTTCTTGTGGTGAGAAGAAGAGGTGGCCATGTTGTAGAGGCCACGAGGAGAAGGGGCTCCGGCCCCTTGGGGGCCTCTGCCCCCCCAGCCCCCGGTTGGGGGGCTGCAGGGACTCGGAATGGTGTTGAAGCTGGGCTGAGTGCCTGCGGCTAAGAGCTGGGGGAGTTTCTCCCCTGTAAATAGAAGTGAGAGACGCTGGGAGCAGCGACGGAGCAGAAGCAGAACAGCAGTGTCCGAAGAGCAGTGGCAAAGAGCCAACTGATAAGAACCAAGAGAAGCAGCAGATGCCGGTATGCAACTGAAGCAGACAGAGAGCTGTCTGAGGAAACTAAAAGAGCCAGCAGCAGAAAGCAGGACAAGAGACCCGAGCCAGCAGCAGGAAGAGAGTTTCGGAGGGTAAGAACTGGACAAACCAAAACCCCCAAACTCGCTAGAGACCCCTCTGAGAAAGAGGAGGGGGTGGTGGACTGAGTGGAGTCCTAAAGTGCAGTATGCACTACAGAGAGGAGCTAAGAAGCTCCGGCCTCCTGAGAGCTCAGCCAGGATGGCCAAAGGAATGTGTGTGGAGGGGGTGACCTTGGGCTTCCCTCCCCCTTTGCTGCAGCTTCAGAGAAGCTGGCAGCCATCTTTGAAGCAGAGCACAGAAGCTTTGTGAAGGGGCTTGATTTCCCCTGAAGATACCAGACTGTCACGAAGACCCCCGTGTTTCGTGATATGACCGTGGTGGAACGACCTTGTCTGGGGTTACGTAGTCCACGGAAAGACCCTTCGTTTGGCGTCGAGGGGCCGAGAGGGGCTTGGAGACCCCCCTCGTGTGTATTGGCAAGGATCCAGCTGCAACTGCTGCCTGAAAGAGAAGAAGAAAGCCTACTGCCTAGAGAGAGACCTGTTGCTCAGAGACTGGAAGGGGTCTTTTCTTCTTCTTCTCTCCTGGACTTTTATTTGGAGAGAGAAGAGATTTGGCCCACTGTAAATATTATTGTCATGGTAGAGATAGATATAGAGTTAAGATTGTTTGTAATGTATTATAGTATTTATTTATGTGTATAGTCTTTGTAATATATTCCTTCCCCCATATTGAGTCTCGTGTTTTTGTCTGGAAAACCCATCTCACATGGGATTGAGATGTGTGGTGGGGGGCTAGGAATCAGAATTGGATTTGGGCTTTTTCAAACCATGACATAGTGCCACTCCATTGATAAACTGGCTGCATTAGTCAGCCAAAGTCTTCCCTGCCTTGTGTTCTCACTTCATCAGAGACATTTTCTTCTACCACATCACTCCTGAAAATGACATTAATTGTTCATGTCTTGGCTTAAAAATAAAATGGGTGGAAGGGAAAAGGAAAGAAAAAAAAGTGATGATGTGTGCCAGATGGTACTTAGTTTATCTGCAACTGTTCTTTGGGGGTCTGAACTATTTACAAAGGAAGTACTTTTTCTTTATCATCCTTTCCTTTTGTAAATCTGAGTTAAATGGTCTTGCAGAAAAAGTTCAACATTACGGTCCGAATGCTTCCACTCCTAACTATCAACTGCATTCTCAGCTCTACACCAGTGCCACATAAACAATTCAGGTTGGACTCTAATTGGCATCAAAGTAGCTTTAAACTAGTCTGAGTGAAAATGGGGCTTTAAAGGCAGCTTGAGTGTAATTTACATCTGCTTTGAAAGCCTTTTTATCCTTCCACAGTTGTATGAAGGGACTTCTGTGTAAGTGAGAATTTAGCCTTTCTTTCCCTTCAGCAAGCATGTGTGACTATTTTTACTTCCCCCCCCTTCCCCCCCATCCTCCTCTCTAAACAGTGGCTTGGTGCTGTTGTTTGAATTTAAAATTCTTAAAAGGTAAAGGTTCATAATCTGTATCCCTAGCCATCTAAGTAATGGGTGATGTTTTTGTATGTTAAAATTTTTGCCTTATTCCCAAGTTAGGCAAACAGGTGCAATCAAAGCTGTGTCAGTTCTCTTCTTTGACTCTGCACAGGATAAAGGGCTCTTGTAAGTGAAGGACAACCCACAAATATTTAAAAGGGATTTCTACCACTTTGTGCAATCCTAGAAAGAGATGTTATTGGGGCATGACTTATTCAGAGGGCCAGTGGACTTCAAAAGTGTCTCTCAAACAACAGGAGAATGTGTGCTTATGCACACGTTTTCATGTACAGATGAGTTAGTTCAAGATACTGTGTGAAGGCCTTCATAATATTCCTCTTGCTGAACGGTCATGAGACATCTGTGTCCAGCTGCTGTTCAGCTGATGTGCTTTTGAGCTTTTAGTTGCAGCAGGTTGCTGCACTGTCGGGTTTTTTTGTCTCCTGGGGAGCATTTTGACCTCTCAGGCTCTTTACTTGGTTGTCTTTTGTGGAAATAGGGCCTCACAGCAAAGTTATTTTGAGTTACATAAACTGGTGCCATTGCCCTCAGATTCGGTAAGAAGGCCAAGCCTTTTGCAAATCTGAAAACCCATAGAGGAATCTTGTTTACCACTTGTTTCTTTAGGACAGTGGGCAGTGGCAGCAAACAGACACATTTTGGAAAAAAAAATTAAAAATCAATGAGTCTTTGCTTTAGTCAGCACAAGAGATACTGTGTTCTAGGCAGGAAGCTTCTAAACTGCATTTATTTTTTGTTGTCATACTTTCATCATGATTCTTATGCAGTCTTTGGGCTGAGGTAGAACTCCTCTAGCAAGTCCAGGAACCTTTTCCCATTCCCATGCCAGACAGTTGCTTCAGATGTAGACCACCCGATTCTTTCTCACGGCTAACTTTAGATTGGAAAGATATGACGTATCTTTCATATGTATGACATACATGACCAGAGTTTCTAAAATGGCTAGCAAGAGACTTTTGTTTCTTTAGAAGTTATAATTACATTTATAAGTTGAGGCCTTTTCGGGCTTACAGGCAATCAAGTTCCTCATCAAAATGCCTTTTGTGTAGGTATAGCACAGCCTCTTTCTTGAGCACTGAAACCTGAGACTGACTCTCCTGGTCTGTTTGCCATCTTTTTGCTGAAGATGTTTTGGTTTGATTGCTCAGTGCCAAAGATTAGAAACTGTGTGAAAATATTCTTCTGTCAGATTCCTCATCAGTGCATGGGCTGTATTTGCAGGATATTCTTATGACAATGGACATTTTGTTCAACCTGAAGAAGAGAGAAGGCTCTGGGGACACATCATTGCAGCCTTACAATACTTAGAAGGGGCTTATAAAGAGATGGGGATGGACATTTTAGCAGGGCCTGCTGTGATAGGTCAAGGGCAAGTAGCTTTAAACTGAAAGAGGTTCAGTATAAGGAATACATTTTTTTACAGTGTGTGTGTGGTAAAACATTGGCACATATTGCCTAGAGAGGTGGTAGAGGCCCCATCCCTGTTAACATTTAAAGTCAGGTCAGACAGGGCTCTGAACATCCTGATCCAGTTGAGGATGTCCCTGCTCATTGCAGGGGGGTTGGACTAGATGTCTTTTAAAGGTTCTTTCCAACTCAAACAATTCTATGATTCTATGATTTTTTTTTTCCTGAACACAGCTTTTCCTGTGCATAAGGAAAAATTCAGTCCTGATGGTTTATGATAGAAACAAATGCTTGTGTCCTTTTCTTGGCATAAGGTGTACACTGCTATAAAAACAGGCTTCAAAAAGGGTGAGTGTCTCATATAGGGTCTCGGTGCATGTTTTTTGGCCCAAGCTGTTGGCTTGTATTCAGGGACCTTTGTCTCATTCTATCAGGAGGAAAATTTGATTTGAAGAGTCAGACAACTGTTAGAAGAGCAACGAGGCTGGTGAAGGGACTTGAGCACAAGTCCTATGAGGAGAGGCTGAGGGAGCTGGGGTTGTTTAGTCTGGAGAAGAGAAGGCTTAGAGGCGACCTCATCACTCTCTTCAACTACCTGAAGGGAGGTTATAGCCAGGCGGGGGTTGGTCTCTTCTCCCGGGCAACCAACAATAGGACAAGGGGACATGGGCTCAAGCTCTGCCAGGGGAGGTTTAGGTTAGATGTTAGGAAGAAATTCTTTACAGAGAGGGTTATCAGGCATTGGAACGGCCTACCCAGAGAGGTGGTGGATTCACCATCCCTGGAGGATTTTAAAAAGAGATTGGACGTGGCCCTTAGTGCCATGATATAGTAATTGGAGTTGGATCAGGGGTTGGACTTGATGATCTTGGAGGTCTCTTCCAACCCTACCTATTCTATGATTCTATGATTCTATGTAAAGTCCTTTTTCAGTAAACCCAGAAGAAGTGATTTAACTATTTATTTTGGTGTTTTGTTTCCCCCCCCCCCAGCATTTAGGAGACCTCTCAACCTACAAGGCTTAATTTCTGTTTAATTTTTTTCATGGACTTCAGTAGTTACTTCCACTACTTGCAGGTGCATAAAGTACATGAAGAAACATTTAATTGCTCCTTTCACTCAGCTTATCTTCAAAGCAAAATATTTAAGCATCATCAGCTTTGGTGAGACTTGAGATTGTCTGTAGATCAAAGACCTGTGAGCTCAGTCATTCCAACAAAATGTTATTAATTTTGTAATTTAATTTCTCAGTTATGTAGACAGTTTGGCGTGCATATTTTATAGGGTTTTTTCTTTTTGTAACTTTAAAAGCAGATTAAGTACTGAAAAGAGGTAAAGTGTTTTTAAAATCTCAAATGCAGTGATTTGCAAGTTTTATTCATCATGGATCCCTAAAATTGTTCTATGGGACTGGGAGACCCTTCAGAAAAATCAAGTGAATGTGCTGCTCTGTATCTTAGGTGCTTGTTTGTCATAGTCCTCTCAGAAGGGAAGTAGCCCACAAACCAATTTCCCATGGTGCCCCCCCACCCCTTTTCAACTGCAGGTTGAGGTTGAAGATCATGGCTAGAGTAGAAAAGTCAGATCTGTAAAATTCTGACTAAGTTATGTTGCTGTCAGTTTGTCATAAAGCTATTACAAGCAATTTGTTGTTTAGAGAGAAAAGAATGTATTTTTGAATGATACTCTATATGGACTCCACTCATTTGAGAGCATAGCTTTTTGAGTGATTGAAATAGAAGTTATTATTGATTTCTGTAAAACTAGTGAAAAATAAAAAACAAGGGCTTCTTTTCTTATCATTTCTGTAATGCTGATTTTTAACAGCTGAGAAGACTCCAGCTGTGTAGAAGCACTCTTCTAGTTAGGGTCAGCTTTTAAATTCTCAATGTGTAAAACAGTAATTACTTTAAATTTCTGACTCCATGAATTCCACAAGATCTAAAACAGCAATAAAGAATTGGAAATGTTTTGGAAGCTAATGATAGGCCAAGTTAAGTTTAATAACTCTCAAAAAATCTGATGATGTCATTTCCTATAGTTTCTTCTTCTTTATCAGCTGAACAAGGTTTGAGCAAGGCAGTATTTCATGAGGTATTTCTTAAGAGTTCCCCTGAGCAATCTCATAGGAGATGGTAGTGAACACTGAGACTCAAATTCTGAGGGCCCCACACTAAAGATCCTATATTTTTTATTAGCTGCCTCTAACGTGTAAGAAAGATCCAGCACTGAAATGCTGATGGCATATCAATTCCAAATGCTGAATCAGTGTTTAGCTGATGTTTTAGAATCAGTGTTAGCTGTGTTTCAGAACAGGCTGGACAGTTGCAGGCACTGCCTGTTAAATGAGGTTTCTACATGATACTAATCACTTCAGATTATCGACTTTCTTATCTGTGCCTTTAGAAAGAGCTAAAGATTTTATGAGCCTTAATTCTCTTTGAGATCAGAGAATCCTGGAATGGTTTGGGTTGAAAGGGACCCTAAAGAACACCTAGTTCCAACTCCTCTGCCATGGGCAGGGATGCCACCCCTTAGATCAGGTTGTCCAAGACCCCTCCAACCAGTGTTGAGTTGAATTCTGCCATAATTTCCCACATGCTTAAACATTGTTATACTCTGATTAGATGCACTGTTAGCCTGGTATTTTTTAACTCATGGTAAGATGTATTATTGCAAATAATACTTTGCTCCCACACTGCATTTCAGTCTTAGATCCAAAATAGGCTGCATTTTAATCAGCCATGGATGTAAAAACTCCTTTGTGTGGTACTTATACTTTATAACATAGTTTTATGTAATTCTGCTGCCTCCGGTCACAATTTTTAGACCTTCACTTTATTTTTGTTCACTTTTTTATTAGCATTCTATGTGCCTTACTTGGTACAGCAGTAATGGGTTCAAATATGGCTCTGAAAGGGCCAGATCAGGTGTACAGTCTGACTAATAAAATCTGGAAGATATTTATGGTTTATGAATAACTTTTACTCATGTAAAAAGGCACATTACCCCTGTACTGCTGATGGTGTTAGACTAGAACTGTCCTGTTCTTTGAGATTCTTTCCAGTGGAGACCAACTCCTCTTACTGACTCACTAATGATTATTTAACTAACTTCGTAAATATCTTCCATGTCAACCTACTTTAAGCAAAGAACCTTGAGATCCTGAGATGTTACTTACAGGGGTTTATAAGAGTTTTTTTCTTCATGTTCTTTCTGAAAGTGTTTTAGCATTAAAGTTCTGGTGTAATAGTAACCTGGCGATGAGCTCTGCTTCCATCCTCGGTGTTAGGCTGATCAGCAGCTTTGGGATTAGGAGAAAGTTTTTCTGCAGGACAGATAGGAAGGGATAGTTTGAGGTTTTCCCTACTTGTGATGCTTCTGAGAATTTTCGTGGCTTTTGAAATGAGTGCGGTGAAGGTGGTGACTTCTGCCCCCTCCTGCCGTATTGTTTTGATGTGTTGCAGTCATGGGTCTGGCTTTGTTAGCCCTTAGATTTATGAGTCATTCTCATGCTGCACCTGTATGGTATACAAGGAACTCGCAAAATTTCTGAGACCAAGAGCATTGCCTGGTGGCAGCAGTGTCATATCTTGAAAACCCTTAAAAGGGGGACTTCCTATTTTCCTCTTGTTCTGTTAGCCGTCTTGAAGGTGATCAGTCATGTCCCCTGGAATCATGCCATTCTGAAAGATCCCCTCTGTCTTAGTTTCACTCCGTATTTAGAAAAGTTGGAGGTCATTTTCTCTGGAGATTCTGTAGTCTGTGGAGGGGGATGCCTAAAATGAACTATTGCAGCAAGCACCAGATTACTTTCTATGGAGAGGTACTTTCTGAGCGTCCAAGCAGCCCTATGAGACCTCTTAGTCATCTTGCAGCCTCTGGAGTTACTGGGTACAAATACCTCACTCCTTTGTTATCTGTTTGCCAGTGTTTAATGACTGATTTTGCAGCACTGTTTTAGTGACGCTGGCTTCATAAGCAGAACCAGAGCGGAATTGATATTTCATAAGTTAATTTTATGTCTGGGGAACAAAAATGTTTGTTGTAACTCAGTGACATTAAAATATATTTTTAGAATATGAAATAAAAATAGCTGTTTCCAATGGAAGCAATGGGCACTAACATAGAAATTAGATGAGTGGCACATGCCATAGGAACAGTGTTCTTTTCAGCATGTGTGAGTGTACTAGGAGTTGTTTATCCTGTGACTTGAGCTGCACTAGCTTGCAGCATTACCAGAATTCAATTAGCAGCCTTTTTGACAGGACTTTTTTTTCTGTTAGTGCATTATCCACTTGTGTCTGTTCAATATTTAATTTATAAGCCAAGTGTGTGTATGAGGGGGTTGGTTTTGAGGTCGGTGTTTTTATGGTGTTTTGGTTTTTATTTATTTGTGTTTGGTGGGGGGATTTTTGGTGTTTTTTTTTTTTCTTTTTGTTTGTTTGTTGTTTTTTTTTTAGTTGATTGGGTTTTTTTAATGAGGATTCTTTTGTAAGTTGGCCCACAGGGGTAGTTAGAATCTCATCTCAAAATTCACCCAGTGGAAACCAGAAGCTGCTGTTACATAGATCACCTGCATTTCTGGCTGTCCCTATCCTAGCAGATAATTGTTTCTGTCAAGATCAGTCAACCTGGGCAGTGATTGACACATTTGCTGGCAGTTTCAGCAGAGAGGTCAGTGGTGGAGTAGGGGCTGTACCAGTAGAGAGGGTTGAGCTTTGCTGAGCAGGCAGCCTGGGGAGTCCAGCACCACTGCAGACTGAGCGTTTCCTCGTTACATGGACAGAGCACTTCAGTCACCTTTCATCAACAATAAATCTGCTTGCTAAATAAACATAAAAGGTAATAAAACATTTTTATTAGTCATGACAAATGATTGTTTCAGGAGAAGTTGAGAAAATAATGACTTGATTAAAATATTTATTAAATCAAGCAATTTTTGAGATATCTTTAAGATCGGAAGGTATTTTATGTGTGATAAAACAATGGCATAATTAATTTTATTTATTACACCAGTGGTGCAGTTTGCTTAGAAGAAATAAAACAATTCTCACTTTAATGTTTTTAATTTTAAGCTAGCTTGGCGTTGCCTGTTAACAGCATTTTTCTCCAATTTCTCAGTCTGCTCTCTCTTGTCAATGCCATCTGCTTGCTTGCTTCACCACCTCTTTAACAACCAGGTGATTTTTGCCATCTCCACCCTCCTCCTCCATATGCCCAGCAGTCCCATTTCAGTTTATAGGGTTAGTGTGCTGAGCAATAGTCATATGTTTATTTAAGCATGTTCCCTATTCTAAAGAACCTTTCTCCATTTCTAGCTCTAAAACTTCTACGTCTTCCTGCATTTTGGCTTACAGCACTGAATTATTTTAGTGTAGTCTAATCTCTTGTTATGCCAGCTGGTTTTGTTGATCTGTAATATATTCATTTATGCAATAGGTTCTTCTCCAGCAAAGCACTTAATTTTAACAGTGCAGGTAGACTTGGTGTGAAAAGAATGTAATTAGCTCAAAGCTAAGCACCTGCCTAAATGCTTTGCTGGATTTGAGGCTCAGGGAAGAGAGGAAAAGATTGGTCTAATTATGTTGAATGTGTTTTAGAGCTGCTTTATCCTAATAGCCTTATCACCAGACCAACTTCTGGTTATGGATACTCAACATAGAAGGTTTTTCTCATCTCATCAGGCTTTTCTTTTCATAGAATCCTAGATTTCCCTCCTGGCTTTTTTGAACTATAATCTTAAGCATGGCTTGCATAGGAAAATGTATCACTGCCTCTTAGGAAGTGACTTCAGGGAAGACATGTCTTCAAAAATTGGATGTAGAAGGAAATGAATAACTGGTGTCACCAGATCGTTTGATTTTCACATGTATGAGGAGAGCAAAATATTTATACAAGTCCAAGTCCAGACTGCAGTAGCCTACAAAATAAAGGTGGCAGTAAGACCAGATTGATGGGGAAAAAAAAAATGACACAAGGGTTAAATTCTGCCCTGCTATTAGTTTGGACTGAGCCAGTATTAGAACTATTGAGGAAAAAAGCAGGATATAAACCACTGAAAATGCAAACTGAAGAAAAGATGTACATGTATTTTCTAGCTCTTACTTGCTGGTGTTTGCCTTTTTCCATTCTTAAAATCTGTGTGTCCTCATTCCCACAGATGCCCGGGGATTTGTAGGACATATGATTGCTGAAAAACTGCCCTAAATCTGATGTTGCAAGAATTGCTGCTACTGCTTTCCTAAGTCACAACTTAGCTGGACTAGGTTTTTGCTTTTCCCACTGCTGCATGGCCAGGGCATGAGGCATTACTGAGACCAGAAAGCCATATAACCTCACGTTTTCAAAGAAAAGCACTTTTGTTGAGTTGCCTTTGAACATCCTTCCTCTTCTGTAGTGTTTAGCTTGGATGTGTTGTAATTTCTGAAGGCGTAACAAGCTCCTCATGGAATTCACACAGTGCAGTTTCCTCTGTGTTATTTTTCAGAGGCAAAGCTATATTACGGTTTTCTTTCCCCCTCGTTCCTCCCTACATAAACTTTTGGCATCTTTATCAAGGATGGCACTTGAACAAATGCTTAATTTGATTGCACTGCCTAGACTCAAAGATAGAAATGGGCTTAGACATACTTGAAAAAGCATGAACTGAGGCAGATGTTTAATGCTTTCTAAGATGCAAACCATGTAAGTGGTTTTCTCAGAAAGAATATTCATAATTGTTTTTTTGCAATATATATCATGATAGAAGGAGGAAAAAAAGGAGATAACCACATAGTGTTAGGCTTGTAACAGCCTCTCAGGGCAATACAGAGTCCCAGGCTTTTGCCTTCCTTCTTCTTTTTAGCAGGTTCAGGGCAGATAGTAGTGGGTAGTAGGAAGCTCCTGGCTCTATGTGCAGCTCTGTCCTGCCTTGTTGTGAGCCTTTGTCCACTTTGCCTCTTTCTCCTTCTGTGTCTGTTTAAAATACAAAGGCTGAAAAGGTGAAGACTGGCTCTTGCTCTGTGTTTGGCCCTGTCTGCCAAACCCAGGGGACTTGCTCCCCGCTGGCATCTCAAAATGTTTTTGTAATACAAATAATTATTAGGAAATTTCTCTTAGTCATCTGCAACTTGGGATTCTCAGTGTATTGGAGGCTGACTGAGTATTCCACCACCAGTATGACAGAGTCTGAGAGGTCTGAAGCTACTTTCGGGTTCTCTGTGTGGATGTCATTGATATCTTCAGTGATGGCTCAGGTGCCAGAAACTTGGCCAGCCCTGTGGACACTGTTGCAAGGGGCAGAAGTGTCTCAAGGGAAAAATTCAGATAGAAGCATGCAATTTCAGGACAGCATTGGAAATGCTGGCTTGATGTCCATACAACTTTCATGTAACATGGGCAGTCTTCTGCCTTTCCAATAAGTGTTAGTGCAGGTTTTACATTGATTTGGTAGTATATGAGAATGCAAGTGGACTGAGGTATCACTCTTAACTTGCATATACTGTGAGCTGTGTTCTCAGCTGTGAGGTTATATGCATAATGCTTTCTACCTGACATTAGTTTTCTATTTGTCTTTGCAGCACTTTTACAGGCAGTCGTATCTGGTGATCTACTGAAGGTAAGTACAGAGCACTGAGTGTCCACTTATTCATAGTTTTTGCTGGTCTGATATACTGTAAATTTTATCACACCTCTGCTCAAAATATAAATAGACTGCTATGGGGACTGCTGGCAAGTGCCATTTTACAGCCTTTCCAGGAAACTCTGAATACTAGGGGAACACATCAGTCAGGTGAGGTGTGAAATTTGAGTGAATAGGATCTGGTGTTAGACAGCACCTTTCAGCTCAGGATTCATAGCCACTGCATGAAGCACTGTGCCAGTTACTAACAGGGAAATTACTATGTTGAACAACAGGGTAGTTCTGACACAGCCTTACATAGTAAAGGATATTTTACACCAGTGAGGTTGGTGGCCAAGCCCCCCGAGTTGATAGATCATTTTATGTCTACCTAGGCAACCACCAGATCAGATAGAACAAACCTCATCTGGTTGTTTTGTCATCTGATGGGTGTCTCAAAATACATAGTGTCTTGGTATAGTTGGTTTGGGAGGAAAAAGTGCTCATGCAAAAATGTTTTTTTCCCCTAAGGCTGAGGTCCCATGTCAGACAGCTAATCAGGCTGCGTGTTTCAGTAGCCAAGTCAGGATTTGAAAACATGCCCTTGAATTTGGATGAGGACTGTGATTAATGATTGCAATTTTATCTATGAGAAGCCAGCTTGGAGCCATTTATAAAAATGACAGTGCTGTTAGGCCAACTTTTTGCCTGCATGTGCCCCTTCTATACCACTGCCCCAGATCTTATGGCTGCAGCATCTAGAGAGCAGTTCTTCAACCAGCAGTCATAAAAATATTGCCTTCTTTCCACTTCTTGAAAAGTTTTTGCTTGAATTGGCTTTGACAGGGAAACTTCTTGCCCTTCTTTGGATGTCCTGCATCATAATTAATGCCTCACTGTTGCAGTTCTCTCCCTTTTCTGCAGTTATTTGCACTGCAAATCCCACCCCCATTCCTCCCCCAAAGTCTGCAGCACTTCTGAGACCTGGCTGATTGCTGTTTTACTCTCATTCTTACCCCACATAGTGCTTCCCCCTCTGCCAACCCTGAACACTGGGCAGAGAGTGAGAATGGAGATCCGGGATAGTTACCTCACCTTCCTCTGGATTTTTGGGTTGGAGTTTTCTGATTTAATCAGAAAATGTTTGGCTACTATGCTGAGGAAAAATTGGAATCTTCAGTAGAGAAGCCAGAATTTTCTATCAAGTACATACATTTTAAAATATTCCAACAGTTTCACCGTATGTTTGCAAGCACTGATAACAAGCAATAATTCATCAACAATAGAGTAGCAATGTCTCAAGTTTTAGGAAATGCAGACTATTCTTCTTAACCCATATAATTGTCAATACTTCTAGTCTCAGTTGTTTTACATTGGAACCTAAAAGCTGGCTTAAAATTAATTATTTTTTGTACTGACCTCCTATGAAAACTGATAAAGAAATTTACCTGCATATTTGTTTTCCTGTTCCTCCCAACTTATCCTTTTGTGTGGTTTCTCTCTCTCTCTCTCTATTTCTTTTTCCTTCTTCCCAGTTCATAGAATGCTGTAAAAAAGGAGCCAATTTGTTAATCCAAGGACCTGATCACTGCTCCTTGTTGCACCATGCTGCCAAGACTGGGAACGGCGAGATTGTGAAATACATCCTGGAACACGGTGAGTCACAGTAGTCAAATCCACAGAGAGCTTGTATTTCAGCCAAGTATCAGTCAGGCAAAACCATACCATGCAGCTGGAAGTGCCCTCACTCATCTGTAGTCTCCCTCAGCAAAATGTCCAGTGTGTGTGAGCAGGAGTCTGGGAATGTGGCAGCAATGACAGTAATGGCTCCAGATAAAGTGTGAAAACAAAAATTAGAATGGCTTTTGGAGAGGATGCTGTTTTCACAGTTGCATCAGCTGGGGGGCTGTGAAGAAGCAGTGTGATGCTCTAGTTAGAACCTCTGTCACAGCAATCCTCTGAGCTGTTTTTCAATTAAAGCACATGTTGTAGAAAGCATCTAATCTCTTTTAAAACATTTACAGGGCTGGAGAGGCCATACAGCTATTGTTATTATTTCAGTATTTAGTAACACACTGATTTTCATTCCAACCTTATAATATGTCTCTGATAGATTCAAGATGAACCAATAGCAAAAATTTCTGATCTCCATTTTATATTTATAGGCTGTGATCATGTCAGTGCCCTTTTTTCCTTTTGGCTCTTCTTATCTTTGTCAGTATCAGGGATTGCAGGCATCCTTACACAGGCTATGCAGCAATTTGTTTTTGTCTGAGGCAGCCACGTTTAGGAGTTTCTGCCTGTTGAACTACAGTAATCTTGTTCCCCTTTTGCTGGAGAGTTCCACAGTAATACAGACAATGCTCTGCACATAAAGCTAAAGTCACAGTTATCAGCCTTCTGCACCGTAGGAAAAGTTTTCTAGTTCTTCAAACATTCTTGTAACTCGTCTCTGACCCCACTTCAAAATATCAATGGCTATTTTGGCTTCCAAATGTCAAAATCAGCTGCATTGTTTCAGCAGCAGTGTTAGCTCTGAACACAGAGACTGCCTCTGGCAATTGGAATAAGTGTTAGCTAATGCTCGAAGGCTATTGCAGAAATTGTACAGAGAGACAAAAAAAGCACAACTCATAAGAAAGGAAAAAGTAACAATCCATGTGTTCCAGCTTGTCTCCTAAGTTAAGTGTTTACATAGAGGTGTCAGGTAGTCTATAGGTCCAAGTTCCTGTACTGTCAACAACAATCTGTGATTTAGTTCATTTGCTCTTGTATGACAGAGGTACTAGAGGAGACCTGTCCTCTTTCAGTGGCAGGTGGAAGTGAGGAGGAAATCCTTATTAGCAGCAGACTTCTTGCATGACTAACTCAAGGGAGATCCTGGTCGAGGCAGTCATTCGAGTCCAGCAAGTGATTCAGGTGACAGTTACCTGTGCACCTTATTCATTTAGATAAACATAAATGTCTAGTATCATTTGCCCTTGGATATCCAGGGCATTTGCATGGGTCTACAAGATGTCACCTGAGGCCTAGAGGAGGACCAACCTGGACTGGCAGCCAAAGCCCAAGCAGGCATCCCTGTCATTCCAAATGCATCACAAGGCTTGTCCATAGTTATATCAAATTGCACAAAATGTCTGTGTGTGAGCAACTGAACTGTGCCCCAAATATCTGACTGAGGGGGCTGAATTGCTCTTTTACTCTTTTATGTATAGATACCTACATATGGATAGGTAAGTGCAGTTGGCCTTGTATCCAAATAATGGCTAATTTTCTCACCAGTTCTAACAAGCCTTACCAGTGCTAACTCTACCTCCTATTTAACTGCTCTGGATTATCTCATTAGTCACAGTGCATATATATACCACTGAATTCTGTAGGCAGGCATAATTTTGCTTTATTTTCTTACTGGCCCTGGTCTCTTTTCACCCTGCACATGACCTATGCCAGTTCACTGTCATAGATACTCCTCCTGGATTTTTCTTAGACACATATTCCTTAACTTAGTCAAAGTCTGACTCAGTTACTGTTCTTTTGTTGGAGGTTTAAAATGAGATCATTTAACTGGTAAGGATGTAAGCAGGGAATCCATGGGAATTTTTGAAGTAAACAGAGAAATGTGAGGGATTACGGACTGTTAGACAAAGACAAATCAGAAGGTTGAGCAAATGTCAACTCAGTTCTTCTCTCCCCGCTTTATCCCCAAGGATGGCAGGAAGCTTTTGCAGCTTTCCAGACATGTGTCCTCTGGGCTTCTCCAAATGCATTGTTTGTTTAACATTCTCCGGGGATCAGAGGGTGCATGGGACAATGCTCTAATAGAGGCCTCCTCTCTTCTCCCACCAAGCAATTAATGAAATTCATTTCTACCCTGGGCACTTCCCAGTCACAAATGAGCTCTCTTGCTGAATCATCATCATCATAATGTTCTTGTTTTCTTTGCATTCTCTGGCATCTGGCATCTTCTCAACGTTAATTACTGTGCACAACCTGATCCAACACTACTCATATCTGAGGCTTTCCCTGTATCTAGCTTCTCATTTCTGCCGATATCCACCCTTCATAAAAATAAGCCTTACTCCAGTTCTGGCAATTGCCTCTGCCCAGCTGCACTTCCTCTGTAGTGTGTCTGCTTCCCATACACGGAGATAGTTAATGTTAATGGGAGTTGCACTGTAAAATACCCTCAAGCACACAGCACAGAAAATGTATTATTAACCACACAGGGAAAAATCTTCTGAATATCTCTAAAAAAACAGCAGCAACAAAACAAGACAAAAACCCCTGCATCAGGAATTTTAACTGCCTAGTTTGAAAATCGTGGGGTGAATCAAACGCGATACAGGAGTGGGACCCATAGAACTAGGATTATGGAGGAGGAAAAATGGTGTAGTGATGCTGAGGCTGTCCTTTGTGAAGATGGCTTTATGCTTTCTGCAAACATGCAGGGTACATTAATATGAAAGGTTATTCTGTGATCACGATCAGAATGATTTCAGATGTTAAGGGAGGAAAATAGCCTATCTTAAATTAGAAATAGCAGAGATGAGTCACACAAGGAGACTGCTGTGCAGTATTGCCAGATACTTAGCAGTGGACCAGCACAAGCCTGGAATAGCAGCCGAAGCACCAATGTAGTAGGTGTCAGGACGACAGCTGCTTATTGCTGCAGGAAGAGTTGTGTTGGCTGTTGCCCCAGCAAAACAATTTCTCTCTATTCCCAGTGCAGGAAGGGCAGATATGCAGACCTATCCGTTGTTCAAGATTGCCTTCCTAAATCAGGAGTCTTTTGCTTTTAGTAGGAGGGTCAGCCTTAAAGACTTGTCTGTAGCTGAGCTAAGAAATGCTTAGCTAGAAAGAGAGGGCCAAACTTGGTAGGTATCGGAACCACAGCTGCTTATTGCTGCAGTCAGCAACTGCAGCACATCCTAGTGCATACACATTAGAGAAGAGTTAACTGCTTACTGGCTTAGCACAAACAGAATTGAGGAAGGCTTAAGAAGTTCTGTTAGAGAAGGGGCCTCCTAAATCATCATCTCTATTTGTACTTGGCTTGCAGTCTTTATCTGACAGTTGTGAAAAATTTATAATTTATAAACTTTATACAAGTAATTCCATTTGCCTTGTCCTTGTCTTCTCCTCTTCTTCAGAAACTCAAAAGACAAGCAAGAATTCTATAATTCATCTGGGCTATTTTAATTTTAAACTGAAGAGAGGGCAGATGTTTACAGTTGCCTTAGGAGTTTGTGGTGGGAACTTCTAATGCAACAGTCAGTGTGTAGAGCATCTTGTCCTAAACATTTCTATGTCCTCAAACCTCAGTGTCCTTGCTCCATTGAAAAGCATCCTCTGGTAAAAAAAGATGATGCTTTTGTTAATCTTAGCGCTGCAAAGTCCAGAGTTAAGAGTCATCAGTGAATTCAGATTTGCATCCTGACCAGATTCAGGAGTTCCTAAGGTGGCTTTTGGAAAGCAGATTTTACCATGACAGAGATGTATGTTGGGGACAAAGTTTGAATAGTCATCAGAAAGCAACACTGAATGAGAGTGAGTTTGTATGACATTTGTTAGTATGTCTAGATTTGCAGAGTGTTTTAGGGTAGTTGTCATTTGTGAGGGGCCAAAGCAGAAAAAGAGTTAGTCTTTCTAGAAGGCACAAAGTATAAAATAGTCTATTTTCATTTGCAAGTTTACCAAATTTTAGGGCAACAAGACAGAGAGAGAGTTAGGGTGGAAGGAATGCTCCCATAACCTGACTATCCTCTATGTTACAGTGGAAATTCTGAGCTAAAAGACACTGGCAGGAAAAAACAGACACTTAATTTTCACATCAGGTAAAAAAGAACGATGTGGAGTTAGGGAAAGGCTTGAAGTAGTTCTGAATTTACAGATTACTGTTATTTTAAAAATATTCTCACTTTGAAGGTAAGGAACCAAATCCAGTGTTTTCCCCCACATAACAACCTCAGTCAAGTTATTAAACAAAGAGGATTTTGACAGATAAACACGTAGAAATGCTGATAACATCTGGAGTTACTGCTTAAAGTAAATACCCTTCTTCCCCAGTTCTATGAAGGACTGACAGGACAAGGAACTGGTAAGGGTTAGCACCTGTGAGTTTCCTTTGGGAAGCTGTAACCACAACCATCAGAGAGGGGTATGCTGGGACCCCAGAGGCCTTTCAGAATATGTGGTTCTGAATATTTCGGAAATGCCTCTGAAATATGGCCATTTAGACTCTCTTTTTTGTTGTTGTAGTGAGCTCAGTGAAAGGGCAGCTTCTTTTGAGCATTTCCTTCCCTTCCCTCCTCCCATCCCCAGCTCAGGACGCTTTGCCTCCTGAGAAACTGGTAAAGGGCTTCGTGGAGTGAAAGAGGGCAAAAGGAGAGAAGGAAAAAGGTTAATAATTCTACACAGACCATCTAGGGGCAATGGTAAGGAAAGAGAATGATCTCAGCTGAGCTTCCCCTTGGTGTGTCATGCTTTTCAGCTCCTTTCATGCGAACTTCTCCCCCCCATCCCCCGTCCCCATCCTGCCATTCTTCAGCCCCCCAGTCTCTTTTTCTCTTTCTCTCTCTCTTTTTTTTCCTCCCTCCACCTCTCCACACATTTCTATCTTTTGTTTTTATTTCCCCCCCTGCTGTTTTCCTTGATAGAAATCTCACTCATGCATTTCCCTTCCGGATTTCTATTGGGTTATTTTGTCCTCTCTCTCTCTGAGCCTTGGTCCCCTTTTCTTTCTCTGCCTCTTGTCCCAGAGTAAAACAGCCGCCTCCCTGCTGGGTCAGGATGACAGTGCCGTTAGCTTTCCCAGTGCCAGCCCTTCCCACATCTGTGCAGCTTTTGTCCCAGGGCAGAGGGGGATTTGGAATGGTCGGTTGGCAGCGCCAGGGAGACTGATATAAAAATGAGGTCCAAAAGAGAGGGGAAAGGGATTTAAGAGGAGGGCGTGAGATGGTTTAAGAGAAGCACAAGTGAAAATAAAATGCAGAAGTAAAGGCCACAGCCCAGGCTGTGTGTGAGTTGGGACATTCCAGCTTCAGAGATAGGCCAGAGAGAATGAAATTAATGAATCCTGGTATCATGTTGTGCAGCTAATTGATTAATCTCGGTATCTGGCCCTTATGCATAACTCAGGTGGAGTCAGGGCTCTCCCATGAAATGCTTAATTTGGGACAGTATACAGGAGAACATCCTTTCCACTTAGGCAGAATGTACCTGTCATCTCCTCAGGTCTCTACTCGCAGGCTGCCCTCTCGGTCCTCAGCACTCAGCATCTCTGTCTCAGCCCTGTTACTTCTTCCTGCTCCAGACCAGTTTTCCTTCACCCTTGGCTTCCTATCTCTCCAGGCCCACTCTGCCCCAGCTTCTTCTCCCTCTCAAGTCGTATTCTTCTAACTTCTCTCCATCCTTCCTCCTAACCTTGTAACACCTTTTTCCTCTTTTCTGGGCAAGTACCTCTACGCCCCATGCAGCCAACCCAGTCACCCTGTTCCACCTTAGCAACACAACCTTCCTTGCTCCATCCATGAACAGAAATAATATTGGCAGTGTGTCTTTTCTAACACACTGCAGTCCATTCCTGCTTACCTATCACTGGATGTGTCATTGCATAAAGCAATGGGGAATTACCTCTATTTTTGAGAGAACGTGATTTTTGCATGGAAAAGGAGTCCTTTTCTTCATATGTGCTTTTTAAATATTCTTTTTCATTTCTCAGGCATTACCTTTCTTTCCTCTCAATGAGAGGCCCTGCTTAGCCCCTTCTACCCTTCTTCACGCTTATGGGAGCTTAGGGGTCATGAGTGATTCTTCTTTTTGATAGGCGGGAGTGAACACAGAACCGCCAAGTGTGGAGACGAGCTGTGTGGTGGCAGAGTAAGGGTGCTTTGCATTAAAAATCAACAGTGGCTAATGAGCTTGGAGAACTGTCAAGATAGATATGCAGTGGTGTACAATGCCCTCTGTACTGGGGACTAAGCCACCACCCCTTTCCCATGACGACAGAAGTGAAGGAGTTACCTGCAGCTCCAGGAGCCCCCAGTGATACTGCATGTGTACATTGTAAAAGCAGTGAGGTGAAGACCGACTGCTCTGATACGTTTTGACACATACTCAGAGTGAAAGGAGTGTAGAGAGGTTGTGTGTAGGCCTTTGTAAGCAAGTAGTGTGAAATTCCTCAGTTTCAGGTGAGATTTGCTGTAAGCTCTTGAGGACTCTTGAATTTCAAAGTGTGCTGAAGAGAAATATTCGTGCATAGGAAGGAAAATTACTGTAAAGTTTCCCTGTTTCCCTTGCTAACTGCCCCATAACCATCTGGCACTGTACTCCAGAGCAGTGGAGAGAAGAATGATACAATAGACTGCAAAGGGAAAAGTTTTTCTTGTTTCAAATGCTATCCAGATCCTAGCCTTTCTGTATCACTGTAATTCAGTGATGGAATTTGCTGCTATAAATATCTGTCTATAGTGAATATCAAGAACAAAAGAACATAAACATAAATGCATTATTTTTTTTCCACTTAAAAAAAATCTTTTATGTTTTTCTTAATCTTACTTTCCTGATCATTGCTAACCAGTTGAGTACAGGATTTGCATATCAATACAAAGACTGCTGGGAATATTCCACCCTGATCTACATTTTGTATGACGCTATTAAATGAAGTAGCACAGGGATGTCATTCAGGATGGAATTTGGCTAATTTCAACTTCCTAATGACATTTTCCCTCTAGTAGTAACAATAGATTTTAACTTGCAATATATCAGGCTTTCCAATATATCAGCATTTTCAATGCACTGTACTTATGTGAACCACTTAATTGAGCAAGGTGAAGAGTGAGAAAATAAACCCCATGAATATTCATTCCCAGTATAATTTAGAGGCTGATACTCCCTAGTGCTGACACTACAGCAGTGACTGTGCATTCAGAATTTTGCTGGTGCAAGGGCTCTCACAAGCAAATAGTACACTGAAATGTGACATACTTGTGCAAGTTGAGCTTTCAGTTGGCTGCTTTTATGTATTTGTACTGGGAATCTTCTCCTGGTAGACATAGTCTTCTAGTCATGCAGACAAATGCTATATGACATACCTGACTGTTTTTTGCAGGTCCATCTGAGTTACTGGACATGACAGACAGTGAAACGTAAGTACAACTTACTCTGCCCTTCACATTATGTGTGTTAGAATAGCAGACTTCTCTTGGTTTTCAAATGCAAATTTTTAAACCAAAAAAGCTTGTAAAATGGCACAGCTCTTCAAAAACAAAAAAGCAGACAGAAGTCCCCCTAAACACAAACATCAACCAGATCATATGTGGCTTCCTGGTCTAGAATAAATGTTTCTTGGACTTCATAAAGTACTTCCTCTGTATTGCTTTCCATGCTTCCTTAATCTTTCTAGAGGAATTGAAGTCCATTCTTGATTCATCCAGGGTGCTCTGCCTTGGTTCTCCCAGGTGGCCACAACCTGTGCAGTTGAAGGTTTCCATCAGGTAGTTAAAACATCAATCACCTCTACTCTTATATAAAACAACCCCCCAAATCCAAAACTAAACAAAAAAATTACTTTACTTTCCAGTTCCCAACTGCATTAAATCTTGTTGTATAATTGAAGTTTGCAAGGGAATCAGGAATAATCCCAGAAAGTGTATGGGATATATGGGAAGCAAAAGCCATCTTTCTCATAGGTATTAAGCCTACCATTCCTCATCCCACAGTGCCCTCCTCTGCTAGCAGAGAACACCTTGTGCACAAGGTGCATGTGTGAAGTCCAGAGGTGATGGTGTCTGGATGGTTCTTTTCACCCAGTAGCATAGCACAACCACTGAAACAAAGTGCTAGTGAACATGGCTACAAGGTCTTCCCTTTATAAAGGTCCCTCTGCTGCTAACTCTTGAAAAAGGAAGGTTCAAGCTGTAACTGGCAATATGAATTTGTCTTTTGATCCTCAGGGGGAAATCAGGTAGTATCCCATTCTGATTCTAGTTCTCCTGCAGCAGGGACAGATTTCTTGCAGGGCTGCCTATTAATATTTCACCTTCCCCTGTCATGGACTGGGGCTGAAATTCCTTTATGCATTCTCTGAGTAGGTAGGTGAAATATTTGTCCTACTACATGCATTTCTTGTCGTTTATTATTTTGCAGGTTTTGTAATGGCCCTACATGTTGGATACTTGTGTTAAGGACACCTTTTGAATCCACTCAAAGCCTATTTTCCTCCTCTTCTTAGGCAAATCTAGATAGATTTCTTTACTCTCAGTACTATAGTCAGTCTCAGAATCCTCTTACATGTAGCTCTAGTCTGAGTGAGGGGCTCAGCAATAAATGTGCTCCCACTACACAGTATTCTCTTTCAAAAAGCCTGTGTTCAAGCTTTCCCAGTAGCTCACCAGTCCAGCAGTAGAAAACAAAAACACAGCTCTTGCTTTCATACATCCAAGAGAGCAGGGTATCAGAACCAGGGCAGCAACTGCACCAGTCTTAGCTTTGATGGGCAAGATTTTTCTAGGATGAGTCCGAGAATGAGGTTGAGGAAATAAATTGCAGGAAGAAACAAACACTGTTGCTGTTTTGCCTGCTGTGAAGTAAGAAGGGAGCTAGTTTGCCTTTGCAGCAGTTAGCAGAACTGGCATTTGGATGGGAATGTGACATTCAGTCCTTTGAATACTTAAAATCTATGCATGTTTCTTTCCCACCCCTCAGAGTTCTTCGTCTGCTATTTGTGCATTGCAGGCTTTCCTACTGAGTCAAAGGATGTAGATGCTAAGGGAGAGAGTGCACAAGCCTACCTCTGCCAGCAAGAGGGAACCTCGCAGAAATGCAGCATCCTTCTGTGTCTATCCTCTGCACCTCATACTTCGTAAATGTACATTGGTGTGATGTGTCTCACTGCTGGTTTCTGTACTTTGGTCTAGGGGTGAGACAGCATTACATAAGGCAGCCTGCCAGCGCCACCGCGCCGTCTGCCAGCTCCTGGTGGATGCGGGAGCCTCTCTGAGAAAGACAGACTCCAAGGTAACCCAGCTCCATCAACCACTTATAAAATACTGCAGCCAAGCGAGACCAATCAGCATCCGTCCCTGCTGTTCGCATGATTGAGGCTTCCTTGTGTGGGCCAAGAGCAACTCTTTTTAAACAAGC
Source organism: Neopelma chrysocephalum (assembly GCF_003984885.1). Classification (NCBI taxonomy): domain Eukaryota; kingdom Metazoa; phylum Chordata; class Aves; order Passeriformes; family Pipridae; genus Neopelma; species Neopelma chrysocephalum. The sequence goes on from NW_020897714.1 coordinate 25,521,822, forward strand.
CATTTATATAGAAAACTGTATTGATTTAAACAAGTACAAGAGACTTCAGTTCAGTCCCCAACACGGGTCATCATCACCATAGTGAGAGCCTGGCCTCAAACTATTCGGTGTATTGGGTATGAATGAGACATCTCCATGGCACAGCAGTATCCTCCTTCTGTGTGGTCAAAAGAGAGGCCTGTGGGCAAGGACCACCTGCAGGAGCCTTGATTTTGGATTGCATAGCTTCCGTGAGGCTTGATTATTGTGGCTGACTTGCTTTGTGAGGATGGCTGTCTATTTGCTTTTGCCCCGGCTTGCCCCTGTGCTCACTGATGGGACACTAACCACAACCCTCTCTTGGTGTAAGCTTGATTGAGAAAGAAGTCTGGGCAAAATTAAATCTGAGGAATATTCTGTCATTGAAACAATCTGATTGCTTAAGAACGTGGTCCAGAAGCTGCCTCTCTGGAATTTCTGAGCATAAACATCCTGTGGTCATCAGCTGAGAGTGGGTTGGTTCTCGGGGTTCTAGAATCAGAAGCATCTTTGCTGTAGGAAGGCATTCAAAAACAATTCCCACCATGCTAAGCTGTACAGAGTAGCCCATAAGGGGAAGAGAGATCCTCTATGATTCTGTGATCTCTTTTTCAGATGACAGTACTGTACATTACAAAAAGCTTTCTGAAACAGCTGAAATCCAGACAAGTGGCTTCTGACTTGTTAATCTTCTTCTGCCCAGGAATCATCTGTTCTTCTAAATGTATTAGCATAAGATTTTCTCTTCCTGTTTCTTATTCTAGGGTAAGACCCCTCGTGACAGGGCTCAGCAAGCTGGTGATCCGGATCTGGCTTCCTACCTGGAGAGTCGACAAAACTACCAAATGGTTTCCCACGAAGATCTAGAGACAGCAGTCTGATGTCTGAAAATGTCGAAGAGGATCCTTGGAAGTCTCGAGGCTTCACCTGAGGCGCTCAGGCATCATGTGAAAAAGAAGCTGATGGAATCAACGTGTCTCTCACTCTAGTGGAAAATACCTGAGGACATGCCACCAGTTTCTAAGGGCTACTGAGTCTTGCCACGGAATGGTTAGGTTCCATAAGTTAGCCCATGATAGATGAGGTGGGACACTCAAAGGTCTGTGGAATCCATGGGCCACGGAAATTTACCGTTATTGCTTCCAGCAAGTAGCATGAACTTCTCCCATGTTCATCTGTACAATTTATTTAAAAAAAAAAGGAAGAAAAAAAAAAAAGGAAAGACTTAAGAGGGTGTGGGGGAAAAAACTCCAAACTAACTGGGACATTAAAGCACCCAATGAGGCCCTCCTCCATCTTTACAATTTCCTGCGTTCCTTTTATTCTCCTGTTCCCCTCACTTCTCATCAGTTAAATAGTACCTGCTATCTCTGTGTTTTCTTCACAAATGGTCAGGCAGTAGCAAAATATTTGAGGAGCTCTGGATGCCCTTAGGAAAAGTCCAGTGTTTTTACCAGCTACGCTCCCTCCCTTGCCGTCCTCTCAAAAGCTGCATCCTCAGTACCCCATTGCCATGGATTTTCCTTGCTTTAGGAGAGGATGCTGCCTGTTGCCTTGTTTCCCAGGGTGTGGGGCACAATTAGATTTACAGCAGTGACAAAACCTAACCTCGTTGTTGCTGGATATGTGGTTATGGTAGCCTCACAACACAGTAATTTGTATGGAAAGGAGTTACATGGGATATACCATGTCGAATGGCAGAGCAGAAAGTTACCAGTAAGGTTTCTTATATTACTTTTTGTGTGTGTGTAATGACCAATCCAGTTCTGCCCAGGTTTCAGGCCTTCCCAAAAGCTGATAGTGATTCTTTACTCTTGAAAACATGGGTTTTACACTGGATATAGATTTGTGCAATACTGAGGGAGTTCTGATGGACTGATATATGGACCTAGTGCCCTTTGCATGACAGCCAGAGATAGGAAGGAGGCCTAGAACATCAGCAATCAGCCTTGCTGCTGCCAACAAACAAATGGGCACTGGCCCAGTCGCATGTGGAATAGAAAAACCTTCTTTGACTGAACCTGTAAACTATCTGATTCTTCAAGGGAACAAAGTTTCAGGGAGTCTGTCCCACTGGAGAAGGACAAGCAGCAGCTCCTTGCCTCATTACCCACTATAGGCTCAAAAATGTAAAGCTTAGCCACTGTAAAGGCCCGCTGTGTCTTCACTACTCGTCTGTTCTCTGTCTTATAACCATAAGAGAAAGCAAACACACATACATACAGGCATAAACAAAATGTTCCACCTTTGGGTTTCCAATTGCTGCAGATATCTCAGCTGTCAGAAATAACAGAGCTTCCACTTCTACTTTGTCTGACCAGTTCCCATGAAGACACTCATGACTGAGTTTTGGCATAATTCTTGTAATACATTTTTGAGTTTTGCTTTGTTGTTTGTTTTGAAGGATCCACCAGTGTTTGCTTTCATATGCCTTGCTAGGTGTAGCTCTCTGGTAGATGGTGATCATCAGGATTACATACATTTGGAAACCATGAAAATAACTCAGGTCATTATCCAGATAAGTTTTTCTTCCTTACTAGAGGTGGAGGAAATTAAATGTATTTATTTTCTTTTTCTTTTCTTTTTCTTTTTTTTTTTCAAACAAGTGATTGTTATGGTAGAGAGGGAGGAGCTGAAAAATATACTTTTAATTTTTTTTCTGTTTTCAGAGGTTCATTTGATATGAGCAAAATATTTCCGTAGTATTTCTTCCTCTGGAAGGAAACTATATATATATTTGTAATCTATAGGTCAATGGTGACATGAAATGTATTTTGTCTTATTTTCTGTCTTTCTCGTTTAAAAAATAAAATATGAAAGCCAAATTCCTTCTCTTGGTAGTCATCCAGGGGCTTGTGGAGAAGGTCAGTATGTGTATATATTAGAACAGAATTTGGCAACTGTTAAAATAAAAAATCAGAATATAATTTTGGTGTGGTATGTGAAATTTCCACAGGGAACATTCTCACGCTGTGGTTTCATGGTAGGCCTTGCATCATTTCCCAGCAGTGAGAAAAGACATTACTGTAATATTTCTATATATTGGATGATAATAAGAATTATGTTTCTATCAATTTTACCTTTTTGCTTTGTTTTACTGATGTGAGAAACGGAGGAAGCTTCAATGACACCAGGAGCTTAGCTCTGTCCTGTGCTGGGGCCAGTCTGGTGCCTGAGCAGAGTGTGGTCACTGAGCCTGTGACAGCTCCCTGGTCCTTTAGTCCCATGAAACACGTGGAGCAGTAAAGGCTTGCTTTAATCACGGGTAGCTTCCAGGGGCCACATGTGAATTATGATAAGGGAGCTGGGTCTGGTCCCTCTCTGTCTCCAGTGGTCCTCCCCTTGTCAGGCTATCCCTAGTGCCTGGGAGGTGGTTGCACCTGTGGCTGGCTCTGGAGCAGCTTGTCAGAACGTGCAGATTTCCTGAGCAATTTTGTGCCATTTGGGCTGCTCGGAGGAACTCAGAGCACACAAGAGACTGTGGCTTGCCTTTTTCCCTGGAAGCTGGAGTATGATGATATGATCAGAGTGAGTCCATTGTGCCCCTGGAAAGCTGCCCATGCTGTGTGCTCAGCTGAAGACAGTTACTTGTATGATAAAAGCACTGGATAATGATAAAAGCACTCCCAGCACTGGAGTTAGGACAGGAACTGGCTGTATGTAGTGCCTTTAGTATTCAAGCTGTCCCAAAGCACTGCACACATAATGCACGAGATACTTGTGATGTGTTGTATTTGTAGGTAACAGAACATGTATATTGTTTTCTAAAATGGCAAGGAATATCAGAAGTTGGTTCACTGAGGGCAGTTTGGGACCGGGATGCTACAGGATTATTCCTTACCGTTTTTCAAGTGTGATGGGGTTCTCAATTTTGGACAGACACCAGAAGCAGGCAGACTCTGTAGCAGTCAATGATGACCTATGTATTGAATCTCTGGAGCACTTGGGGTCTAGATTAATCCAGTGTAGTTGTGCCTGCACTGTGCAGGGCCCAAATTTCAGTGTGCAGCTGGGAATCCACTTAAATTATATGTAAAACATTTTGATTACTAAAAGTGTCTGTTCAGTGGCCGTGTCTATTAGTGTGTGTATATTACTATATATATGTGGATTTATAAACATCAGTATACATATATATAGATGCACACACACATATACACACACACTTAAAATTGTGCCATTTGAATGACAAAGTACCTAGGGATGCTCAGCTACTGACATTGCTGGACTGACAAAATGTGATTTTCCATTTTAATTTGTTATTAAAGGGAACTTTTTTTAGTAGAGCTGAGGAGCTCCTGAATTGTTCCATTGTACTGGTTTTACTATCTCATTTTGGAGTTGAATGGAGGGAAAGAAAATATTTATAATGTTGATAAAATAAACTTACTTTTGTAATTTAATAGCATCAGTTACTCTTATTATTTCATGTTTTAATGCTAGAGGTATCTTCTATGTGTTATCCAAGGTATGATGATGTCATACATTTTTCACTAATTATAGCATAGAATCATAGAATGGCTTGGATTGGAAGGAAAGATCATCCAGTTCCACCCTCCTGACATGGGCAGAGACACTTTCCACTAAAACAGGTTGCTCAGAGCACCATCCAACCTGGCCTTGGACACTTCCAGGGGTGGAGCATCCACAACTTTTCTGGGCATCCCTCAATACTGCGAGGTGTGAGGTTGAGTTTTACTCATGTAAAACAAGGGTTCAAGACAAATTTTATCTGTTACAAAACAGGCCTCAGACTCCAGTGAGGAGTCCATTTCACATGATAACTTGCTTGTCTGTGTTTTAGCACTTCAAGATGTCTGTAGGTGTTTTTACTGACACCTGTCACTCTTGCTTTTCCCCAGCAGCAGTAGAATTTCTCAGTCTCAACTCATGGTGCTATAGCCTGGATTCAGACTACATGAGATATCCCCTGCTACATGAGGACTGTAGAGCAGAAGAATCATAGACAAAAAAAATAGTACAAAATTGATGGATTTTTTGCCATTGATCTTCCCAGCTGTATTTGCCAAGCTGGTGCTGCTGTGTAAGAATAGATGGGGCCCATGGTTTTTCTGGTGATGTGGCTGCGGGAGGTTTGTTTCAGTAGTATTTAATGGCCTCTTTGGCTCATTTTTTAATTTGTCTTTTCTGTGACAGTGATGTGCACGGTAGTGAAAGTTTCTAACACAAAACTTTGTCTAGAAGTGGTTATTTTCCTTTCAGCCATCCCAGATACCTCCTATGAGGTATGCTTATGTGTTGACCCTTCCAGGATGACAAAAGCATGTTGAGATGATCTGACTCTGGACTATGAATTGGGCAACATACATTGGTAGTCTTAAGATTTCTGGGAGGTTACTGGTACTCAAGAAATATATGGGCATGCTGGAAATTCGGATGCTTCGAAAGTACTCCAAGGAAATTCTGTTCTTGCACTTCATGTACTCCAAGAAAGAAGCAGTTTCATTTGCTGATCCATTTGAGGTCTGTCATTTTCCTTCCCCCACTTTTTGCTTCTTGTGGACCAGACTGACATCCATGGAAAAGTGTTTCATAATACTTGCTTTTAAGCTTGCTAAAAGTAACATTTTGATTTCCATTTTGTCTATTCTTTTCCATTCATCAGACATTGTTTCCTCTATTTTCCTCACTGAATCTGAGCCAAAGTGACATTGGGTTATTAGCTTCCTAATTAATCTAAAGCATAAAATGTGAGTATCTTCAGTCATTTCAGCAGTCCTAGAAACAGCTTATATTCCTGTGCCTTTCTGTATGCATGTGAAGCTATAGAACACAGTATTACAGTGTTTACTGTGGTACTCCACTTCTCATTTTGCTTTCTTAACAACTATTTTACTTAGTAGTGGATTGCTACAGCATTAAATTCCATGATCTGCCTGCCAAAATCTGTTGATTGCAATGGCAACTTGGTAATGTGCTAAAGTTTACTTGCTAGCATATTGATGAAGACCGGAATTTTATGTGGAGGATGTGTCTTGAGCTTCAATATGTTAATTTCTTTTGTAAGGGCAGAAAGCAGCTCATGGCTGCACTGTGGAAATGCCTCAAGGGGAACTATAACCCAACCCTGCACCCAGCTGTTGAGATGAACAGAATATATAGAGGAGTTGGGATGTCACAGCATTTGCTAAGGAGTTACCTCTAGAGACAGACTGCAGCACCTTGGCACTTGGCTTGGACTGCCCAAAACCAAGTACTTGGGCTGTTTCTCACTTCTGTGTAAAAGCTGGCTTGAGAGGAGTGAATTACCCAGTGTTCAAAGCTAACCAGTCAAAGTGACCATGGCTACTTGTACCCCAAGTTATGCCATGGCACCACCCTTCTCTGGACTGCCTACCCAAGATCCTCTGCAGGTACCAGAGCTCAGGGGCTTTCCCTCCCCAATGTGTTTCCAGTTCCACTGCCCATGATGGTGCCCACAGAAAGTGGTATTTTCTCATCCCCTGTTCATGTGCTCTGGAGAAACACCCCCTACCTCAGCCAAGAAATTTCCTGGCTCACGTATGGTGCCATTTGTGCAAAAGGGGAAAATTCCCTCCCTCGGGCCTTGATCACACCAGTAAATTCATTACATTTGACTTCAGTGATTAGGCAGGCTTAGAGCTGAATAACCTTACTGTATTCAGCCATCAGAGTGCATCTTGTCCCCTGCCTTATTTATAAGGTGCCACATTCCAGTCTCAGCTGCAGTTTCTTGTTTCTCAGACTTTTTTTTTTTCTTTAAAAACCCCAAGACAATCTATCCTATGCAGTACACATGTATCTAGTTACTCAGAGAGTGGGGAAGACAGGCAACTCATTTTAAAACCCTCTCATTCTGATGTAGCACATGATGACTTCTAAAGTCTAAGGAGGGGGATGACTTGAAAAAAAATCATGTGTTTCAACGTTCACACGTTTATATTTCAGGAAATAATTTGATGCTAAGCCCTTTAAAAACAGTCAGCTTATGCTCTTAGATCCCCTACATGTCAGAGATTTGGGGAATCTAAGAAGGCAGTGATTCTCTTGACAGGCACATACAATTAGTTGAACACCCGAGGAAGCAAAAGTCTTGCTTTGTTCAAAAATTTGTTTCTATTTTGTGGCCTTCATCCACTAGAATCAGAACCCTGACTTAGGAACGCTATTTTAGAGTTCACCAACATGTTAACAGCTCCAGCACTTATATACAAAGTATGTAGAAGCTGTAGCCTTTTGACATGCAAGAAATAAAGCACTACTTCTTTCAGCAATGTAATACTACATATGTAATTGCTTCATCTCAAGCCAGCCTCCTTTTGCTGGTGAAGTGTAACACCTGGCTCTTCAATTAGTCCCTGTCTGGGAGGCTGCTTGATGTGTAACCTACCACTCAGCACTGTGGCAATCCAATGCTCTGTTACGACAAGTGCTGCAGCAATTAGCTAACTACTAATGCATGAACCACAGTAGCAATTCATTTCTTAGTATTACACTTTATTTTAATGAGAAAATGGCCTTCTGATTCCAACTACTTTAATGACCTTCAATTGCCACTTTTTCCTCAGCCTGTGGTCAAGCAGAGGGAGAAAGTAATCTCTGTTCCTATGCAGGAATCCAAATCTTGTCTAGTAACGGTACAAACCGGTTAGGTTTGTAGGTATGGAGAAGAAACTCGAGAAGCTCTTGAACCTGATGCAGCAGACATGAGTGATTTTTTCTTGGCTAATTAGGCTTTAATAAGTAGTCCCAGTTTTCTAGGGCTGTTTTTGGTATGTGACATTCACATAAAAAATGAAAGATGGCAAAATTAGAAAAGCAAAGCGAAGGTGGTCCCTGGGAATGGGGACCCTACAGAATGGTTTCCACATTCTTTGCCATTTTCCAGATAGGGAATTGCAGTGCTACTTATTGAATATCACTGCAATGAGTAATTATGTACCATAATTAGATATATCTACTTGTAAAAAGGAGGTGGGTGCATTTCTTCTCTGAACTCATTGCATCCAATTTTTATGTCACCCAGGTATGGAGGTGTCCCGTTTCTGCCCCCAAAGAGATCACCACACAGTCTGGTGGGGAGCACCCTCGTATTTGCAAATCTTGAGGCTTCATGAAGTGAGACATGAGCCCTAAGGTGTACAATGACACCTCTCCCTGCTCCTTAGCCATGCTGGAGGTTTTCCTTCCAAATGAGTGGAAGAAACGCCACATCAAAATAAATGATTGCTGTAGGCTACAAAGTGAATAGCTTTCTTTCCTCTCTTGTCCCCCACTTCAGCACTTTTCCAGGACCAGGGTTTTTTTATTTCATCGGAAAGGGAAAACTGTTGATGTGCCTGTTTTAATAGGAGATGGGTGCAGTGGCAGTTGTTTAGTCCTGTGGTATTGCTTCTATTGTAATACTGTCCTTATCCCCATGGCATATGGGAGGAGTACATTCGTGTCAAAGCTAAGAAAACAAGTGATCTTGCTGGCAGCTAATGGCAGGAAGGAAATGGAACATAATATTATTTAAATTTGATTTTAAATAATCTTCAATGCTCTTTGCTTTTCCTTCTCCCCCCTTTTTCTTTTTCTTCTCTCTCTCTGTTCTTCATAGAGTTTCTGCATCGAAGTCTTTAATCTTTCATCAGCTCTTCTTTCCTTAGCTCATTCTACCTTCATTTTTTGACCAGAAAGGTCAAAATCTTGCTCTTGTGCTTACCCTTGGAACACTTCTGCTTGACCAGTCACAGATGGTTGGATCTCCTCTGACCATGTCCAGACATGGGTAGGAAATGTTGAAATTCTCTCTACTAGGAATGGGTTGGATGTGCAGTACTAAAGGCTCCTCTGAGGGCAGTTGTAATGCCTGACTTGTAATCTCAGGATTAAGCAGATGGGAAGCATGATGGACTTGGGTTTTTCATATCTGAGGGGTTGATTTCAACATTTCCAGACTTATCAATAGAAAAATTCTTTTGTATAATTTTTTTTTTTGGCTACTCTCATGGTTCTTCCTTTTGTGATTTTCCTGTCAAACAATCTTTTCCCAGGCAGATTTTATTGCATTGCTCCGTGATGTACGCGCAAGAAGTGTCAGCTGTTTCTAAGTGGTAAGTAAGTGTGCTGGTCTCTCATGCTAAATGGCTGGCCCTGTTACTGTACAGTTTTCTGCTCAGCATATATCTCAGAAAAATCACAGGGAGGTGGCAGAGGCTTATCAGGTTTTTTGTTCCATTTACGTGTCACTGTCGAGTCATTCTCCTCCATCTGCTTTCTTTGATCGCTCAACGGCTTTGTGAGAAAAGTGGCTGAGCCTTCAAAGCACTAAGCAGCTCTTGGGAGCTTTGTTTCTCCCTAGCTTGCTGCTGCACCTCTCAGAGCTGGGGAAAGGGAAAGCAGGGGATGCCTTATGTGCAGATAGATCACCTTACTGGCAAAAGTAACAACTCTCAGAAGGCTACCTATTCCAGGCAACCTACCATGTGCCAGGCAGAGTGTAAAATACATATGGACATCAGTAAGCTTGTAGGAGCTGACTTCCTTTCTAAAGGGCTCTTCCAAGCTCTTTTTGATTCTCTTCCTCATGCACCAGGACAGGGATTCCTGCCTGTTTCTTCACAGAGCAGCTGTCCTGAGACTGCCCTTTGTAATGGCTGCCATCTAGCTGCCTTCATGCCATGCGTTACACGTGCCCTATCTCCTGTAACTCTATTGGAAAACAAAACAACCAAGAGTTAAAATCCCTTTCCAAATGGACTTGAGAGCTGCCAGCCTTGGCCACTGACCCATCAGGGTGCTGTGCACTGGGGAGGGGAACATGGAATTCGACTGCCAACATTCCTCTGTAGAAATTTCCTCAAGGTGAAATGTGCTTTCACAGTGGGAAATGAAGGTTATTTGTCTTCTGCCCATATTGTTTTGTGTTGTAAACCCTGTGCCAGTCATTTCAGATGCAGCCAGCTTTTTGGAAGCAGGAGGATTTTGAAAAATTTTTGAAAGTCTGGCCAGTGCTATAGCTGAGGACTTGTGTTCTGCAGCTCCCACACAAACCTTCTGGCAGTCCATGGAGGTTTCACTGTCCTCTCCGACGCAGCGAGCAGAATATTTCACTACAAACTACAGGCCTGCCTTTGTGCCTCTGCTGTTGCTACTTTGCTTCTGCACAGCTTTTAGAACAGCTATGGCTTTGCAGCCTTGCACTAGGAAAAACTAAGATGTCTTGTGGGAAAACACGATTCTCCTATGGACACAAACACTCATCAAGTTGCAGGTGTGTGCTAATGAAAATTCAATGTACATAAAGACCGAGCTTGGTTTATGAGACTGTCACAGCTAGCTCAGTGGAGATTTATTTCAAGCAAGAACTGACCTGTTGTTTTACTGCAAAACATAAAGGCTATGCAAAAAAAAGTCACTTGATTTAATGATATGTTTCTGTCTTATGATAGTTTACAAGTCGAACTGTGTGCCACATGGTTGTGTCATGGAATAGGGAAAGTACTTGCTGTGTGTTATAATTTATCAGTATGTTTCTCTGGATGTGTTGTGGTCAAAGAGATAGACCAGGAGGTAGTAAATCAAGGGTTTGAGATTTTATTCCTGCCACTTTCCATGAGTCATTTTGGGTAAGTCATTTAACCTTATTGTGCCTTGGTTTTCTTATCTGTAAAATGCGGATAAGATCACCTCCCAGTACACAGACTACACAAGTAATGTGTTTCATGTTATGAGCCAAAATCTGCTGTATATTAACTATTTTTGAGTTGGTTTTTTTGTTGTTGTTATGCTTTGTAATGTTGCTCACGCATAGTATCCTGCTTCTTCTGGAGCCATTTTTTGAGAGACAGTGAGAGTAGCCCTGTCCCATGCTTTTTAGTTTAGCTGGCTTAAATTGAGATAGTAAAGAGTGCTGGAGGATCACAATTTTCTAATGAACTAGTTTGCACTTCTCATGCTTGATTTCCATGTTTGAGCTTTCTTGTATTAAAAATTTTAACTCAGGTGATATTTCAAGTCAATGAAAGCATTCAGGTGGTTGCTTTGGCTTCAGGGGAGCATGTTGCTGAATTTTAGAGCAATTTTATTCCATCGTATTGAGTTCATTGAGCACAGAATGTTTCATTTGGAAATGTCCATCTCAGAAATGCCACCTCCCTCCTATCACGTTGGTATTACAGAATATTGTCTAAGAGTCCAGAAATCACCACTTCAGTTTGTTGGTGCAAAAGGTTTCTGGGGAATGAAGAGAAACATCTGAGGGAAGAGATTCTCTGGCCTTCACACCTCTGGTCACTGAGCAAATGGGAGATTAAAATTGATAAAGAACAAGGCCAACAGTTAGGAAAGAGTTAGGGAATTGGAGGTGTCTTCTGGAAAAAAAAAAGAAGGCTAAGAAGGAGTCATCGTTATGTGGGATGGTGATGAACAGACTTGTGATGGAAAGGCTGAGTTTCCATTGAGCTATACAGTGCTGCTTCCTGGAGATGACAGAGAAAGGACAATGGACAGATTCTGATCTCCTCCGCACTGAATTCACTCCAGGTGACCCAAGATGTGACGGAGGTCAGAATCTGGACCACTCCATAATGTGTTTGGCCCTCTGAATAGAGTAGTAAAGTCAAACAACAAATGTGCATTTTTAACTAACATTTCATGGGCATCCAGAGTTCTAGTATTTGTTTATATCCTATTATCTGAATCCACATCTGTTCCAGGGGTTGTAATAACATCTCAAAGGGCTCTTTTATGCTACCTGACCCCATGCATAATGCTCTGGAGCTGTGCACCTTGAGGCTGCCAGCTGGCAAAAGGAATCAGAGGCATGCAGCAGTACCCATGAACTGAGGATATATGTTTAACAGAGAATCAGAGTACAGATAATAATTAGTGAATATGGGATGGAGGAGGGGTTTTTTTGTAACAAAGTAAGAAAGTATTTTTTTCCATGATTTTCTTGCATTTCCTATTTATACAAAGTATCTTGATCACTGTGTTGCTAAGTAAGGAGATTTTAAACTGGGGGAAGGAAGAAATATGTATACGGTGAAAGAGCTGATTGCTGTTCCTTTTGGACGCTTTTTCTGTATTGTGACTTGTGTGGAAATGTACAGAATAAAAGTAAAGAAGCGCATGCCTTGGCTGGGCTGAGTTTCTTTGTGTTATTTGCCAGCAGAACTGGGTTGCTGTTTCTGGCAGAGTGAAAAGACCAGTGTGACTTGAAAGCTGTGAAGAGCTAGGGGGAGTGGAGGAAAGGGATGCAAGAGTCCAAATTCTGCATATATGTGTGTGTGACTGTGCAGGGAAAGGATGGGAAGGGTGTGGTAAGCCTCAAGATAAGCCAACTTCAAGCTCATGGTAAACAAAAAGGTTAATGATACCTTTAACACTTCCAGGGGAATCTTCTCGGTCCCCTAGTCAACTCAGATTGTCAGCACAGCATTCAGTGTGCGCAGGAGAAATCCAGCAGAGATTAGCGGGACTGTAATGTAGGCATATAGGTCACCTCAGGATCTTAGTTATGCATCTCAGGAGTGTTTCTTCGGTGCATTCTCTGATTCACCTCCGTATTATCTTAGGACTAACCCCTGAACATATAATGACTGTTTCTGCCCAGCTGTGTCTGACTGAAGAATTTTATCATGGCCATTCCTTGCTTTCTTGTCTCCAGCAGCTGCCCTTCCTGCCCCATTAAGGAGTTTCTGTGCTGTTTCTGACACCAAGAATTTGTGACCTCTCTTCTGTGCAAGTCAATGTTTCCTAACCGTTCCCCTACCTCTACTCTCCCACCCTGAAATCGTATTTCTGAATAATTTTGTGATGTTTCCTTTGTCCTGTCTCTCTGGGACAGCCCCTGCCCTAAAAACACCTCCCTCGCACATGGTTCTGGCTCCCTCCTACACTCCGAGCCCTTTGATGCTCAGCGCTGTTGCCAACAGCCAGCTGTGTGCTTGTCTCTTTTAAAGGATATCTTAAGCCCTCTTTTCCTGCTGTCTCAGAGAGCCTAAGAATATTATTATTAATAAGAATAGTGCTAAAAAGACTAACTGTTCTGCCTGTGCAGGACTGGCTGGAACTGGATGAGGATGTGACCTCGTTGTAAGTTACACTGCACAGTGAGGAGGCACTACCAAGCACAGCTTTGACGTCCATAAGCACTGTGGTACAAAGCACTAACCCCTCCGGGGTCCTTCACAGTCACCAGCTGCACCAAATGGCTGCCAGCTGCTCTCTGGAAATGTCTGCGGAGAGGAGCTTTTTGGTGTGCTCAGAGCTGCCCTCACAGCAACATCTGGAGGTGTTCCACCACCTGCAGGCAGAGCTGCTCAGTGGTGCGTTTAAAAAAATGAGAACGCAGCTTTGCATCCTACTAGTTTTGCACCCCAAATTCTTAAATGTGTGTGGCCTTGCACGTGTGTGTAGTTCTGAAGAGAGTCCAACTGCTCATTTCTCATCCATTGTAATTTCCCCTTGTTAACTCAGCATCTCATCTATGTTAGCTGTTTCTAACGCAGAGCTGGTTTCTAGCCAACTTAACCCTACCAAAATATTTAATAAAGCTGGTGAAATTCATAACTATATATATACATACTATATACACACATATATAAATACCTATCTCACATGCTAATGTACTTTCTTAAGTGGGGAATTCCCTTTTCTATGGAACCTCTCTTTACATATGAAATGTAATATTTTTTCTTTAAAAAGCTAAGGCTTTCATAGCAGGAATGTAACTACAACGAAAAAAATAAAAATCCACTCTTGGGAGGAAAAAACCCAATCCTGACAGGAATCATTTGCTTTGAAAAAAACCCCAAACCCCTGCAGTTTCACTGCAGCCAAGTGACTTCAGTATTTCCCTGCAGTTAAAATGTGGTTCTCTCTAACAAGGGACCTTTTAAACTAGGTAGTGATGCTTGTAAGAGAGGTTGCCAAGGTTGTTAAGTTTAAAAATAGGTAAATATTAGAAGCAGTCCCATAATTTCAAGGTGTTGGATCTCATATTTTTGCATTCAAGGCTTGATATTGATATATAAGTATTATATTTGCTGTATTAGTTCACAGCAGGCATACCATGGCACAAGAAAACCTTCAGAGATGCATCTTGTCTTCTTCTGTCCCATCTATCCACAATCTTAACCAGCACTAGGGTGTGTGTGTTTGCCAGGAACTGTTTTTATGTGAATGTGGAGTTTAAGTATCAGTCCATCATGTCAAGTCCATGGATTCTGCTGCTCTCATTCAGTAAGGCAAACAGTCCTGCAGGTATTAAAGGTGAGCTGTGAAACCCAAGACACAGAAAAATAAAGGGTTTGTTTTCTGCAGATAAGAAGCAGGAGTTACCTGCTGGGTGTTAAATTCAGGTGGACAATCTGTAGATGATAAGAAGTCAGGTAAAGCATTGCCTGGTTAATATCTATAAGCAATTTCCTATCTAATCAGGAAGCTGACAGAAATTAGCAGGATGACTGTCAGAACTTTTGACTGCAGCTTCTTTCATCCTACATTTGCCACCAAGAGTGAAGAAGAGATTTAAAAATGAAAGAATAAGATTAAAAAGGTAGTTCTGAATGATATTTTGGATCCTGGAGCCCCATCCAACCTGAACAACCGTGAGTCAAAAATGGTGATATATGATTCAGACTAGTGTTTAGTCTCTAGATTTTGGGGGTTTTGTTCCTGATATAATCAGCCAGCAGGCTGAGGATTGTGTTTCTAAGAAATAGGGTGTGATTACCTGTCTGCTTCTGTTAATGCCTGTATGTACCACATAAATTTCTTTGCTGACAGAATTGATGATATTCTAACAGGCTCTGGTCTTTCTCACTCCATTTATGAATATATACTTAGCTCCAGGAGTATCTGTGTTTTGCTAATGGGTCTTACTCTGATCCCTGAAGTACATAATAATGGGATGCAAAGCTTCATATAAATATAAGGGGTTATTATTCTGACTGTTCACTCTTTTTCCTCGTTTCTCCCTTCTGTCTTTTGTGAGTTGTATAATAGAAGGGCAGATATGAACAGTCATGTCCAGTTGAAAGAGATGATCATAGAATAAGGGGTCACTGGATAACTAGCAGTTTCTCTATTAAAATTTCTCTGTAGTTCTTTACAGTCATTTAAAGTTTTTCATTTTAATTTTCAGGTATGTGCCACCTAATGTTGCTGTGAGGGCCTGAAATTTTGTATATACTCACAGACATGACCAGAATTAAAGTTATGGTAAACCCATGGACAGCTTACAGGTTGAAGCTTGTGATTTGAAGTTTCCCCTAATACAGAACCAAGTGAGTAGTATGTCTGTAGCTCCATGATTCTACAAGTCACCCTGAAATTCTTACACTGGATTTGCAGTGAAGCTGATTTTTACTTGCAGTGCCCATCTCTGAAAAGTGACCTCCTAATGGGAGAGCTAGTTTGGTATTGCAGTGCTCTGCAGATAATTTGAGACTTTTTTTCACACTTTAGTAATAAAGGAGGTCAGATCTGTATCCAGAAGTCAAACACCTTTGTGCATATGCGGGGGAAAGAGAATAAGGGCTAATTAGGATTATGAGGCACTGTTTGATTTAGGATATTAATACTTTCCAACCTTCTCATTTTTCAGATTTCTTTTTTTTAAGTTTCTGTAATTTTCTGTATTCTAATTTTGAAAAACCAACAAAACAGGATCTGGATTATCTTTTTGTTTGGTTGTTTTTTTGTTATTAACAAACATTGACATTAATCTTTCCAGAATATTGATTCACAGATCCTTCAAAATGACAGCCTTTTTCAATGTCTCAACTCAGTCATCCAATAAAAAAGATTTCTGTAAAAATGACTATGTGTATGTGTAAGGTGAAGGGTCTGGAACATGAGTCATGAGAAGCAGCTGTGGGAGGTGGGTTTGTTCAGCCTGGAAAAAAGGAAACTCATGGAAGACCTTATTGCTCTCTACAATTACCTGAAAGGAAGTGGTAGCAAGGTGGGGATCGGTCTTTTCTCCCAAGTAGTAAGTGATAGGACAAGAGGAAATGGCCTCAAGGGGAGGTTTAGATTGGATATTAGGAAAAATTTCTTCACTGAAACAGGCTGTCCAGTGAAGTGGTTGAGTTGCCACCCTTGGGGGTATTTAAAAGGTGTGTAGATGTGGCATTTAGTGATGTGGTTTGGGGGTGGAGTTGGCAGGGCTCACTTAATGGTTGCACTCAATCTTAAAGGTCTTTTCCAATGTAAATGATTCTGTGATTCTATGAAGGTCTTGGATCCAAGGACTTGGGAATCGTGAATTATTCAGAAACATCATTTTGTTTGGCCAAAGGTAGTTTCTCTGCTTCAGATTCGTTCTTACTACTTCTGCCTTGGGGAGATGAAGCTTTCGGGTGTGAGACATTAATTTCTGCTTCCAGACTGTTAGTCATAGTTGTCTCAGATTTACACCTTGGTCCTACGCAGACATATTGAACCTTCCTGTTGCTGCTTCTCTTCTTTCCTAACCAATATGGGTTTCTTTTGCAAGTCTTTGCTATGTATCCTCACTAGATTACAGAAACAATTTAAGCACACAAAAGCAAGTGACTATGGACTTCCTCCAGACACACAGCAAGAGACGTCTTTTTTACTCATGTGGAAAGAAACTTCACTTAGGCTCCCTAGCCTTAGTCAGCATCTAATAACACCTGAAGCTTGTTTCACGAAAGGGGAGGCAGATGCTACAAATTCAGTATATTCTTTTGTGGCTGTTTGCTCACAGGCAATGCATGCAACATCTTCTGCTAAACACAGCAGAGCTTCTTAATTACAGGGGGTAAGTTTTTTGTTCAAGGTTTCCAGGTCTGCCAGCACTGTGAGACTTGTTCAAAGCATTTCCAGATCAGAGAAGCTGTAGTTACTGTCCCTGAAATTATATGGAAAGGGAAGGAAGGGGCTATCTCTCACTGCGTGACTGATTGCCTTCACAAATTGTCTTTGCTGTTCCTTGATGTCTCACATCAGAAATAGGCTTAGCTGGGCCTCCTGTTTAATGTGAGAGATGGGTTATGGCTCACCAACTGTACACAGATCTATGTGCCTGCTGCACCCAAGATGGATGTGGGAGTCATCATGAGTAACATCCCACAAGAAGGCTTTAGGAACTGAAGAAAACTGTCTGGATCCCAAAATTTCAGTTTGTCAATGTGCAGACTTTCGTGAGAAACCTATCTGCTTATTAAAACGCACACTGAATTTCTACAATATACTATATAATTTTTATATACATATATATATATATATATACACACACAATTTTTATAGTACAATCATAGGCTAATATAGGTTGGTGGTGAAGTCTGGTCCAGTTCTGTGCTCAAACCAGGGTCAACTTTGAGGTTAGGACAGGGTGCTCAGGGTTGGATCATTGTGTATGGTACCATTATTTAGGGTCTTATCAAGGCTTTCCTTGGGTTTTTATAAAAACGGAAAGAAAGAAAAAAGTACTTGCTCTAAGGACCTGGGATCATGAGTAGACAAATGGGCTGCTATTGTCCCCACTTCAGTAACCTGAAGCAACACAAAATGTATCTGATTTGCAGAATCAAGAGCTGAACGTACCACTGACAGCTAAAGAGAGGCTTCTTTCAAAGGCACCCAGGAAATCAGTGCTAGAAATAAAGCACAGACCTGCAAGTAAGTCCTCTGGCTCTCACTATGTTAAATTCATATCTGGCAAATTCTATTGTACTGTGTGTCTCCTATTAAATTCTCTAGTTTCTGCAGTCTCTTCTGCTGATGGTTGTTTCATGAACTTATGCACTTTGCTTTGAGTTGCTAGAGTTGTTTATTTTTTCTTTCCCTGAAGCTAAAAGTTGCATCCCTATTGTGTAGAAAATAGGAAACAGATTTGTTCTTCTCAAGTGTGTTGCGCCTTTAAATGGGAACTGGAAGGAGAATGAGGGGACAGCCTGCAGCCCTGTCACATTCTTTCCATTGATACACATGGACACCAGGCAAAAGCCTGATTCTGAACCCCCCCAAACAATAGATATGGAAATGTTTTTCTCTTTTATTTAGTTTTTCTTCTGTCCCTCTTAAAGTGAGCATAGTGGTGAAAAACACTACAGGGCCTGGTCTAGGACTCGTGCTCTCTGTTACTGCATAGAAAAAGAGAGTTGCTTACCCCACAAGTTCGAATACCAGCATACTGGCCAACAACAACAACAAAATGGTTTTATCTCAGCGTGAACTAAACATAACAGTTAAAAAATGATCTGCTGCAGGATACAGCTGTGTTCATGCTTACCTAAATATGGCCAAGCAGTGTGTTTGACTGGAAGAAGCAAATGGATCTTCCAGACGAGCAGGTAAGTAATTCCTCATCTTCCCACCACAAGGGTAGGGGGTGTAGGTTCCCATGAAGGTGTCATGATGCAGATACTGCTCAGCAGTCTGACTCAGGCCTCAGTCACCACTGTCTTTCAGTCCTTTTCTTGTCACCATTTTCTTCAATAACCATGAAATAAGAGAGTCTAATGAGATCTGGTGCAGCTGTAAGACAAAAGAGCAAGTAGTGCTGGTGTTGTTTGTCATGAGATGGGAGAGGGATAATGCATAGGCTGTTGCTCTGAAATATTAATTAACAAGAAAAAAGCAACACAAAAAACTAATCTACACTAACACAAAGAAACAAACCTTCAGAAAAA
Source organism: Neopelma chrysocephalum (assembly GCF_003984885.1). NCBI lineage: Eukaryota > Metazoa > Chordata > Aves > Passeriformes > Pipridae > Neopelma > Neopelma chrysocephalum. The sequence goes on from NW_020897714.1 coordinate 25,540,475, forward strand.
CTGACTAATTTAGTCTTCTTCATATGTCAATTACACAAATGTGTTTCAGAGGTCATAATGCAAAATTTGGCACCAGAATGATGATAAAAACCAGCAGCTCAGTCTTGTCCAATGTCTCAGGTATTGATGAGATATATGAAACAAGACTTCTTCAAGCTGGAGGACATTTGGTTAATGACTTTTACAGTTGTGAAAGCTAGAGTTTTCACAATGTTGGTCTAGTAATTCTGCACAAGGGTAACAGGAAATCACTTTCCATTTTCTTTAATTTGTCTTCATTTTTTAGACAGTCTGAGCTTAAAAGTGGCCTGTATTCTGAAAAGGTTCCAATTGCAATGCTCTTCCTCTTCTCAACTGTCCCATATGACAAAGCCCCTGAATGTTAAAACAATATTGTTGGTCTTTCTCAAATTCTTTTCAATAATCTTAGTGGGTGAGATTTGAATTTTGAAAAGCTGTAATCAGAGGAAAGTTTGAACTAGTAATGGTTTTTTGACATCTTGAGTGATAGCTTGATGCTCAGCGAGTTTGAGTACCTGCCATCCTGAAGTTTTATGAACATGTTATCACAGCCTAAGAAGGTGTAAATTCCAATGGATTTACCTGTTCTGTTTGTTTGATTGTTTTCTTTAGTAACAGTAAATCCAGAAAAATTTGCCTTAAATCCCCCTCCTAGAACAATTCTCATAGCAAAGTACTAGGTAATTTTTCAGACTCAGTCACACAGCTGGCTTATTATGTTACTAGGGAAAATCATAGGTGAAAATAGGCTTCACAGTGAGGAGAGCTTGAATAAGTGTCTGCCTACAGTTTGATCTGGGCATTCCTTACAGGATGCATCTGAGTTCTAGACAGGCTGGGGGAAAAAAATCCAGCTGTGAGGGTTCACCTAGGATTGAATAAAAAAGTTATCCCTGTTATTAAACCAGGATTCCATGGAGGATGACTTTTTCCTGTCCAGATCAGGTAGTGTATCCGTTTGCAGAGACTTCACCCATCTTCACTTTTCAATTTCATGAACGAACAAACCCCAAACCCCCACACTTGCTAAACAAGTTTATAAATTCCCAGCACTTCTTTCATCATTGGAACAACTGGGGGAAAAACACTATATAAAGAGCATTGAATTACATTTGTGACCTGGTCCTATGACTATGCTTCAAAATTAGGTGTTTTTCATTTTTTTGTCCCACACTGTAGGAATAATTTAAGACATAAAGGGAGTATCATTTTACAACATTCCAAAACAATAATTCATCTGGAAAATTAATGGTACCTGTAGATGCTAGAGTAAAGACAGGCAATGCAGCTATGAAAGTGCTCCTCATTTCCTATCCCAGACAGCTGAAACAAAACAGATGTCACACAGACTCAAAAAAAAAAAGGGGGGAAAAAAATAAATCAAAATCTAAAACACCACTAAAGAAAGAGTTCAGACAAGTGATGCAGGTTCATAGACTCATACAAACTGCTTGTAAAAGTCTCATGTTTTCTACCTCCTGAAAATATATGATGAAGGAAACATAAATAGGCAAATTATACCAGGAGAATGAGCATTTTGTTAAATATTGTGAATATTAAATATCATACTGCCTTCAGGCAGTTAACAGTGGTTCCTAGCACAAATCTGGTGGTGTTTCTGCTTTCAACTTGACGATGGTACAATTTCTAGACATATATTATTTATGCCATCCAAATCAGATCTTATATTAGCATCATTTAGACAAAGAGAAGGATGTAGGTTATTTAAAGAGAGAGGGACAAATGCTGAAGAGGGAGACAGAATTTAATTTAACTGTTTGGAAAGGTCTACTTTACAATATCTTAGTGTTTTGTTGGAATAATTGGAAAAAGAATAGCCTGGGGAGGCAAAAACAATTCTGAAGAATCTCTTGTAGTGTTGAAAAGCAAATTGAAAGAGCAAGAATATTGCTAATGATGTACAAGTTTATATATCCTCTTAGGTTCTGCAAGCTCATTAAAATAATTTCATCAATAATGGCATATATTAATTAGCATTAATACTAAAAGTAGAACAAAGGGGACCTTAGATAAGATTGTGTTCCTTTTTTTAAGCATTACATTTATAATACTAAAAGATCACGGGATCTTCAAAATACATAAGGTTCCTGATGGATTTCAGAAGACAGAGGATGAGATGTTCCTATCCCTTTCTTGGTAGAATTAATAAGCCAATAATGACCAAAAGAGCTATGTATTCTACAGAGTTACTGATTGTTCCTGCTCCTCAAAGTAGAACTAAATGTCTTTGCTTGGATCCAACTCCTTTTAGAATTTCCATAATTTCACTTTAAAAATGAATGGTGAAGGCAAAATCATTACCAGCAATAGCTGTAGTGGTTTTGTCAAAATGAGCCTAAAATAAGGATTGTTTAAGTGAAGTCAGAATTTATTCTGCCTGGGAAGATATCTTCCCGTATTGTACCCCCTTCAAATTCCTGATGTGCAGAGGAACCACTGAAGTGAAGAATATACTAGAGGAAAAAAACCAAAAGAACAATGTGTAAGGTAAGTGTGGTTATTTTCTTGAGTCTTTCTCACTTATGTTGACAGTTCCAAGAATTAAAAATGTGAAGAAAAAAAAAAATCCTCAAGAGAGAGGCTCCAAATGTTAAACATTTATATTTATTATATATTATAACATAAAAAATTGTGATACACATTTTAAAACATATTCTGAACATATTTATATTTACTCTGGATTTTTTTAAACGATCTTTTAGCATTTATATTCTTAACTTTTTCTGTAAAGAATGACTGGAAGAATTAGGACTTTCTCCCCGTTGTTTGCATGTCCACTTTTTACTATTGAAAACTACATGTCTAATGCAATCACATAATGCTGGGAACTAGGTCTTTGGGGAAAAACTCACGTCATTTAGCAAGAAGTGTTAGCATTGCCCATAGTAATCCCCATAATTCGATATCAGCATGAAATTTTTAATGTGGATGTTAAAGGGTTTTAATGTGCTCATTTTTTTTAATAACAGCCAGTCCAGGTCTAGGTCTGTGAATGATGATGCCATGTTTTGTTAAACTCCTGAGCATGAAAACCTAGATCAAGCTGACATTGAAGCCAACAGCATCCCACAGGAGTTTCCATCAAAGATGTATTGTGCTTTATGAGGGCCATGCAACTGGCTCAAATCTCAAGCAAGCAATTGCCAGTAAGTTAAGAACAGATGTACTTAATTTTGTTCTTATGGGGGAAAAAAATCATGGCCATTACATTAGCTAATGAGGTATTGCACATGCACAGGTTATAACTGTTCGTCTTCCAGTTCCTATGTTTCAAACAACAGACCTTTGATGTTGTTTTCTCATTATGTGTGTGTCTATATATACATTATATATCTACTAAATTTCCCCTTTGCCATAGTTGTTTCTAAAAAATGGTAGCAGGGAAAGGGTACTACATAACCTTAATAAAATTTCACTTCTTATTTTGTTTGCTTGAGAAAATATCTAGCTAGCTAGATTTGCAACCCTATCACCATCAGAAGCAACCATTTTAGGGCCTGAATTTTATTATGTCCTACTTTATGGAGAACTGTCAGTCTCAATGCATGTTTGCCTTTACTACAGTGACTGCAACTAGCTAAAGTGAAGCAAAAAAACCTCCGTTAGCATACACAAGTTTCACTGTAACGACTGAAAGCTGGTGAGCTCAGCTGTAAACTGAGGCTAAGCCACCAAAGTCTTGGAAAGAACAACTAAGAAGAACTCTCAGTAGTGTTATTTCTGAGCTTGTTTGATAATTACTTGTTAATATTGTATTCTCAGTGTTCCTTGTATTGCTGTGATTTCACTTAAACTCATCATCAAGGATTTAGCTGTCTGTTCTGCAGTTGCTCTGAAAGAGAACATCTCATCATTTGATTGCACGTAAGGAAAAATTGTCAAAACCACTTATATTTGTCTTTAAATGTCTAGTTTAGCATCATTATAATTACACAGGTGAACTCTTTACAAATTGACAAATAAATCAGTTTAGAAGGTAGGAGAACATTTTGATAAGTGGAATTCCTTCTTTGTTCATACATCCAGCTCAAAGTTGTGCTGGTTGCATCATACCGTGGATGCAGAGGGTGTTGTAATGGTTGCTCCCCACAATATTACCAGTTCAGGGGTATATATTAAGAAATATTTATTTAATTATATAAGCATCATTGGATTGAAAGGTAGTGATTATGTATTTCAAAATGTGGTTTCCGTAGTTTTACTTTAACTGGAAAATGGTTGTGTGTCATGATTCAGCTCATAGGCAAAGGATCAGAATGCTTTTCATTTTCTAATCACTTGCCCACTATATAGTTAGTGCCTCTAATTTGTTATCGCTGGCTTGCCACTGAGAGTAAAATTGACCATTTCAGTTCAGCGCCTAGGGGAAAGGTATTTAGTGCTATATCTGATACTAGCTGATTGTCTTAATGAAGTATCAAGGACTGATTTGGTGGGATTATAAGTACTATCTTTTCTACTTCTAAAGCCAGTCCTTTTATAGAGTAGTTAGGCATGCAGGTATAGTGCCTTTCAAAAAATAGGTATTACAAATCATGTTCTTCCTGAGAAAAATTGAAAAGGAAATATGCATTCTATTTTTTCAGTAATTTTCTGCCGTAATTTTGAAACAACAACAACAACAAAAGTCAATTTTATTGATTCTTTTTCAGTGGAAGAACATTTTGTTTCTGCATTTTGCTTTGATTTTCCCACAGAAATACATAGTGACAAAACCCCAGAAAACAGAACAGAAATGGTAAGTATTGCTCAGCCCTTCATAATAAAATGCCATTTTGTTTTTATTTATACCTCTCCCTAAACTGTAAAACCAGAGTGAAATGAATGTGTTTATATAGGAAAAAAAGCGATAATGTACTCAAAGCAGGAAATTTTTTATCATAGCTATTTTATTTTAATGTAATAGACTTCAAATCTTCCATTCTAAGAATTGCCAGCACAAAAGAACAAAATAGTGAGAGAAGTCAACATACGATGAGCTGTCTTTTAAATGCTGGGGTCTGGAAAAGTCTGCTGTGTCACATTATATTTGTGGATTTCCAACTGCAACATGCAGATATATGCACATGAATAATTTCCAGCAGAAGAGCTCTAATCCCCTTGTAGAAAACAGCATCAGTCAAATGTGTGAAGTTACAATATGTATTCATGGTTTGGTGACTGAAGCTTAAGATCGAGTTCTGGGACACTGACTTTGTTTTCAAATATCTTACGTTTTTAGCATATGTGCTTGATTGAATAACTCTTCTGGGTCCATGCTCTCTGTTTTCTATCTTCCACGTGCATCTAGAAAATGTGGTTTGTTTTTTTTTTAATATGCTGGATTGCCTTGATACTAAAGAGTGAGGTATAAATTATTATTTTTGAACTCCATGGATTTTTCTACTCTAATTATAAGATTGATAGTCTCTGTGACAATATTGTGCGTGCTTGAAATGAAAGATAGAGTGAGAAGGTACACAGCTCAGTAGTTGATTTCAATCTTCAATTCATTCACTAAATAATTCAGTATCACTAATGGAAATCTGATCTTAGCATGGGAGTGGGGATGCAGGGCACTCAGTTGCCAGGGTTTGGCAGCTCAATGGTTCGGGAACAACAATGGAGCAAAAGGTGAAAACACCTTTAAACTATTGTAGAGTTCTCTTCTTTGCTTTCCTGGAATCACGTTACGTTTTCCTGGAGCTGCTGTTGCTGAGGATGAGGAAAAGCAGTGAAAGAAATTGATATTTACAGTGTAACAAACAAACAAGCAAGCTCAGCTCCAGCTGACCTAACTGGTGTGCAAGGGGTGGTGTTTACTTTCTGAAAAGTACAGCCTCATTCTACTCAGCAGTGGGACTGAAACCAGTGTAGATCTTCTTGCAAGAAAGTTTCATAAAGCCTTGTACTCCGACTTTCTGAGCTTTAGAGTCAGAATTTTTCGAGGGTATCTTTGGAAATACTCCTTTTAGAAGCTCCAAGTAATCTCCTTCAGGTGGCTTGTGAAGTGATTACCTAACAGTAACAAAGAGCCTGGCTTCAAAGAGAGAATTTGGTGTTTATGTTTTTTCAAAGGAAAAAACCCCACCTAATTGGAAGGGAATTTATTATGGACGCTTTCTGCATTTTGGCAAAAACTGTTTCTAAAGGTGAGAGCTCCTTTCCCCAAAATGGTCTTAAACTTTTACTGTTTGAATGGGGATTCTAATTAGGATCTAATACTTTTGGATTGTTTGTGAGAGCATTTGCATGTGGCATCAATCAAAAATCCTTTTATAGCTTCTTATGGCCCTAACCTTCACTTTTCCTTTTTAAGAGATAGCTCAGCCCTGTCTTTCTCATTTAGGTTTTCAGTTTTTACTTTGGGTTGCAAAGAAGGTACATGAATACAGAAACCGGACTTCTACAGCTTCCAGTCCATTACTCTCCTCTGTTTTTTGATCAGGGTGGAACCAGCAGCTACAAACAAATGTCAAGGATTTTAAAGGTAAATATCCCTGACAATCTGCAGCAAATTCTCCTTTCTGGGTTAACTTTGTGTTCAGAGTAGAAAAGTAGTAGTCAAAAAGTAATTTTTCAGTAGAGGTTTCTTTACATGTCACTGTATATGTTCACTAGTCTGTACTTCCAGAGATCAGGTAGCAACTATATAATTGTCTAGGGAAAAAAAAAAAGTCAAGAGAGACAAAACAGCAGAGAAGATCTGGAGATAAGATTCTTCAGCTTTACCATTTTAATAATGAAAATATCCCCGTGGAAGTAAAGGGTCATACTTATCTTTCATCCATCCCTTTTCTCCACTGTCCTGCTCTTTTCCACTAGGAACCAGCACCATAGACACCTTTAAGGCTGTGACTAACATATAGTTGATGACTTTTTATTGGCAAAAGAAGTTACACTGGTCCTTTCAAGATTGCTGTATTCACCGTCTCAGCTTCTGTGTCTTTATGAGTATCTCAACAGCAAAACTTCAGTCAAGAAATTGAAGTGTTATACTCCATTAATTCAAAGGTATCTAACATAGTGGGCAATTTGGGACAAAGAATATTTTCCTGTGTTTTACAGTGCTTATTGCAAAGGAAACCTCAGTTAAGCCTCAAGGTGCCATTGAGACAAACAATATGAACATTAAAACACATTTACTTTTTGTCAATCAAAAACCTAAGTGCTCTCTTTTTCAGTCATAGTCCAGACCATAATATGTCCTTCGAGAAGCTCTGCTAACCTTGTCTGCAGTTTTATTTTGGAGATTCTGAGTCAAAACCCAAGCCATATCACTCGAAACTAGTTTCTGTGCATGTAAACTCAGTTTCAAGAGAATAATTTCTGAGCTATGAAAAATTGTAGAAAATCTGTGACCATTTTTGGTCAGAGATTATCTGTTGGCATTGCTTCTAAAATTAAGTGGCCAAAATGAGGATTTTAACATCATGCACATCTTTGTGAAAAGCAGTTGCTTTTTGCAGAAAGCTTCCACTGTTTTATGAAAATGTTAGTTTTTCAGTGTTTTGGCTAAGACTCAGATTTCTGTAAAGAAAGTAAGAAATCTCTTGACCCACTTCGACGAAATCTTTTTTGGTTTCAATCAAGGTGAACTTACAGCCATCGTCCTCTTTCCTATTTTGTTACTCAGACAGGATTGATCACCTGAAATGTGCTATTGTGGTTGTATGGAGAATTTCTGGGGTCTGAAATGTGTCAACCACTACCAGGTGTTTTTTGATGGAAAGTTTCTTTCTCTAAATGTTTGTCGTGCTTAGCACCATGATGTCAGGATTTCACTGAGAAGCCCTCAGAAAGGTGCAAACTGGCATTCATTCAGCCTTGTATGCTCTGAAACATGAATACTATTGAGTGCTCATTTCCACTCATCCAGCTGCTAGAAAGTATATTCTCTCCATCTCAAGACATCACTTTACACTGCAAATCAAAATTGTTTTTTTAAATTACATCACTGTCATTAAAACTGCCGGTGGTGCAAATCCTGAACAGCCATGCCAGGACTGAACACATAACTCTGTGATGAAAAGAAGATGCCAAGGTGTGGATAGAAGGGGGTAGTTTACTTTACTAAGAAGGACTCCAGGTGAGTGCAATTGCCTGCTCTGGGACTGGCTGTACAGTGCTTTTCATTGTCACAGATGGTAGGTGTTAGATGATGCAATGTGTATGGTGCCAGACAAATTACTTTTTTAGCTCATTCCTCTGGAAACAGGAGAAGAATCTGAACTGGATTTCTGTACAAACCTGGAGCAGGAGCTGCAAGCTGCAAACCCAGCTGAGACCTAAGCAGTGAATGGACCCAGTCTTTCAAGTGAAGGCAGAGACTTGCTCTGGGGAAAGGGAATTACACAGAAATTGCCTGGAGTTTGGAACAAGTCCACTTGGTTTAAAATTAAGCTGTGAATTGGGGAACACTCTTATTCAATGTATATAATGAACCTAAAAGTTGGAAAAGTCTGCTCCTAAATGAAAGCCTTGATGCAACTCCAGCAACCGCTACAACCAGAAGTGTTGAAACGCCATGACAAAAGTTGTTCTCATGCCGCTTTCAGGCCACGTTGAAATTAAAACCTAGGGGAGGGGGCTCAGTTTGGTGAAATTTTTTTTTGTTGGGTTTTTTTTTGTTTGTTTGTTTCAGTTTTTTTTTTTCGTTTAGTTTGGTTTTGTTTGGGTTTTTGTTTGTGGGATTTTTGTTTGTTTTTGTTTCGTTTGGTTGCTTTTTTTCTTACTTGTTTCGCACTCTTCAACAGTACTTCCAATCCAACACGGCCCCGGTCAAAATGGCAAGCGAGTCAGCGAGGCTAAAGTAAAGCTCCCCAAACTCTGACAGCCAAAGACGACCCGGGCAAAAGCTGCTGTGGATGTTTCTACCTGCAAAGGCAGCTGAAGCCCCGACGAACCCCCGCACAGGGCGGGCCGGGGGGTACCATGAGGTGCACCCCCCGGCCCTCGGCTCCCCCTCTCGCTGGGTACCGTGAGGAAGAGGAGGGGAAGCTGCCTGGGCTAACAAACCAAGTAGGGGCACCCGGGCCAGCCCCGGTGCCGCGGGGTCCGCGCCGCCCCGCCGGGCTGTCCCCCGGTGCGCTCCCCCGGCGGGAGGAGCAGGGGGAGCTGCCGCCGAGCTCCGGCGGAGCGGAGCGGCCCCGTCCCGCCCCCTGCCCACCCCTGCACCCGCCCAGCCCCGGCGGCGGGGGCGAGGCTGCCCCGCGGGTGACCCGCCCGTCGGGCGCGCCCCCTCCGCATCACACGAGGGGGCAGCGCGGCTGCTCGCTCTGCCCCGGCGCCCGCCTGCCTCCCTCCTCTCCTTGCCTCGCCGCAGCCCGGGCTTCGCCGAGTCAAAGCGCGGATCAGGTTCCCTGCCTCCAGTATAAAAATCTCGGCGAGAAACCTCCGGCGGGAGAGAGAGACGGGGCGCGGGCGGAGCGGGGCGTGAGGTGGCGGCCGGCGAGCCCGTCCGTGGGGAAGCGAAGGGACGCGCGGCGGCCGCACCAGCCGCTGCTCACCGGGGACGGTCGCTACTCGCTCCTTTCAGCTGCGGGAGAAGAGCTTTTTTGACACCCGAAGTAAGTCCGAGGCGGCGGCGGCGGGGGTTCCCAGAGGGAGTCTGCCCGAGGGATGGTACCCTCCAGCAGATCTCCTCGTGTCTGACAGCGCTCGCTCCCCAGGGGCAGGGTGGGAAGCACTTTCCCCTTGCCTGTCTTGGCTCCGGGACACTTGCCCCAGCAGGGCTCCGCAGAGGGTGGCCGGACAGAGGGGCCGTGGGGCTGGGTGGGAGCCTGGACCCAGCGGGGTGGTGGCGGGCACCTGATACCCCGGAGACATCTGCCCGAGGGGCAGACGGGGGGCGAGGGCTGGGGGTGTCCGGGAGCACCCTGGGCACGGGACCGCGCTGTGCCGTGGTGGGGAGACGGCGGCGGGTCGGTACGTGGGAGCGCTTGAATGCCAAAACAGGGTCAGAGGGAGAGAGGTGGCGGTGGGTGACGTGACCCAGAGGGAAAGGGAGGCAGGAGTCCTCGGGCAGGTCCCTTTAGAGAGGACAAAAGGGCAGCGGAGTGACCGCGGAGCGGCAAACCCCCTGCAGGTCCCAGTTACCGTGTGCCAACAATGTCCCGGCTGAGACTCGGGATAACGAGTTTAAATCGTACCTTCAGACCGAGCACTGCAACTGATATTTTTTCTTGGGACTTTGCCTTCTTATCCCTTGTTTACTTCTGGTGGAACAACTGAATCTAGGAAGTGCTGATAGATCTATTTAAAACTGCCATCGTTAGTTTGTGTCTTCTGCTTCCTCCAGAGGGATGGGTTGGGAGAAAGTCTGAGTTAACAATGGTGAAAACACAGTTTTCTCTTTGTTGAGCATCTATCGTGGTCTCCAACATTGGTTCTTCTAGCTCCTTACCCTCCTTTTCCCCCTCCTTTTTAAAAGTGAACTTTTCACAGGGGAAACGTAGTCTTCATTCTTTGAGAGCTTATCTGCTCCTTTTACATCTTCCAGTTGGCTGTTGCACATCTTTCTCTTCCACACTGCAAGTGGCTTTTGGTGAATGTCTACTGTGCTTTAGCTTAGAGATACACTTGGAATTTGGCTTCTAGGATGCAAACCTTAGAGACTAGTTGGTTCTTGGGAACATTGTGATGTGTTAAATCTTTGCGAGATAACCCTACATCTATGGATAGTGGTAGGTGTTTTAATTAAATCCTGTTTGCTTTAAATTACTTGTATTACAGTAGAGGAACGCTTTACCTGTGGCCATCAAGTCTTGAATTCTCTGCCCTTTCCTTGTTTTGCCTTTGGGCATTGGTTTTTTTTGAGCTTTTAGCAAAGCTCAACTTTTTTCAGCAAGAAATAGTAGACTGAGTGTGTAACTAATGGTATTAGGGAGAAGGAGGGAAGGGGTGGGGAGAGAAAGAGAGTACAAAAGGAAAGTTGTTACAAAGAAATAATTATTTTTTACCTGGTCTGATCAGTGGTCTTGAGCTGATTACAAAAAAATTTAATGTTTTTGTGTGTTTGTTTTGTTTTGTTTATTTCAGTTTCCTCCTTGCAAAGGAAAAAGATAAAAAGTCTGAACTTTTGATCATGAGAAATTGTTTGAAGAGAAAAAGGAACCTAGGTATTTGTGACAGAATTTATTAACCTGCTGGAGAAATTAAAATTTGGAAGTACACGGACAGGGTACTTCATTGGACTAAAAAAAAACCCCAAACCCCCAAACCAACCCAAAAAAGCAGCAGCAAAAAAACCTGCTGCATAATTTAGTGACTTTTCCTAAAGAGAAGGAAAGCAGATGTTTAATATACTCCTGTCTTCAGGCTAAGCTAAACTCTTCAGTGACTTATTACGCAGGAAGCTTTGTGTGAAATTGAAGGACCGGAACTTACTGACTTTAGCATGCTCCTGAGCCAGCTCTTGGGTGGGAAAAAGAGAAGCCAGCAACAAATCTTTTTTTTTTTTTTTTTTTTTACAAATGGTAAACCTTTGTTTATAGTGTAGAAAAGGCCTAAGAAAAACAGCCTTTTTGCAGTTATCCAGATGTCTATCCCCAGATATTTGAGATGCAGTTTGTGGCTGATACACCCTTGCCAGCAGAAGGTTTGTCTTGCTATAGTATTACAAAACATAGCCCTGCTATCCCAGTACCATATGCCTGTGTTCTACGGCCATACTGACACTGGGGACACTTTGGAGGCTTATCTTATTCCTGACACAGCTGTACTGATGGATGTTTTGTGTAGATTAATCTTTCTGCCACAAATGTGAATATTATTATTTAGTGGACTTCTAGCAGTTATGGCTCCAGCGAGGTACTTCCCTGACACGTCCTCTATTTCTTCTTGATTGTTCTGGGAATGGTTGTTACTGAGTGCTCAGATAATAGTTAAAAATAATGCTTTACAGGAGCTCTGAAAATACACTCATTTTTTGTTTTGTTTTGTTTTTGTTTGGTTTTTTTTTGGAGGGGGTTGTTCGGATTTTTTATTTTGTTGTTGTTGGTTTCCTTTTTTTTTTTGCCAGGAAAGATACAATTTATCCAGTGTTATAGTGTAACAAGTGTTTTAGTGTAACACTAGAGCATTAGGGATGGAGTTGGCATGGCTCATTGCTCCTGCTCTGTTCAGGCCCCCTCATTACCTACATTCCCAACCGTGGCGTTTTCTGTGGGAATTGGTCTTTAACAATGTCCGCTTTGCTTCGATATTTACAACCTCTTGCTGATCAGTGTATCAAAAGCATTTTCATTTAGAGGATGCATTTCAGGACTTTAATTGAGGAAATCTCTTTGTTTCAAGCCTCTATAATAAACCATTCAAATTGCTGTCTTTGAACGAACTAGGTCACTGTAACGCGTGCACACATAGAGTAATTCTCATCTGCTTAGGGTAGCCGAAACTCAGTTGAGCCATATCCCTGGTGAGCTTGTCCCTGATTTATCCTTCTTGGACTGGCTTGTTCACAGGGAGCTTATGCTGAAAATTCACTGTTGGAGGTCATTCTCCATTCTTGGCATCTCTGGCAGCCTTAAGCTTAAATTGCAGTCTCGTTTTCTATCCAATCAATACCACTCTTATGTCGCTGAGTTTCCATGGTGCCCCCAATCTTCTGTCTACATATTGATGTCTGACAGCAGGAATAGCATTCTGTGTTGCTATATATACTTACTAAACCTGTCAAAACTATTTAGGGTCTGTCGCACTAATTTATATCCATATCCTGATATTATTTGTATCTGTTGAGCTTTGACTGATGGAACTCGCTGCACTAAGGAATCAACCCCAACAATGCACTCCAGGGATGGCTCAAGGAATGGATGTTTTGAGAAAGGGGAAAAAGACTCTCTTCTAGAGTAGCTGGGGTAGTCTAGAATCCTTTGAGCACAAAAGAGTCATTTTGAAAACATCCAAGTCTCAATGGCTCCAAGTTAATGCTTTGGAAATCATTCTTCATTGTGCTGCTCTGAATGCACAGAGGGTCCTCTCCGATGGAGCCATGCAGAGGAAAATAAAAAAGTGGGCATTGTCAAGTGTTCAATGTGCATTTGATGAGAGGTGGGGAAAATTTGAGTCAGTTGTCTTACATCAGTTTCTTCAGCAGAAACACTGTGGAAAAATTAAATTAAAGGAGCCAACAATGTCTTCTGTAATGTGGATGTTCTTGTTTTACTGCAATAACTCACAGAGCACAGTAGTTGTGTAAGAAATGATATGGTGGTGTCTCTGTGGACTGACACAGCAGCAGCTAAACTATGTGAGAAAAGGCATATCTTTCGTGTATCACTAAATTTCAAGGTACTGATTCTTGTTATTCATGCCAACAGTAATAGACTCTAAAAGAAATCAATAGGGTTTTTTTATTTAAATATGCTTTGCAAACTGTTGGATTTGAATTGAACGGAAGTGGCCATCAGCTGAAGAAACTCTTTAATCTCACTACCTTTAACTTGAGATTGATCCAACTCTTGAAATAAGAACTGGCAGTTGGTGTGGGATTTGCTGGCTAAAATTTCTCTTGTTCTGAGTTGCCAGAAGAACTGATTTTATGATGTCAGGTTCATCAATACTTTTCAGACCCTCTTCAGGCTTCTACAGTCTTCTCACTAATGAATACTTTTACTTGAAGACTTAAAAAGCCCCATTGCAGGTGATAGTATTAAAGTAGTTCAGTTTATGTTTTCAACTATGGTTTACTTTGTCATCATGGAAAGAGTCAGCAGGACTTTACCAAACTAGACACTCTCTTGGCCAATATGTCTTACCTTCTTTTATTCCAAGGAGTAGAATCACTGAGCCATTTAAAATATCTGGCTCTACCTTCTGCAGTGGCACCATGATGGTTCTGTTGTTTTTTAACTTTTTTAATTTCCTTCCTTGCTTATATGTGGGAGTGGCTTTGTAAAAGCTGTAGTCATCTTGCAGACTGCTTTTTAATCTTTTTTAGACTGAAGATTGAGAGAACACAGCTGTAGGCAGCTTCATGAGATGGGAAGGGAGAATGTGAATGTAATAAAGAGCTAACTATATTACTGATACAGCCAGGGGATTTTTCACCATCACCATCCTTCTACTCCAAAAAGCCACTGCCCTTCCTTGCATATTCTGGTTTCAATGTGGATAACCTCTGGAGGTGAGGAATGGAGCTAACCATGTCTGAGGCAAAATCCAGTTCCATTAAGTTAAGCAAAATATATTAATGTGTTATTTTGGGCCCTAGGAGCACATTGCTCAGTCAGTGCCACTGATTGCACGGCAGCTGCAAGAGAGGGGTAAAGACTTAGAGCAGAAGAGCATTAGAGGAGTTGAGGATTTTCTGGTAAAAATAGTCTCTGAAAATAAATAGTGCTTGGGGCTCCAGTACACTGCCATTTAGCAAACTGCAAAGTTCAATTTTATACTGGGCCTTTCTCCTTTGAGGCCTGCCAGCACTATTTCAGAGCTCATTAAAGATTTCACAAGAGTATTATAAAAATCTTCCTTCCTCATTAGTTTCTACACAGCTTCAATGTAGCTTGGACCCTGTAAACATCCCCTATTTAGTTGTAGATGATATCATTGTCAAGTGCCTGTGATAAGGGAAGAGAAAGAGGAGAAATTCTGTAACACCTCAGTGTAAATGCGTGTTTTGGAATTGGTCAAACAGCTAGCTAACAACTTAAATGAAACAGAATTTTTGCCATCTTCCAAAAATATTTTTGGAGCTACTCCCTATCTGTACAAAAGCTCTACTCTTAGAATAAAACCAGACAGAACAATTGGGAAGAAAGAGGAGGCTAGATAGGCTCTGCTTTTCTTCTGCAAGCATCCTTCTACACACCTGGGCTGATGCTCAGTTGTCTAAGGGAGGCTGGTCCAGCTGGCAGTGGAGACAGGCACAGGACTGCTGAAGCTGGCAATGAGGTGGAGGTAGCCTATTTCTTAGGCTTGAGTGCAAAGTTGGTCTCGACCTTCTGAGCTTGTTAAGGCAGATAGACCACTCTGTTATCTTTACCGTCTGACTTTGCTAACTGCATTATTTGTTGCCTTATGCTGCCCCAAAAGATTAGAAAGTCAGAAATCAGATAATTTCACTTTAATGGTGTATGGGAAAGGAGGAATTCCTTGTGTATTGACACAAACAGTAAATATATAGATATCTGTGGAAGCAGAGTATCCCTGCTTGATTGAAGGCAGCAGAAAAAACTGAACTAACTTTTCAGATTCAGTTCCAGTGAATATCAGGCACAAAACCTGTTTTGTTCTTTTTTCTTTTTCTTTTTTTCCCCTCAGTGCCATGTGAACAGTGGCATTAGTTTAACAACCAACTAAAAATGATATAACTATTGCATTTAAGGCTTCCTTGTTTTGACTGGATCATTAATACAACGGATTCATTTATGTATGTGTTTATTTTTTTAGCTCTACTTCTCACACATCGTGTATCTCAAAGTGCAAAAGAGTCTTAGTAGTGCAATGCAAATGTATGTACCCATCTGTAGCCAACAACAGAAGGCTCACAGTCTGTAGCATCTTTGCCTCTGTGATAGGAGCATCTAAATTGTGCTTAATACTGAGTGTAAGCATTTATCATATCAAAATCTTTGTATTTGAAGATATTTTACAGGTGGTTTTGCCTTTGTCTTTTTTTTCTAAACAGGTTTACAGCATGTGAGCAACATTGGGAAAACTGACTTTGTCTCAAAAATATCCATTTTAACATTACCGTGATGCACTTTTAGACACTTTGTTAGATGGTAAAGGATGGATCTCTTAAGAAAGGTCTATTGACTTTGAAAGTGAGATGGGAAGGGACTTGGAAATAACCTTGGTAGAAATGTGGCATCTCTAATATGGTGATGTATCTTCAGTGGCACTACAAAGTCACAGCTTGCTTTCAGACAACCAAACTTCTTCCGTTTCAATATTGAGACCTTTCTCAGCTCACTAGAAATCATATTCTTCCTGTTGAGCAGAGATTAATATTAAACCAGGCACACATCCTCCAGCAATTATTTAGGCAAAGCTGATGTTTCAGCAAGAGCCTCATCAGAATAAGGATTATAAAATTCACACTAAGATTTAGAAAGAGTAGGCAGTTCTTTGTTTTGGTAGCAAATTCTTCAAAATAAGGTGAGCTATAGTGCTGGTGAATGGTTGTGAGTCTTCTTGTACTTCTTGAAGCAAAATCTCATTGCTTTAATTGAAAGTGCCTTTGGAGTGAAGCATCTTTTAGTAAATTAAAGATAAATCAAGAGATTGTTCTGATATTCTGCCTTAATTCCAGTAGGAAAACACTTTGTTCCTTTAGTTTGAATAATAAAATTTACATGTTAGAAATAGCCTCCCCACCTCTATCACGTTAAACAGAAATAATGTGAACTTGTTCTACCTAGGATGGTTTCACCTGGAAACCCAGTCTTCTATGGTAGTGGCTTAGCTTTCCTCCTGGTGCTGACAAAAAACCCCTGAGATGCTCTGGTTGCTTCCCAGTAGCTTGTGCCACCTGACTGCCTGGTTGTTTGCTTGGATTACTGCCTTCCCAGAGGTCAGAAAGATGTTTTGCTTTGTGCAAGAGTCACTTGCTTTTATTAGAAGCCTGTCTGGCTGCAGCTGATATGCAGTAGGGATGGACGGATGGAAAAAATCTACCAGCTTTCCCTTTAAGGCCAACAGATAGGATTTTCAGCAGTCTTCCAAAAATGTTGCAAGCTTTGATTCAGAAGCTTCATGTCATTTCACTTATTAAATCCTCACTTTTCTAAGCTGTCCCTTCAGCCCATGTTTCTTGTCCGATTTGCGCGTTGTCAGACGCTTTTGCTAATCTCTGTAGTTGATGTTTGTTTAAGTGATTATTTGGCAGAAGCGTGTGAGCGGGCGTGTGTGTGTGTGATTGCTGTTGGCATGACAGTTGGTATGATATGGCATTAGCATACTTGTTCCATGCTGTGGGCCTCCTCCTCTTCTAGGCTTATTTATGCAGCAGAAGGACAAAAAACCCCCAAACCAAACCAGAAACTCACGGGGGAGCCGGTTACGGGATGGTGATCCTCTAGCAGGTTTGACCAAAGATCTACAGAGTTCAGAAGAGCCTAAAGGTTGCTTTCACTTTCTTTCTGTTACTAATCCTAAATAGACCATCCACCAGCAGAGGATTTACAAAGAGCTGCAGGAATTATGGGCTGCCTAAATAGGGGCATCTACATTGAATCTATTTTTCCCTATGCTTGCAAAATAGCATGGGAACTGTGTTTATGGGATGATAAGGAAAAGGCAAGCTCCTCTCCCTTCATGTTTGTTTGCTCAAGAACATGTCTTTAAATGGGACATGGGTTTTAGTTTGTGTTTTGGATTTATTAATACTGAGTGGTTATTGGGATTATTTGTATATATGTTTTTAAGAGGTGCTATTCTCTGCTTTCCATCGCTCGTAATTTGAGATATAGTTTTTGTGCAATGTTGGAACATCTTTATGGGCTCTGAATTACCTCATTGAGAACAGTGGGATTTACTCAGACAATGTAAATGTAAAAGTGCCTGTGAAATCTTTGCCTGATCAGTGCCTTCATTTGTAAGTTTAACACAATTAGTGGAAATAAAACTCTCTGATGGCACAGTAGGTGTTCAGGTCCATGCCCTTTGTGAGTGGGTGGGGATGAAATCTCTTGTGATAAGTTTTATAGCAATACATTTAGCATGGGGCCTTTGACAGCTTCACTTGATATTTTTCTGGACATCTGTTTAAGCGTGAGCTGCTCTTGTACTATTTTTATTTTTTTTTTTTCTTTTTGTAAAAGTCAAACTAATGGTGAGCTGGATTTCTCTTCCACTTTCTGAAGTAAACTGCTTCTGTTGGTCCATGTTAATAACTGTACACTTTCAAGGTAGAGTCTGGGCTGTGCATAACCCTTTGCTGTAAACATGTCCCTGAATGATTGTGTAGTGTTGTAAAGGTTCTGAGTTTATCCTGATGAGAGGTAGAGGCTGCCATCTTCCCACTGGGATCAGTCCTTGGTTTTATCTCTGAAGGGAGAAATCTTCCGGGATTAACATCTGAAATGTTTTGTAAAATTGGCTGAAATGAGAAATGTAGAGAGAGGGGAACATTTTCTCTCTCTGTCTATAACTACGTGCAAAATTGGTCATGTTTTCATGATGGAAAAAATCTGAAGTTCAAAAAGGGATGGAAATGTGAGGAAGAGTGTGGGAACTTCCTGCTGTTACTCATAATTTTGATCTATAAAAGTTATTTTGAAGATGCTTTCAAAAACATTTATAGATGCTTCTACTATTTTGCAACTGAGTTAACAAACATCTCTTTTACATCTACTTACAAGCATCTCTTCTTACTTGGTAGTATAATGTGCTACATGATCCTGGCCTTTCTTTGGCTGCTTCTCTGTGCACAAATACAGCATCTCTGTGATAATTTTCCCAAAGGGTTAGAGCGTTTGAGAACAGCTGGAGATTGAATACTGACGCACAAGAAAAGGACTAAAAAATGAAGGTGGTGTGTTACAGCATCTACTGTGTTCATTTAATTGCTATGTACTATATTTTAGTTTGAATTATTTATTACTATATCTGAAAGTCCTTTAAATAAGAACCCCTCTTTCTTGTGCTAACCACAACTGTAGGTTGAGTGGATATGATGAGTGTGTGTTTTTATAGAGGAAAAAAAGGGATGTGTAGAAACCTTGCCCTGACATCATGCTTTACACACATACACACACACACACAACAAAAGCAAGTGTCTGCTTGGAGAAACTTTTCAAAACTCTAGGGATGTGTAGCAAAAATGTCAG